>NC_135307.1:181988026-182291056 GCF_048772815.1 Callospermophilus lateralis | reverse complement strand
GTCACAGAAACAGGAGCCCAAAGAATCAACAAATATAAAAAAAAAGAAAGCCAGCCTTCCTCGTAAGCAAAGGAATGCAAATTAAAAAAGAAAAAAGTCATAATTTGACACTCATTAGATCTGTAATTTTTAAAAAGTTTGGTAATGCCAAATAGTGTTGGGTATGTAGCAAATGTGAAGCCCAGACGTTGCTGACGGGGTGTAAACTGGTGGCTTCCCTTTGGAGAACAGTCTAGCAACGCTTAGCAACTTGGAGATATATATGCCATGCACAGGGCAATCTACTTCTAGATATTCAGCCCGGAGCTATTCTGTAGCTGTGCCCAAGGACACATTCGGTGCTCAGTGCTGCAATTTATATGATAGAGAAAAAGTGGAAATAACCTAAACATTTCTCAGTAGAAGAATAGATAAACAGTGTTTATTCACACAACATTAAGAGTAAAAGATCTAGCTTATATGAATCAAAATGGATAAATCTGGAAGATATAATGTTGGGTGAACAAAAAAGTTGCAATTTATATGTATAGTAGGAAACCAAATATATAAATTTTTGAAACACAAATTTATAATGTTAAGGAATTCATACATATGAATAGAAGTATTAACTCAGGGAACGGTATGGAGGAATGTCAGAGTCCTGGGTATCTCTGAGGAGGGAAATAGGTGGGGAGCGAAGAGGAACCATTTCAGCAATGTTTTCTCCTTCGCCTTCTCCTTCTCCTTCTCCTTCTTCTCCTTCTCCTTCTTCTTCTTCTTCCACAGGGGATTGAAACTAGAGGCACTCTACCCACTGAGTTACATCCCCAGCCCTTCCTTCTTATTTAATTTTTTATTTTAAAACATATAAGACCTTTATATTGGATTCAACACCCAGGCTGGCCTCAAATTTGTGATCTTCCTGCCTCAGCCTCCTGAGTGGCTGGGATTACAGGTGTGCCCCACTGTGCCTAGCCACAGTCATGGTCTTTTTTTTTTTTTTTAAGAGAGAGAGAGAGAGAATTTTAATATTTATTTTTTAGTTTTCGGCAGACACAACATCCCTGTTTGTATGTGGTGCTGAGGATCAAACCCGGGCCGCACGCATGCCAGGCAAGCGCGCTACCGCTTGAGCCACATCCCCAGCCCCGAGTCATGGTCTTTTATTATGTATTTTTTTAAGTTCTGAAGTAATTATGTATAAGTTCTAAAGCAAAAACATATAAGACCCTTGTACCTGGATGGCTGATGGATAGATAATGTATGTATGTATATTTATGCATTAACACATAATAATTATATAATTATTAACTATTTTATACTCTATAATGCTATTCTATTATATATACATATGTGAAAAATGTGCTTGAAATAGTTCTTAGAAATTAAAAATGATACCTTTGAATCCCAGGGAGGCATTAAGGAAGGAAAAGAGAAGGGAGGGTGAAGAAGTTAGCAAATCCCTGAGGTTGGTCAGTAAGGGGCTCTCCGGTAGCCAGATTTTAAGAGGTCACAGGACTGGCGAGAAGACAGGTTAAGTGGATAATGAGAGGGCGAGCTCTGTTTCCATGAGAGGAGATCTGGGGTCCATGAAAAGGTGAGGGTAGTTGCTGGCCAAGAGAGATTGACTGTGGACACGCAGGCCGATGCCGCTGCGGGAAGCAGCCTGCTTCGCAGCCTTGGAAACTGTGATCCAAGAGAAACAGAAGCTGGCCTCCAACTTGGGAGAAGCTGGGGGAACTCAGATTGTGTCGGAGCATGGTTGCATTCTCACTATTGTGAGCCTGGGGATGTGGGGTAACTGTGATTCCTGACAGAACCACATGGGCAATTAGTTCTCAAGGCCAGCGAGAGATGCCACGTCAGGAAAATGGGCTCAGATTCTGAGCAGGCAAACAGCAGCCTCTAATATTGTGCTTCACATCTGTGGACCCCATTGTAGAGAAGAGAGAGCCAAGAGTCAGCCAAGCTAAGCCACCTGCCCAAGGTCCCACATTCAAAGGTGGCAAAGCCAAACCCCAGGCTCACCCCGCTCCATCTGGTCAATTGCTCTGCCCAGGACTGTTGCTGTTCTCCTTTCGGATTTAAAAAGTAACATTGCTTCCATCTGCCCCTCAGAAGTTTCCTTCACCTTATCAATTCACTGCTTGCACAAGAATTCTCATCTCGGGCGTTACTTGTGGGGAGCCCAACTCGGCAGTGACCCAGCAAGCTTTAATGGTGCCAAGGCTTAGGCTTGGGTTCTAACAGGCAGCTCCTGGGAGGTGGGGAGGGCATCTAACGGGTGGCCAAGTCAGCCAACCCCCAGCATTCACGTCTCAACGTGCTTTAGAGGTTTTGCATTCCTTTTCTCCCTGCAGTAACTCTTATGAAGTGCTAAGAGCTGTGTTTCCTGGTTTTAAAAGCCTATTACTTTATACATTTCTCTTTTGTCATGTATTTATACAATCATTAAGGCTCTGGAGAAAAACATGCATTATTCAGTTACATTTTACTGCATTTTATGGGAGAAGAGTATATGCTGTAGTAGAAGTCTTAATTTAAGGATTCATGAAGGTTTTGAACTTATTGATTATCATATTCCTTCCATTCTAAGACATATAATTTAATGTTTTTGAAAGTCTTAGAATCAATGAATACATTTAGAGGATGTTTTTACTCTCATCACACTCCCCTAAAAACCTATTAAATGTTTTTTTATTCATCCACATGAATTCTAGAGTCACCTCATTGGATTCCAAGTCACCCACCCCCATGAATAAAATGTAGAATAAAATTAAGTCAAGCCTATAAATTAATTTAGAGAAAAAATGACATCTTTATAACATTGTGTGTCCTTAACCAGTAATATGGTAGGCCTCAAGTCTTTGTTTATTTCTCCCAATTGATCACTGTCATTTTCTCCATGTATACTCTGCATAATTCCTATTAAAGTTAGTATTTTATATTTGCATTGCTAATGGGAATCTGAGTTGTTTTCCATGATATTTTCTAACTGACATTGTTTGTGTATGTAAAATCTACTTTTAATATTTTTTAAGCTTTTGATTACCTTACAGATCTCTTTTTGTTTTTTTTTACTTTTATTGTTTTTGTTATTCATTTGGTATAAGGTATAGATAATTGTATTGCAAAAAAAGAAAATGCCGCTTGATATACATTTGATTTCTGATATATATCTTATTATATTGAATAGAATTTCTTTAAAATTTTAAATAGAGATAAAAAGAAATTATTTGGAATAATCTTGTATTTTATCACTAAACATGAAGCTAAATATTAAATACAGATATCTTTTCAGCATATTATTAAAAATGTGTAGGCCTTTCTTATAGTTTAGATGTTAGATGTTCCCCAAAAGCTCATGTGTAAAACTATGCAACATTCAGAAGTGAAATAAACGGGTTATGAGAGTCTTAGCCCAGTCAGTGAATCAATCCCCTGATGGGATTAATGAAGTGGTGACTGAAGGTGGGTAGGGTGTGGCTGAAGGAGGTGGGTCATTGTGGATGTGCCTTTGGGGTCTATATTTGGTAAGCTGAGCTTAGTCTAGTCTTTCTCTGCTTCTCATCATCACACGAGCTGCTTCCCTCTACCACCCTCTTCCGCCCTGATGAACATGCCTCACCTTGAGCCCCAAGGAATGGAGCCAGCTGTCCATGGACTGAGACCACTGAAACTGTGAGCTCCCAAACAAACTCTTCCTCCTCTACCGTTGTTCTGGTCAGCTGACTAAAACAGCCCTCCAGAGGAAAAGAGAAAAGGACCAGGCAGGGGAGTACAGGAGGGAAAGGAGAGGTACTGGGAAATGATAGTGACCAAATTATATTGTGATATTATATGCCTATATGAATATGTAACAGCTATTAGGTATAATTATAATACACTGATAAAAAATATGGAAAAAATGCATCTATCCTAAGTATTAAGAAATTTCCATCCATGATGAGGTTGGATCTTATCAAATGCAACTGTAGGCATTTAATATTCTGTCTCAGGATGATGTCCTGGAAAGTACTTCTATACTGTGGCATGAGCTATTGCTGGACTCGAACCCCAACCCTAACCCTAACCCAATGCCAGCCCTGATACTTGCCTTGTCCTTGATTAACTTATCCATCCTCACTCAACTGCCATTTCTTTAGTCATAAGATAATAACAACGCATAAGGTCCTATGGTCACTAATCTAGTCTGTACAGAGTATCTAACACAGTAGTGATCACATAATAGTTGCTCAATTACTCACCATTTCCAAAATAAACTCTACTTTGCCAAGGTATATCATTCTTTTAAAATGTACAAGTGGATTTAGTTTACCATTATTTTATTTAGAATTCTCCCATCTATTTTCATTCCTATGTGCCAAATTTTTAAAAAAAAATTGATTTTCTCTGACTCACCTAGAAGATAATGGTGCCCATATTATTTTTGTTGACATATAACAGGCACACAGAAAATTGCATGAAGGAATATACTAATGAACCTATCTAGACCTAAAGCACTTGATGGATTTTTTTTCAATATCTGCTCAATTCAATAACCATCATTTTGGACGCATCACAGGCCAGCACTATGCTAAGTAATTTCATATATATCATTTAATATTTTATTGCTATGAAAATAATAGGAGAAGGAAATTACTCTCCCCATTTACAGATGAGCAAACTGAGTCTGAAAGAGGTAAGCATCCTATCCAAGTTCACACAGTAATAAATGGTACAAGGTAAAGCTGAATCAGAAATAAATCATATTTTTCAGGTTTGGGGGGAAATTTCATACTGTTCTCCACAGCAGCTGTACTAATTTACATTCCCATCAACAATATATGAGAGTCCCTTTCTCTCCACATTCTCAACAAAATGTTTATAGATAAAAAGCAGCTATTCTAAGTGGGGGAGATAATTTCTCATTGTGGTTTTGATCTGCATTCCCCTCTTGGCTAACGATATTGAGCATTTTTTCATACATTCCTTGACCATTTGTATTTCTTCTTTTGAGAATTATCTATTCACAGTTATCCTACTTCTGGGTACACAGCCAAAAAGAAAATGATACCAGCATACCAGAGATACCTTCATGTCCATGTTGACTGCAGCACTACTCACAACAGATAAGAGATGGATTCAACCTAGGTGTCCATCAACAGGTGAATGGATAAAGAAAATGTAGTACCTATAGACAATGGAGTTTTATTTAGCCATAAAAAGAATGAAATTATGCCATTTGCAGAAAAATAGATGGAACTGGAGGACAATCATGCAAGTTCTCTCTTAAGTGTGGAAGATGAAAAAAAGTTGACCCAAAGGTAGACAAGTGATAGCTAGAGTTTGGGGGAGCATGACGGACAGGGTGGGCAACGGAGGCTGGAACTGACCAGTGCATTTTCAGGTATGTGTTGGAATATCACCAACTACTGTTAACATGTACAATTAATCTATGTTAACCAAAAATAAAATATTTTCCAAAGAATACAAAAATAATTCCTCTTATACACTAAGCAGTGCTGTCTTGGTGAAGAAATCTCAATTGGTCTAATTCTTCCATCATTTCTGGTAGTTCATATTGTTCTCAAAATAATGCACTTGTTATAAAATTTCAAATATATTAGAATTAAGTTGTCAAAAATTGTCTTAGGATTTAAAAAATCTCCGCAATATCTACTTGATACCTTTTAATTCAGTTCTAACTTTATGCATTTTTCTAGCTTTCTCTTTTTCTCATTTATAATTGCCAGAACTTTATTTATCCTATCGTCATTTTCAAGACAGTACTTGGGATTACTTATCAATTTTATTCTTCTTGTTTTCCAACTAACAGCTGCTTTTATCTTTATTATTTCCTTCTTCCTGGTTTATTTGAGTTAGTTTCAAGTTTCTTTAATATGTCATTCTTCTTCATTCTATCTTGCTTAAATTGAAAATATTAAAACATTGCTTTCCTTTGAATACAGCTTTCACCATTCTTAGAAATTTTAAAATGCAGACTTCCCTTTTTCCTAATATTCAAATAATGCATAATTGTGGGTTTGCTGTTTTCTTGGATTTAAAAGATATAAAGACTTTTTTAAAAGAAGTTTTGAAGTTTTCACTGGCACTTTATACTCATTTTATTTCATTCTTATCAGATAGTTTAACCAGAACCATTTCTGATGTTCCCATAGTCAGATTATTTTTTGTAAACATGGGCAGGTTAATTGTGGTCAACAGTCCATGAACAATGAATTATTTTTCTCTCCATTTTTCAGAACACAAAATACTCTAAACTTACTAAATCAAAGTCAGTGCTATTAATCATCCTTTATAACTTCTGTTTTTGCCAAAGACTACGCCATGGTTTCTTAGTTTTGATTTGGATTTTTGTTTGGGGGGTTTTGTTTGTTTGTTCGTTGTTTGTCGCTTCAACATCTGAAGTATATAATATCTGTCCATCAATAGTGATTCTGGATCCAGTGGAAATTCAGTCGCCTTCCTCCCTCTGAAAATCAGTGTGGTGTGTGAGAGAACTTTTTAAGAAGGCTTGTAAAAGAGACTCTGATTGGGCCTTTTGGGCAATTTGTGCAATTTTTGTTGAGAATCACTTCGACAAATGGAATCAGTGTCATAGCGTTTGTGTGAATTTTACTCTTTATCAATGTAAATGACGCCCTGTGTCTTAATCCCTGTGCTTGCCTTGTACTACACTATTTTACAAATATTAACATGTCTCCCTGATTCTCAGTTTTGTTCTTAACATTTTTCTCCTCTTTTAGGCAAAGCTTTGACAACCAGCTATAATTGGTTTTGGCGTATTCTGCACCCAATCTGAGACAGCGTGTCTTTTAATAAATGAATTCAATCTATTTCCATTTACTGTCCTCACTAATGGTTGACCTTCACATATTGAACTGATATTTGTCTATTCCAGTCCAGTCAGCTGTTGATTTAAGCAGTATTTTGTTGTAAGCTTCCCTGGCTGGTCTTCCACCTGCTTGCCCCCATGCCCATGACTGACCTGCCTTGCTGGTATCACGGGGGATTTCCCCCCCCCCCCATGACCTGTGTTTTCCAAGTTCTCCCATCAGCTGGCTCCAGGCTGGGTTTAGCCAGTAGGAGATGCTGGCAGAAGACTGCAGTGTGGGCAGCAGAGAGAGGTCAGAGTGTTTCTCCCTCCCCTTGGCCTCGGGGGCACCCCTTCTGTGGCTGGAACCCCTACTGGATGAGGCCTGCTGTGGTTGGTGCCCTGCAGTGACCCCTTGGTCTCAGTTACACCATATCCCTCCTTTCCCCATAGCCCAGGTTCTCCCTTCTCTGCCCTCCACGTATCCTCTCCATTTAACACGGTCTTCTTCCTGGGTTTTTCTTTTTAATATATCCAGAGAGACCTTCTTAACTTTATCCTCCTTAACCCCAGTTCCATTTTCTGCAATGTTATTTCTTTCCCTTTACTGCTTCAAATGCAAGCATGAGTTTTATTATGCTATTGCATTTTATATTTCTTTACAATCTTTATCTCAATCTCTGCTTGCATCTCAGCAACCATTTTAATCTTACCATTCCATCTATTGATTTTTGTTTCACAGAGTTCAAATTTATGGAGAACAAAAAGATTCATCTAGTAAAGGCTTTCTTTTTAACTGATCCCTATTTTTTCAAAGATTTGCTTTTCCTATGGATCTAATATTCCCTTTTTCATGTTCAGAAAAAATCTTTAGAGGTCCCTATTTTTTTCTTTTCTTTCTTTTTTTTTTTTTTTTTGTTCATTTGATTATTCATGCTTGATGGGGAAGAAACTGATCAGGCACGTTGCCAGTAAATACTCTAGATGGATCTTTTTTGGTCCAGATTATTAATCATATGATTATTATTAGAATCCACAGAATTGACTGAGGGCTAATGTGCACACATTCCAAACTCCCAGTGATAGGATCCTTTGTCTCCTGTCTAAGCTGGACCTGAATGGGCTCCGTGATTTCACTGCCTGACCTTATGAATATGTGGAAGGGGGTTTATTCTGGGATGCCCTTATGTACTCTAGTAGGTGTCTCTTCACTGTGAAAAGCAATGCCTGAACATTTACACTCACCAGAACACAACCACCACAGATCTCTGTTTTTCCATCCTCTTGATTTCATAATCCAGTATTGCTATGCTCTGAATGTGTCCCCCAAAATCTGTACATAGAGACTTAATTGCCAATCGATAGTATTAGGCGATGAGGCTTTTAAGAGGTGATTATTCATGAGGGCAGAGCCTTAGTGGATGGATTAGGCCCTGAGGAAAGGGCTTCAGCAGTGGGTTTATTCTCTTTGGCTTTTCCACCATGTGAGGACACACTGTTCCTCTCCTCTGGAGGATGCAGCAACAAGGAGTCCTCTGAGAAGCAGAGAGAGCAGCCCTCATCAGACACTGCATGATCTTAGGCTTCCCAGCCCCCAGCACTATGAGAAAATAAAGTACTATTCTTTGCAAACTACTCAGTCTGTGGTATTTTGTCACAGCAGCACAAAATAGACTGACAGGTATACCAAGCCCCATATGGGTGTTTTAGTCATCTGTTTGCTGCTGTGACCAAAAGACCTGGCAAGAACAATTAGAGGAGGAAAAGTTTATTTAGGAGCTCACAGTTTCAGAGGTCTCAGTCCATAGATTGCCAGCTCCATTCCTTGGGGATAGAGGCGAGGCAGCGCATCCTGCTGGAAGGATGTGGCAGAGGAAAGCATGTCAGGAATGATAGTCAGAAAACAGAGGTGCAGGAGGAAGAGAGAGAAAGGGAGGGGGGAGGGGGAGGAGGGAGGAAGGAGGGAGAAAGGGAGGGAGAGGGAGAAGGGGAGGGAGGGGGAGGGGGAGAGGGAGGGAGGAGGGAGAAGGGGAGGGAGGAGGGGGAGGGGGAGGGAGGAGGGAGAGCAGGAGGGAGAAGGGGAAGGGGGAGGGAGGAGGGAGAGCAGGAGGGAGAAGGGGGAGGGAGGAGGGAGAGCAGGAGGGAGAAGGGGGAGGGGGAGGGAGGAGGGAGAGCGGGAGGGAGGAGGGGGAGGAGAGGGGGAGGGAGGAGGGAGAAGGGGAGGGAGGAGGGGGAGGGAGGAGGGGGGAGGGGGAGAGACACAGCTGAGCTCACCAAATATATACCCCTAAGCCACATCCCCAATGACCGGCCTCATCCAGCCACACCCCACCTGCCTACAGTCACCACTTAGTTAATCCCTGTCAGCTGACTAATGCACTGATTGAGTTTCATCATCTCACACATGAGCTTTTGGGAGCTACCTCGCATCTAAACCATCCCACCTTGTTTTCTTTTGCTATGGGCCCCTCTCTTTTAATTTCTGGGAAAATAAAATCCCACAATGGATAAATAAACAGGGATGATAGTGGGGGTGCTGGAGTTCTGGTCCCTCCCCTGTCTTTGAGGTAGGGAATAGGAGCAATAACCGAAAACCTCCTGTCACATGTCATCTGCTGTTTCACCCAGAGTGTCATCCTTGGTTTCCTAATAAAAAATTTCTTCCAAAATCTAAAAGGCATGTTCCTGAAAAGTGGTCTTTTTGTGAGTGTTTTCATGAGAACTGTCATAGGAAGATGGTAGAGCGAAAAGGTACACCAGTGCCCCTGCTAGACACCAGCTTGCTCTGAAGTCCCACCCTTGTTCTTTTAAGGAAACCCTTCTTAGTCCTTCTCTGGGCTTTCCCATTTGACCCATGGTATTCCTGTCCAGAGTGTGTGCCAGGCTGTTGCCCATCTGTACCCTCCCCTCCTAAGAGGTGAGCCCCAAGTCTGCAGTCACACCATTGATTCCCCACACACCATCTTCCAGCCAAGCCCCTTACTCATTTATGACTATGGGGGAACTGTCTAAACCCACTCCTCATATTGATCCCCTGCTCTTCCCACCACATATCAACTTCTTGTGCTCAAGAACAATGTTGGGAGTCTGCTGATTCCGCATTTTGTGAGGAGCCTGTGTCCCTAAGTGGTACAGGAGGCAAAATAAAGAATTGAGGGCTGGGGATGTGACTCAAGCCGTAGATTGCTCACCTGGCATGCTTGCGGTGCTGGGTTTGATCCTCAGCATCACATAAAAATAAAATAAAGATGTTGTGTCCACCGAAAACTAAAAAATAAATATATTTTTTAAATTCTCTATCTCTCTAAAAAAAAAAAAAAAGAAGAAGAAGAAGAAGAATTGAATGAGACAGGAAAAGGGTACCAGTAAACAGGGTAGTTTCCAAAAACAAGGATGAGGATCTTTGGGCAGAGACCATGGACTAGAATAAGAAAAGAGCAGAAACCAGAGGACAGGATTGTTGTCTCTATTGGGCATGAATGGTGGGCGAGATAAGCTATGTTTAAAAAATCAGAGTTGGGGTGGACATGGAGTAGACCTTCAGGAACATTTGTTAAAGTGGCTCCACCAACATGAACTATGGGAAGGGATAGAACTTTCAATTCCCTCAACCCTCTGCCAGAATCTGTTTTTAAAAGCTACCCTCAGGGTATAGGATCTGAAATTGCACAGATGCTCCAGTTGAAGACCCAGGCCTCCAAGACCCACCAGGCATCTCTGTCTGAGATCTTGGGTCACCGACGCTCTGAGGATGACAGTGCCCACGTCGCAGGGCTTTCTAGAGGACTGAGTCCCATATAAAGAATCAAGTACACTGGAATCATTCGATAACTGTTAGTTTTCATCCGCCTTGATCAGGATACCTTGTGAGTCTAATGAGGGTGAAATGGAGATGCTTACTTAACAATTTGGAGTAAGCAGCTCTGGTGAGCAGACGCGCGCTCTTGATTTCATTATGTGAGGGCAGATGAGAATGAACAGCCCCGCGGATCAGGCCCCATCCCTCGCAGCTAGCTGCCTCTCTGCTGAGGGATTTACGTTCTGCGTGATTAGGCCTGAAATGGACAGGAAGCTTTATTGTGCTAGCCTGGCAGGCCGCGGAGGAGCAAATTGATAAAGATGCCCGGGTCAGTGGCAAGCTGGGTGGTTCCTAATTTATGGAAATGCATCCGAGTTCCATTACTCAGTCGCTTCCGTCTTGCTCCTAGCTCCCCACCCCTGCTGCTAGACCCCTCGCTGCCCTCCCTGGCCAAATGGTGACTTATTTATGGGAAGGAAGAGGATTTACTGATAAAGAGGAGCCAAGCCCACAGCAAGCCAATTCCCAGAGAAGCAACATATGGTGATTTGACTCAGTACCACAAATATTTTCAGAACTCCACGCATGCCAGGTGCTGGGATGTCAGTGATGTGGGGGGGATAGGTGAGAAGGAGTCTCAGCTCTGCAAACATTAGCTTCTCTGTGTCTTCTGAGGGAAAAAAAAAAGAAGAATGCTAGGTCCTGTCTCATGGTTAGTAGATGCTAAATAAAAATAGCATTTATTATTACTGTTGTCCACCCAGGAGTCTAGTCCTTAAGGGCCCCTTCCCATTGGCCACGCTAAGACTCCAGATGCCAGATTTTGAAAATAAATAAATACAACCTGCCTCTTCTCAGGGACACTATACTAGTTCAACCTGTTCTCTGGACTTTTGCTTCAGAAAAAGGAGGATGAGATAAAAAGTAACAGAAAGCCACACATAGTCACTGAGGAGCTCTTTTGGGTCAGAAGTGCTTTGGGGTGGGCAAGATGGTGGTCATTTAGACTCTAGTCATTTCAGGTAGCAGTCTCCTCCCTGCCTTCAGTCTCAGCCTTTCCTTCAATCCCCCTTCACCTAAGGTATTCTTTTCAAACACAATTCTGATCCATTGGGGCCTGAATTAAAATCTTCAAGCTATTCTCATGAGCTGTCATATGAAGGTCACCATCTCTGTCCAGCAGCCAAGGGTCTCCTGGACCTGGTCCCAGGAGCACATCTCACCTCCCTCACACCAACTAACTCCTTCATGCACCTGGATCATGACATTTCAAGACTCAGCTCTCACATTCCATGGGCTTTTGATCATGCAGATTTTTATAGGGATTGCTTTGAGTTTATCCATTAATTTTGGAAGGACAGACACCCTTAAGCTATGGACTGATTCTTCCCATCCAGGATACACTGTACCTCTTCAATGATTCTGGACATTCTTCATGGCATTCAGTAAAAGTTTTATATTTGCCTTCATATAAAGCTGGAATATTTCTATTTAATTCCCAAGTGTTTTATCGGTGTTTTGGGTTGTTTTTTTTTTTTTTGCGTTGTTGTTGCTATTATAAATTGGTCCTTTCATATATTACATTTTCTAATTACATGTTTCTGATCGATAGAAACACTATTTTT
Organism: Callospermophilus lateralis; assembly: GCF_048772815.1. Classification (NCBI taxonomy): domain Eukaryota; kingdom Metazoa; phylum Chordata; class Mammalia; order Rodentia; family Sciuridae; genus Callospermophilus; species Callospermophilus lateralis. The sequence goes on along the minus strand of NC_135307.1, from coordinate 182,278,836 downwards.
TCTTCATATTCATCTTATATTCAGCTACCTTATTGAACTCCCATATTAGCATCAAACACCTTCAGCAGAGTCTCATGAATTTTCTAAATAGACAGCTACGTCATCTATAAATCATGATTTTTTTTTTAATTTAAACAAGAATGGTAAATTTATCATAAGGACATTAAGGCCCTTCCCAAATACCAGGAGCTTAGTAACAAGTAGAATCAGTCTCAAATGTCAGGAGAACTCTTTCCATCACCCCCTGTGAACCTCAAGTCAGGATTTTTATATGAATTTACTTATTTTTATATGGATTACAGTTTATAATCCTTTCCTTATTTATTTACTTCAACTATTTTATACATTAATTTAAAGGATTTCCGTGTTATAAAAATACATAGATGTACTCAGCTAAGGATTATTCTCTAAAGATACATTTTTTTCAAGAGAGTATAAAAATTCAAACAATATAAATCAAATTTGTGTTTTTCACTCAACACTGAGATGCCTAGATGTTGATACATGTAATCATCCTCATTTTTTTCTTTTTCTCATATTTTTAAAGGCCATATATGGGGAAATTGGTTCGTGTGTGTGTGTGTGTGTGTGTGTGGGTGTGCGCGCATAGTTATGGTTTCAACACATATAGATTTATATAATAACCACCACAATCAGTTTATAAAACAATTTGAAATAGTTCTTTTGTTCTTCCCCATTTTAGTCAATGCCCCTTCTCATCCCCAATTCCTGACCACCTCTCATCTGTTCTCCATCACTATAATTTTACCTTTTCCAAGATATTGTATAACTGAAATCATACAAATCATGATATTTCAAATCTTTCTTTTTAGTATTTTCATCTTCCCCCTCTCATTTTCTTGTCATACTGCTTTGGCTAGGATGCCATTGGATTCTGTCCAGTTTACTTATGCCTCTCCCATCAGACTTTGAGATTCTGAAGTGTAAGGATGACATCTCCCTCCACACCTTGCCCAATTCTTAGGCAATATATGTGTTCACTACGTATGTTTGGAATACAAAAAGGCATTGGTGTGGATGGATGGACTTCCTTTGGGGCCACCGTGCAATCTTCCCAAAATACCAAGGTCTTTTCCAAGAAAAGAGTAGCATCTAGTGCCTCACTGGCTCATGGGCCTAGAGATAAGTCCCCTGGACCATTTCCTTTAATTAACTTGTCAAGACACATGAAAAATCCCGCCTATTACATGCTCACTTTGCCACATGGAACTGTCAGTCTCTAATTAGAATTAATTAGCTAATGTGGGTTGCAAATTTGGAAGACAAGAAGCTCTGCCTTGTATGCTCATTTGGTGTTAATTATCACGGAAATCTGTTTCAACCCAAAGACTTGCTCAAAGCACTGAGATACTCCTTCCCACGCAGACTCCAGGATGAAACCAGTGTGATATTGGCTGACAGTCAACAACAGGACTCCATTGAGTCAAAATCTTGGGAAGAAGAGGACACAGGGTTCTCTGGGGAGCTTTATTAATGTTTCTCTATCAAGAGGACTTCTGACAAATTCAGAAGGTTTTGGTAATTCCAGTATAAGAGTTCCAAGTTCAACTGGCAAGTGAAATTAGAAGGGGCTAGGTCTGGAACCAAATGGTCCCATCTGGTGCCAAGTGAGGCAACAGAAGGACACACAAGCCATTTGATTGATCCATTTGTAGGATCTGTATCCAAAAGAGATTCTCCACCCCTAGACTGTGTAGAATGACTGCTTCTTGTACTTGCCAAGAAAAAAAAAATGTAACAACCTACATGTCTTAAGAAAAATTTGTTATACTTCACACAGAAGAGAGCCTAGGTATTAGTGACTCCTGCTCATCTGGTTGTCCATGTTGACCTCTCAGAGTGTACAGGATTTTCCCCTTTGTTTCATAGCCACTGATGGACCTGGATCTCTCCACTCATACAGGTCATAGCTAGAGAGTTCATGAGAGTTCATGCTGCTGCTAGTTGGGCAGCATCCACATCTATGTTCTGTTGGTGACACAAACCACACCAGCATTTCTATGTAACACCCCTGCCTCTTGCTCATTGGTCATCCAGGCTGGTAATGCAGTGGGTCTCCTATCAAATGTCAGGGGATGGGTCAACTGTAGGCTTACAGCAACAGTTTCAGAATCAAGGATTTTCTTCTACCCTAACTTCAGCACCAGGGAGAAATAAATAACGAAGCATTAAAGAGATAGAAAAGAATTTTAAAAATTAGGTCCTCTATTGGCCAGACTTAGATAAAAGTGAGCTGAGAAAACAGGGGGTCATTTTTATCTTCAATCTGACAGCAAACTTATTTCTTTCCTTGGGCTGGGTCCTTTCTGATCTGGATTGGGTCAAATTGGAGCTAAAGTCACAGGCAGCGGTTCCAGGGGAAGATTAAATCACACAGATTAATGTGCATTTAATCACCTGGATTAGGTGCAAAAAGTGCAAGTCTTGATTCAGTTGGTCTGGGGTGAAAGTGGAGGTTCTTTTCCTCTGAGGAGCTCCTCTGTAATGGTGACCCTTTAGACCACACCTTGAGTGGTAACATGTAAATTTTCTATTGCTGCTGTAACAAATTATCACACTTAGTGCTTCAAGCAACACAAATTTATTCTCCTAGAGTTGTGGATGTCAGAAGACTAAAAATGACGGAGACGGGGAGCGTCTTATAAGACTAAATCAGTCAGGCAGGTCTGATCCTTGTGGAGGTTACAGGGGAGAATATCTTCTTTGCCTTTTCTAGATTCTAGGGGCTTCTTGCATGCATTAAGAAAATCCTTGATTCTGAAACTGTTGACTCAGAGCCCCTCTAGCAATAGCAGCACCCTAACCTCTCTTCCTTCAACAAATTATCTTCTCTAAATCTGATTCTCCTACCTCCCTCTTACAGGGAGACTTGTGAATTCACAGGCCCCACATGGTAACACAGGATAGTTTTCTCAAGATTTTTAATCACACCTGCAAAGTCCCTTTTGCCATGTAAGGTGACATATTTCCAGATTCTGGGGATCAGGTCATGAACACGTGGGGAGGTCATTATTCTGCCTACCACTACAGGGATTACCGAACCTGAAGGAGATAGTAAAGGACATGTGTAGTGGTGATCCAGATAGATAGATAGATAGATAGATGGAGTTAAGTTGTGATCCTACAATGACTTGGGAATGCAAAGAGCCGATATTTGAAATTTCTAGAATTTGTACCCAGAAGGGCAGGTTGTGAGAGCTGTCATGGAGTCTGAGAGCAGGTACTGGGTTCTGGGATGAAAATATAACAGGACTTCAGAGGCTACAAGGGGACCTGGTGCTGAGCAACTCTAGAAACAATGAAATCACATCCTGCTCCATGTCCCTTGGGCTAAGGACACCAAATTAAAGAGTTCTTGATTCCCAGCAGAATCAGCTTCTCTGGTCCTGGGTATGACCAGCCAGGAAGAACCAGTTGCCAAAGTATAAGTGATAGGAAGCTTGAAGGAAAGTAATGATATCAGCTCAGATCTCTAAAGGCCAAGGTGAATTTGGACACATACTCAGAAGCTTAAAGAAACTTTTTAAAGGTCCAGATAAAGATTGGCATAAGATTGAGACAGAGAAAATGACTCAAGGATGCTTTCTAAGACCCAGTTTTGACCATTTGTGACCCCAGGGAGAGAGGAAGAGCCCATATATGATATTTTCCCAGAGGCTTTGGTCTTTAAAAGCCAGGTAAAGATGGAGCCTTGGCACATCTCCAAAGGGTGTTTGGTATGAGGGTGACACGGACTGATAAAGATGGATGGGAAGCTAAAGCCCCAAAGAGCTGGAGCTAAAAAACAATCTCTCAAAATAAGACAGGTTTTCATGGTTCATTTAGAAGAACAAGAAGGTCAAGCAAGAGATGGGGCTAGTACTTGAGTCTTGGGGCTGGATATTCTTCACTCACCCACCCCTGTTCCTACTCTGCTCTGCTGAGTCCAGGAGCACCACCTGTATGGACTCTACCACCAGCTCTCTTGTTCTCCAGGTTTCTGCTAGTCTAGCCAATGAGAAACCCAGGACAGAGACAAACAGGTGGATGGAAAGAAAACGCAAGGTATTTATCTTCAGGACCTGCTGGATCAGAGTGGGCCCTGGCTGAATTCCCCGACCCAGGGCCACAGCTCCTCTCAGCCAGACATCTTTTGGGTACTGGTAACTGCTTCCGCTCTTTTTTTTTTTTTTTCTTTTAAAGAAAGAGTGAGAGAGAGGGAGAGAGAGAATTTTAATATTTATTTTTTAGTATTTGGCGGACACAACATCTTTGTTTGTACATGGTGCTGAGGATCGAACCCGGGCCTCACGCATGCCAGGCGAGCGCGCTACCGCTTGAGCCACATTCCCAGCCCGCTGCTTCCACTCTTTACCCTTCTGGCTTGGGAAGGATGATAGCTTTCTACTATGGCTAAAATCTGTGGTATTTATCCATATCCTGTTAGTTTTCCCTCACTTAGCCTGTCCCTTATAAGTGGTCCCTTCATTAAACTCTCTCCATTGCTCCTCTAGATTTACCCCACCAATCCATTTTCTTTGGGGGGCCCAAAAAATATGGGGCTGATGGGGCATGTGGATGAGTGATACAGAGAAGGTATAGTGCCAGACCTCCGAGCAGAGAGCAGTGGTGGTTTAAGGGAGAACCAGAGGACTCCAGTCACCAGTCCACCCTGGCCCATGTGCTCTGGCAATTAAAGTATTTGAACCTTACTTTTGACAGCATTGGAAAACTAGGGAATAAAGAAGGTGCTGGAAGACCAGAGGGCCAAATATTTCCTTCCATCACAGAGAACAAAGCCTGGATGGAGTTGGTCTTGGCTTCATGCTGTAGATCACTATTTGGATTTTTAAGGCTAGGGGGAAAATGGTCAATTCTACAAGCCACAAACCTAGAGTTCTCAAACATTAACTTGCGTCTCAAGAATCAGGTGGGGGGCTGGTTAAAAACACAAATTGTAAGGCTCTACTCAGAGTTTCTGCTTTAGTAGATCTAGAGTGAGATGTGCACGTTTGCATTTCTAAGAAGGTCCCAGGTGAGGCTGATGCTGCTGGTCTGGGCCACCACAGCAAAGAACCTAACCTGTGAGCTTGACACCATCAGGTAAGCTTGCTAGAGGATGGCTACCCATCTCCATGCATTTCCAAGGACTGAAGCTGTCACTGACCTTCACCTCTCCCTTCATTTCATCCTCATTACTCTTTAGTATGGACCATAACACTTCCCTTTCACACAGGATACAAGAAGTGTTAGACAGGTTCAGTGCACCTTCTGGGTTGACACACCCCCAGGTCTAGAAGGCAGGTCCATCCATGCCCATGCACAGCCCCAGCCTGTGGTCTATTTTCTCAAGTTGGGAGGTCCTTCAGGAACCTTCCACTCTAGTCTCAGTTAACAGATGAGTTCAGAGAGCCTTTCAGAGCAAATGAGAGCTGCCTGGATTTCCATAGCAGGAGGGGCACAGCCAGCTAGAGAACCCTCTCTCCTCACCCTGGAGCCAGTCACTATCTCCTCCATCAGCTGCTGCGGACTCTCCTAGACCTTAAACTCCCAAATATTCATCAGGGAGCATTACTTATAAGTTTAGACACTTTCAAGGCCACACATATTGACTTGACAGACCAGAACAATAAGAGCCAATCATTTTTATGTACTTACTCCATGTAGAGCACTATACACTCAATATGACTTGGATTGATCCAACCAATCCTTGCAGCAATGCTATGGGCTTGTCTTACACTGTGCTGAAGATGTGTGCAGAGGTTACCTCTGGTCCCTGACCTCTAGGGAGCCCAAAGTCTAGAGGGGAAGACAAGCAAGCATCTCTGTATTTAAATAATAAAAACAATAAAACATTAGTGAGGGTTTGCTACTACACAGGTTCTTATTTAGATCATTTCATTTGTTTTTTTTTTTTTCACAGCCATGCCAGGAAGTAAGAGAATATTGTAATCATTTTCACAGATGTGGAAATCCAAGTTGAGAGAGCTGGTGTGAGTGGAAATGGAAAGTTTGCTAAACACAACATCCTGATTTCAGTTAGTACTTTTCAAGTCCTTGTTACATCATACCCACTGTATAAAAATGTGTGTATCCCTGGAGGGAGCATCACCTTTGGTTTACAAAGAAAATAAAGGCAAAGAACAGAAACGACATTCATCCAAATAGAACACAAGTGGTTTTTCCAGCACATTCTGCAAAAGAAGCCAAGTCCAGCCTTGAATGCCTCACACTTTGATGTGCTAATTATAAGTTAACTCTTCTCTGCTCATTAAGGCCAGATCTGTTGTAGGAAACCCTTGGTTAACTCTGTTCCTATTCCTTTAGTCTCTTGTAAGCGGCACTGGCAGCATTTCTTTTTAAAAAAATATTCTGCATTCAGAGCATTACACATAACTGATTTACCCCCTGCAATTCTTCATTACTCCCCCGCATCCCTTGGTCTTCTTGTCTTTTCCTATGGTCCCTGAGTGAGCATATCCCTCATCTTCCATCAATGAACACCCTTAGCTGGACCCTGAGTCCCAAGGATAACAGCAATTAAATGAGATAATGCATATGGCATCCCTTTAAAACCATAAAGGGCCACGCAGATGCGGAGGGTTATTATTATGAGCCTTTCCTGTTAATGAGTATTAACGAGCTAAGGCTGCAGATTCCTAATGCTAGAGAGCCCTGATATTAACCATATGGAAGTCTAATTTTCAAAGAGAATGCGAATGAACTTCAGAAGAGGCCGCAAAAGAAAAAAAAATTGGATTCAATCCCTCCCATAGCTCTGGGTATCTTGACCGCAATCTGCAGGAAGCTAAACGGTTATGTATTTACATAATGGTTTGTCTTTGTTCTTAGCTAATTGCTTTAGGATACCTGCCCCCACATTATTCTGCATTTTCATGGTCCTCTTGATAGCAACCTGGATTTTTTTCTGTCAATTAAGTAACATCTTTAACTTGAGCTTTGGGATGCATGGATGCTGGAATTGAGAGGACACATCAGAATTCCAATTATTTCAAGTTTCTGGGATTCAAGGAGTGACTGGAGACTTCTGCCGCCATGTTAAGTTCCCTGACTCAAGACTTAAGATGTTCCCTGTAAAACTCTTGCACAGAATTTGGCACAAAAGCCAGTAGGTAGATGTAATGTTATCATCATCAATTTTGATTCACTGACCAATACAAAGACAGGGTTTCAGATCACAAAGAGTCTCAAAGGGCATGCTCCAAGTTTGTGTCTTATTTCCTAGCCATGGAAAGTCAGGAATATTCTTGGAGGAGGGGTGTTGTACATAATTTTGTATTTGGGGGATTTTAACCTTGGCAGCTGGCGTTGGAGCAGGTATGTCAGGAAATTAGGTAGGCAGCTGTTCCAGGAATCTAAGAAAGCATTGACGGGGACCTAAACTGGGCAGGGCCTGTGGGGCTGGAAAAGAAAGTTCAGACAAGAGATTTTATATAGTTAGAATGGATAGGACTTCGTAATTGATCAGTTCTGGGGAGTGTCAGAGAGAGATGGGAGGACTCTAAGAGTCTAGGTGATTCCTAGGCATCAGCTGTTGAGCTGATGGGATCAACCAAGACGGACACAGGAGAGGAAGCCTGACCAATACAAAGACAGCAGCAGCCTGTTGATATATACGGAGCCAGAGACTTCATTCTGGTGGTAGGCATGGCTATTTGGTTCCAGGACTATGTTAGGATGATTTTCCTTGCAGAAAATTGGAGTTAATTTTGTTTCAGAGATCTAAACAGAACATGACTCAAAATTACAAAATCAGAAGGACCTTGAGCCATCTCTTAATCCAGTCCCATCATTTTATAGTTGATGAAACTGAGGATCAGGAGGGGAAGCCACTTAGCAAAGAGCACACATACTTTATCAAGGAGGTTGGGCTCCTATTTGAGCCTCTGATAACCCCCCAGAGGAGCTTCTGTCTGCCTGCCCCACCCAGGATGATGAAGAAGGCATTCACTTCATGCCAAATGGTTTTCTAGAAAGAAGTTAGACTCTGCTAAACCCCAACTAGGGAGATTTTTTAAGCTTTGACTACACCTTGTTTTCTTTTAAATGAGTCCCAGCTTCAAGACATGTTATTGCATGCATATAAACACCCAGAAAAGCAAATGTCCTGATGGTGGAAAGAAGGGAAACATAAAGGAGAAGGCATGGGCACTTTAGGGGAGGAGAAAAGAGGTAATAATAGAGGAAGACTGTGCTCTGACCCCTGAGAGGGATGAGAAGAAGACAGTGCTAATGAATAGGGAACAAGGCAGGTTAGAAGCGCTGTGCAGGGGTGCTGTGGCAGGTGGGGAGACCAGGCAAAGCATGAAGGCAAGAACCTCAGAGCCAGAGGCAGCCAGAAGAAAACAGGCTTTCTTTAAAAAGCTCAGAACACCTGTCCTGGGAAATGGAAGGTCATTTCCAATTGCCCATCTCTGGGCAAGTTCACACCATGACACATCCATCTCAACACCTGGGCTTAAACATCTCTGGTGACAAGGAAACTCACTCCTCAGGTGTGACCCTTTATATCTCTATTAGGGAGACTTTTTATACAACTGGTACATGGAGAGAGAACCCTGAGACTGAGCAGAAATCATCCCTTTTTCAAAGTGTCTATCACTTCTAGAGGTTTCTTCCCCCTTATCCTTTACTTGAGTCGCTAGGTTGGTTGTATCTTTCTAGGAATCATCCATGATGGTTTGGAACAGGATAAAACCAAGAACAAAGCCAAAGTTCCATGGTGCACTATCTAGGATAGCTGTAGAATTTGCCAAGCACACTTTGAAAATGTGAAATCTGACCGGAAGTGTCCGGGAGTCAATCTCACCTTCCCATGGTCTGCTGTTCCAAATCATGTGGATGATTGATCACCCAGGAACTGCAATGTTCTTGCCCAAGACAGGTACCTGGATAAGAGTCAAGACATGACTCCACCAAACGTGCTATAGGAGCTGTCAGTCCAGGGTGGGGACAGCAGCAGCCTTAAACAGTCCTGAGATGCTTCAGGGAATGTTCCTAACAACACCCCCTCTCCAGGATGGAGATTGACAGTGTAAGGGAGCCTCTACCCACAATGAGACCTGCTCACATTTCAGGTGGAGGGGGACAGCACTCATGGGATAGGGAAGGGAAGGTGCAAGAAGAGGGAAGTGTCTGTCAAGTTAACCTCCTAACCCTAAGAGAGGTAGGAGGTGTCAGGAGTTGGGACCATTCATGAGCTGAGGCTCCAAGACTCAGAAGCATGATCCATTGTCCCACCAGACACAAAACTAAATCAAAGGCAAAAATCATTAAGTATTTCAGAAAACAGCCACAGAAAACTAAACCCAAGGGAAGGGCTCTTCTGAGGGCAGGGCTGGGCAACTGTTTGCCTGCTCCAAAGCCACTGACCTAATCCTTTAGGAATATCCACTCAGCCTATCAATACTTTGCTAATTGCTCTTACAGAAAGGCTGCGCCCAGCTCTTTTGAAAACCTTTCCATTTGCAGGTCACACCAGCTCTCTAAGCCTGAGTTTCCCCATCTGTATACATGACTATAATATTCCCTTACTTCATGGTGTGACTGTGAAAATCAATTAAATCACCTAAATGAATACCTGAAAGTGACATGGTCTCCATTGAAAGGTTACAAGAATTAAATGAGGGAAGATGTGAAGGCCAATGACAGCCTCAGTCCATATAGCACCTGGTGGTGTCAAGCTCACAGGTTGGGTTCTCTGGTGTGGTCTCCCAGGACGTCTTAGAAATGCACACTCTCCAAACCCACTTGAGACCTACTGAATTAGAAGCCCTGCGGCTGGGACCCAGCCATCTGTGTCTTCACCAGCCCTGCAGGTGATTGTGGGGCACACTCAAATTTGAGAGCTCCCATGAGGAGAGGAGCCCTATCCATTAGACAAAGACTGCTAGAGCAATGGGTCCACAGGTCCAGATTCAAATCCCGACCTAGTATTCACTTCTCTGGGACCTAGAACAGATGATTTGACATCTGTCAGTCTCGGTTTCCTCATCTTCAAATGCACATCACAGTGAACATCCTCTTCTGGTGCTTCTAGTTTCTCCAGGATTATAGCATCTTGCAAGGTGAGATGAGGTAACATGAACAAAGTCATACTTGCATAGAATGCTAGGATGCCCAGTTGTCTGACTTTTGTTTACTTTCACCTGCCCCCAGCCAAACAATTATCTTCATAGTTCCCTGGAAGTGTGTCTTTGAAGTGTGCTCATGCTGTTTACTGTATCTTGGTGCTTCTCAGACTTTCATGTGGCATATGAAGCCATTGAATATTCTATGAAAATGCAAATTCTGATTCTTAGGTTTGGGGAGGAGGTGTTGAGATTCTACATTTCTCACAGGCCCACAAGGGTTGCTACTACTGTTGGTCCATGGACCACATTTTAAGTGGTAAGGGTCTGACCAACATGGCCATCTCTCAATTTCCACCTGACAAAGCCCCATACTTTCTACCATATAGCTTGAATGCTACAACTTCCACTAAAACACTGAAAACAGATTAAAGAATGGGTTGGATAACAGAGAGAAATCTTAGTGGAGAGAATACTTCAATAGTCCTAACAGGAGGTGGTCTGTGTTCCAACTAGGGAAGATGGCAGGTGGAAGCAGATGGGAAATGACACAATTGAAAAATTAGAGTAAAGGTCCTGGACTTATTGACCAAAGAGCTATAGAGAACACCATCTTCAGCAGATGATATTGATTGAGTCCGTGCATGGAGGAGAAGCAGATGAATGGGAAGGCAGCCTGTAATCAACTTGGGCACCCATGGACACACCGGGATGAGGTGCCTGTGGATCATCAAACTGCAGACATCAAGTATCCAAATGGATATTTACATCTGGAGCTTTACATCTGTGCTAAAGGCTGAAATTTGGAGGTCACCTGCATTCAAAAGTAGTCATAAATAGGGATGAGGTTGTCCAGGGGAGAATGGAGAAGGCACCAGAGATGTATGGGTAGAAAGGTGCATACAGCACCCGTCCACGCCTGAGCTATCTCAACTCCCTGTGGTGTCTGTTCTTTAGACCCATCTCTCCCTGTTTTGATCCAATCTGGGGTCTCTATGAGGCTGGAGAACGGGAGAGGAGTTTGGAGATCCCCTTGGTAGAAAAAAACATGTCAGAGTTTTGGAAGCAGTTAAGTCTGGGTTTGAACGTCAACTCTGCCACCTGCTGGCTCTCTGTCCTCAAGCTTGTTAACTCCCTTCTCAGAGCCTTCATTTTGCTATCTGTAGAATGAAAGTAATAATATCGACCCATCAGGGTACAGGACTCAACAGGACAGGTGGATGCCTACATGCTTCCTGGAACCCAGTAAGTGCTCAGGAAATGTGAGTTCTCTTCTCTTATGGAAGAGGTAGCACCTGTTCTGACTTACACTCCATGGAGCCCAAGGTGCTTGACTTACCTGAAGAGAGATTTCTTCCACCACATTTCTGTGTTTCACCAATAAACAGAACCCTATGTTCTTCTCTTCTGCCCCATCCCCAGACTCATACTTTTTCCTTAAAACTACAGATGCCCATATCCCCAAACATTATATCCCATGGTAAATATTTGTGGAATGAACATATTTACATATGATAAATTCCAGACTCAGAGATGTTAGAAACCTCCCCAAGGTCACACTGCTGCCTTAAACCCAAGTTCAGGTCACAACCCATGAAATTTTCACTTTTCAATGACACCAGAACTTGTTCTCACTGCCCTAAGACTTTCTGATTTATTTTTATTTTTAATTCTGCTTCTCTCAAGCCAAGGTTTCTGGTCTGCAAATGAATCCAAATGGCCTCTGCATTTGCCAAAGTCATTCTTGATCTGTCCAAGGGCAGAGTTCTGCTCAGGAGTTGTGTGTAGAGGCTGCCCTGGGGATGTTTTGTGGCATTTTCCCTGGAGCGTAATGGACCTTAGGGGTCAGTGCTGTAGCTCCGGGCATTGTGCTGCCTCCTGTTCATCTGATAACCACCTCCCAAGGACAAAGCACTTGTCAAAGTGCTTGATACTGCATTATGCTCTTGAGAACTAGAAAGCAATTCACCGCAACAAGGAAAAAACCAGATAATGTTAGAAAATGAGTGGAACAGCTCCATCTCAACAACATGATCCTTCTTCTCTCCTTCCCACCCCTCTGCCAGTCCCACCTGCTCTGGAGCTGAGCTGGGCTCCACCTGCCCATCAAACATGAGGCTCCATTATGGCCAGCCCGCATCCTCCTAAGATCGCAATCCAGGGCCTTGTACATGCGAGGCGAGCACCCCACCCCACCCCCCCACCCCACCCCCACCCCCGTTGGGCTTTCTGGATTCCAGAAATAATTGCATGCTCCTGGTAACAAGTCTCTATTTTCTAAAACCTTTCACTAAACAGGAAGACAAAGCAACCAGTTCATGGTTCAAGCCTAAAAATATCCAGCCCAGACTCCAGTTCATAACTGGGAGGCAGAGACAAAGTGTTTGCTTATTCATAATGCACAAGCCATAATTACCAGGCCACAGCAAAACTGACAGTCACCTGGCTCCTTTGATCTCTACCCTGCACTGCTTTCTACACCCAAGCTGCATGAAAGAACTTGCATAGGCTGAAGCATTCTTCTCCAAATGTTAAAAGCAAGCAGTCTACAGATCCCCACACTTACTTAATAAAGAGTTTGTAGTTACATATGTGTGTGGTTATTTGATTAAAATCTGTCTTCTCTACTAGGCTGGGAAATCCTCTAGGAAAGGGCTGGTGCCTGCTTGGTTCATGAATATAGCATGAGTGAATGAATGAATAAAAGATGCATAAGGACAGGGCGGGACTTCTGTCTGCCCTCCCACTTAGCCACAGGAAGAATCTGGGAAGATTGAGGCTTAGAGAGCTAAGCTAGCTATAATGGTTTGGCCCCCATGAAGGTCAGCAGCCATGGCTAAAGGGGGTTGTAACATCTCTTTCTAAGAGTTCAAGTTCATGGTCCCAGAGTAGGTAAAAGATGGCTCAGGGCAGCAGTGGCTGGGACCAGGTGTTTCAATGGTGTGAACATGACGGTGCACACACACACATACACACAAGCGCACACAATCTTGAGTCATCAATGTCTATCATAGACCTACCTTTGCCCATGATGCAACTAATGCACCCATGTGAACCCTTCAATCAAAATCACATTTGAGCTAAACAATGCTTAATTCATCAGGGCTTCTGTGCCAGGAGCTCTCCTTCCCAAATAGCAGCCAGTGTGACCATAAGATGGAACCAAACCAGGAGAAGGAGATCAGAAGTTCTCAGCAGAAAGAGATTTTAGTACGCATAGCTGGATGCCCTACCCGTGGCCCCCACCTCAAGCCATATCAGCACCTGACCTTCAGCTGCCAGCACCTGCCCCTCTTTGCTGTGGGCTCCTCCCACTACTGAGGCTCACTTTTGCCCATCTTAGCATCAGGCCAGGAGGCGCTAGGAAATTAATACCTTTCCTCCCTACTCCCTGATGCAAGTAGCCTCAATCAACAATTGGTGTGTTCATCCCTAGTCCTCTCACCCACAGGTGGGACAGCTCTGGGGTGTGTTCTACACTGACTCCCAGACCCTCCCCAGGGTGTAAGCTTCAGTCGCCACAAGTCCCATGGTCCACTTTTCATGGGTTGCCTTCCCTTCCCAGTTTCACGTTCCTGCAACCCTTCGTGCTCCCTGGGATAACTCTTAAATAAACTAACTCCACTTGAATCTCTGCCTCAGGTTCTCCTTCTGGGGAAACCTGAACTGATATTGAATTTTTTTATACCAAAGCCTAAGGAGTGAAATGGTGATGAGTTTGGTTTGGGGAAGGTGAGAATACAGGAGATGTGTTTCAGGGAACTGACGGGCAGCTGAGGGCAATCCTGGGGGCGCCTGCACCAGGCTGCCGAGTCTGGTTTCATCTGAAGGGAGGTCACCTGGAGGGCAGTGCTGCAGACGGCCACGTGAGAATGCTCCCGGGGCCGGAAAAGACCAACTTTGTCCAGCGTTGCCCCCATCCGATATTTAAATCCCCTTCAGTTTTCCCACATCTACTGGAACGCTCACTTGCTTCCCAACTAATTATACCAACCAGGTCTGACTACTGATAACTTCTAGAAAGTTCTAAATAGATTCCCCCTGGTTTCTTAGAAAGATCTCATTTTTCAGCCACATCCATTCTTTACTATAATAAACTATGTCTCCTCTTGACTCCTTTCCTCTCCGGGCTGGATTTCTTCCATTCCTTCCACTGTTCTCCACGTAACGAAAGCACTTGTCCTATTCCAGGCCCTGCCATATTTATGTCCTGTAGGATCCCAGCTCTGGAAATGATATCCCAGGTGTGATCTGACCAGCCCAGAGCAAAGGCGGCTTCCACTATCTTCTTCCAGAGAGCATCTTCAGGCCAGGAGCTCAACATCCATCACCTCCCGACCCATAGAAGCTGTCAACTAAAACAACCTTGATCACGTCATTCATTCATTCAATACATGTTCCCTTGCATACTTACCATGAGTTGGACACTGTTCTAGATCCTGAGTGTAGACCTATAGATTCTAGAGCAGGAGCCAGCAAGCTACTCCAAATCTGGCCTGTGGCCCATTTTGGTAAATAAAGTTTTGTTAGAACACAGTCATGCTCATTGGTTTGCATACCTCTGGTCTGTTTTTACACAGAGTTGAGGTTGAGACTGCATGGCCCCTTGAGGCTAAAAATGTTTATTATCTCTTTCTTAATGGAAAAAGATTGCTGACCCCCAGTCTAGAGCACCAACTTGCATGCTTGATGGAGATAGAGCAGTGATGGAATGAAGCTCCTGCTCTCCTAGGGTTTGTGTTCTAGAAACCCTACTATGTACTCAGGCAATGTGTGAGAGACTGAAGTTTCTGTGATGAGCAGTTCTAGCATCTTCCCTCACAGAATATTCCAGAGGGACTATGATGTGCCATGTTTCTGCAGATCCCTGGTACAAACTTGAACCAGACAGATAAAATTCTTACCCCCGTGGACTTCCCAGTCTGGTAGGGTTAGGCAATAAATAAACAAAACAACAAAAAGACACCTTTGGATGATAATAAATGCTATGAGAAAGATGAGCAGGAGACACTTCCATCCTCGTAGTGCAGCTGTTTTGGATACACATGGAGGCCTTGATGCCAATGTAATCCTGTTAAATTCCATCTGGTTGGGCTGGGCTTTGAATTCCTGGCTACTGAGATGTGAACAGGAACAGATTTCATCCACCATTCCAGCATGATCCCCAGGGGATGGGCCCAACGTCACCCCGGCCCCAGGGAGCTGGTGCCTACAGATGCCCGGTGCATCTTGTATGTTCTCTTATCTCTTCCTTTCAAAAGGAGAGCAGAGAGATGGGCGGGTGGGCCTAACATTTTAAAGAAATCTTTACTGCTTCATTTAACTCAACTATTTTCCACCTAAGTTCCCCTGCTCAAGTATTCCTCCTAATTACCATTCTTCCTTTTACAGTGTGTTGTGTACTGGTACACAGAAGTAAGCTCATGGTGAGCAAGAGCCCCTGGGGTGGTGGGGAGAATAAGACCTGGCTATTAGGGGGCTTGGTGAAGCGGCAGCTTCTGCATCTTCCTGGCAGGGGGGAGAAACGGTCCAGAAACTGCACCATACCAGACCAGAATCCAGCGCAGTAGGACCTGGCTCTGAGCTGGCTTAGTAGGATTGGGAAATACCATTGGCTTTTCGGGGGGGTTGTGGAAGTTCCATCCAAAAGCCTGGGATGTTCTGGAAATTTTAAGTTACTCTGTGGATTAAGACACCACCAACTGTGCCACCAGAATCTGATTTCCTTACTCAGACTTTGTGCAGGGCTATGTAAGGGATATTTCTTGTAAGGAATGTTTACAGCACTTAGGTGTGGAGAGGACGTGTGCCTGGGGGAGAACGTGCACTCAGAAAAACAAACGATTGGATGCTGTTGTTATAACACCCGGACACTGCCTGCTCTTATTCATTCATTCATTTCAACTTCCAGCTTACATTGTCCAAGGGTCAGTGATGTCCTAAACTACTTTGCAAGATGAACAAGATGAGAAGGGACAGGACTTGTCCAAGAATGAGAAGCAGGGTAAAGGTGAGGGAGGGGTGAAGGGTTGCTGGCTTGCATTCCTCGGAAGGATGGAGTTGTCATTCATTGAGAAACCAAGGATAGGTTGGATTGGAAAGGGTTGGATCAGGAGTCGGGTTGGGAGCACGATGCTCAGAGCTGTGGGTGGATATCCCAGTACAGATGTTCACTGGGCAGTTGGGGCTCAGGTGGAAGCCTGGAGAAGCCTTGTGAGTCTGAGGCTATTGCTGTGGGGCTACCTGATCATTTCTTTTCCCAGATTAGGTCTGATTCTCAAAGGAGACCAGAGAAAGGTTGCTGGAGCCCTAGGGCAATCAGCACAGACTAGCTATCAGAAGGCCATTGTCTGAATGAAAATCAAGAACAGTAATCAGCCTTGGGCTTCTGCCATCTGATGGACCACATTTTATCCTTCTATGTATACATCGATTTACGTAAAAATAAAGATATAGATACAGATATTGCTATAGCTCTCCAACATACTTAGTAGCCAGGCTCTGTCCCAAATGCTTTACAAATATCAACTCGTATCCTTAGTGTGACCCCATGTTCAGCCATATTATTCATGTTACAGATAAGGAAAATGAGCAGATTACTTTGCTCATGCTATCACAGCTATTAAGTGACAAAACTGGAATTCAAACCTGGGCAGTCTGGCTCTTAACTGCTGTCCTTTTGCTGGCTTCTGGCAACAGTGCTTCCCCTGAACAGGCCTGGAGCAGTAACCGTAGCCTCCATTTCTAGAGCTGGAAGGGTTCCCAGGAGGGTGCATGTTTTCTCTGCCAAGGCCACAGTCAGTCCCTTCCCTGGGGCTCCTGCCGTGTGCCCCTCTCCTCAGACAGGAACCAGCCCTGGCTTCCAGACTTTGATCCCCATCTTCTTGCTCACATGCTGGGACCAAGGATAGTCCCAGGGCCCTGGCACAGCAGCAAGGATTGGAGTCTTGGCAACAGGATGTTGGCTCCGACTGCTTCAGTGTGGGCCGCCTCCTCCAGCTTTATTAGCCGTCTTTTAAAATAGACTTTTCTATTTCAAACACCTCCACTTACCACTCGCTGCTCATCTTTCTGCACAGCCACTGTGTTTCCCTGTCATCGTAATACACTGCATGGAATATCACAGACAAGCCGACTTCCTGTGAAACAGCAGCCCCTTGAGACAGAGCTTCCTTTTCCTCCTTTAATGATTCCATCCTCCAGCCGGCCTTGTTCTTTCTGAAAGGCGAGTCTCCGATTACCAATGGCCCAATCATTAATTTCAACATTTTGATCACACTTTCTAGGTCGAGGCAGGAAGTGTCTGCTGCTGATGGTGCATTTCCACCCTTTTGCTTTGCAAATGAAACAAGTGGGTCTCAGAGAGGGAGCTCGACTTGTCTGAGATCACATGGTCTACAGGTGGCTGAGCTGGGGGCTAAAGTATGAACCAGTTAGCACTGAGGTATGAGGACTGAATAATATACCCGTAATAATAATTCATTGTTGTTAAAGTTGACAAGGCTAAATCTTTAGTTCCCAGGTCCTATGGTTGGTGCAGATGGTTCTCTTCTCTAAGTAGAGAGGACTTTCTCTTCCACAGCCAGCTGTCCACTCTACCCACATCTGGAATTCTAAGTTCTTTCAACATGTAAGAATCAAGTGTCCGCAATGATATTTGAGGCTCAGCCAAATGCAATGAGCACTTATTTGAGAGCCTCATATCAATGCCATCGTCATTCCAGGGCTAACTAAGCAGCCAGACCCCTTCATCTCCCCAGACACCTCCTCTCCATCCTCCTACCAGTGTTTCCCTATGGGGTGGCAGGAGGGCACTAGGGTTTCCCCATCGAACAATAAAATGCCTCCCCAGTAAAGACTCAGCGATGATGAACCTCAACATTGGAAGATCAATAGAAATCATTTCATCCAACCTTCCTATTTTACAGAGTGGGAAGCTGAGTCCCGGGAAAGAAAAACAACTTGTCCAGGATCATATTGCTCTGATATAAGAAACAATGCCTGAATCAGCTATCTGTTGTCTCTTGTATTCTAGATCCTCAGTACCAGCCTATGGCTAAATGCTGCCTTGAGCTAGTCTTGTCTTATTGTCTTATTAAATACAAATCATCCATGGTGGGTAGCAATAAAATTGTGAGACACCAGCAGTTCACCCACCTCACCCTTCCATTACCAAGCTGTATGATTTTCAATCCTGCCTGTGCACAGGATCCTCTGATGTGATACAAATATTCAGATTCAAAAGCCCCACTGCAGATTAAACAAATCAACATCCCAGGGAGTAAGGCCCTGGCATCTGTGTAAAATTGACTGAAGATACACAGGTGATTCTAACAGGAAGCAAGGGATAGGAAAGGTGGTCAAGAATCCTATCAGTGGCTTTGGATCATTATGATTTAAATGGAATGTAACTAATTATATTTTTGAGCTTTAAAAGCTTGATTCTAATACAATTAAACTTGCCTTCCCAGGTGGTCTTTCCCTTTTTAGTTCTCCCTCATAAAATCCAATCTGACCCCAGATCAAATATGAAGTCCAAATCTCAAAGTGGAAGTTCTTTTGAAGGACAGTAGGTTCATTTAGAAGCTAGAAAAGCAGAAGGAAATGCATAAATAAAACAGGGGTCCCCATGAAATCTGCATCACTAGACTCTGGACTCCACCCCCCTCCCCCACACTCACCCTTGGTGCATGGCTGAATGGAGGCAAGGTTTAAGGAATCCAAGAGCCTCCTGGAAACTGATAATCCCACCACAACAAAACATGTTCTGCCTGATGAAAGAGTAGAAGCATTTCATCCTAGAACTGAAGAGGATTAATGAAGAGCAGGCATTTTCTCAGGTGTTTTAAGAAATACAAGACAATCAACGTTTAGATTTTCCCTGGAATGCAAAGAGCCGGCCACCTGTTCTGCCAGGGTGAGAAGAGAAGTAGAAACCAGCTCTGGTTGAGGGTTGAATGCTTTTCTGACTCTGTCTTCTGCTTGTTTCTTTCACATTCATCACCTGCTCCTGATTCAACCATCAGCCCAACTACATTGGTGAGTAGTTATAATCATACCCATTCAGAGGATGAGAAAAATGATCTTTGGAGGGGTCAAGAACCCTACCACCACCAAATCCCACAAGGTTAGGAGTTCACGAAGCTACATTTCAACTCATTCCCTTTTAAATGCAAGTAGGGGGAGATCAACAGAGCTCTGCTAGGACACAATGCAAAGCTAAGAGAAAAATAAGGGGAGCTTCCTTGATCATCTGTGTGGGAGCCATGGACATCTTTCCAGTGGGCTGTAATATTAAATTGGAGCTCTCTCTGGCTAATATATCAGAAACGGGGATTTTAGTATCTCCTACTGATTGAATGGAGCTGTATTAAACATCCTTCCCATTATTTCCTTCTGCAATTATTTACCATTCTTATAGCAAATCCTCAGACTGTGGTTTCTGCTCTCCTTTGAGTTTTTTACCACCCTTCTTCCATGGGGTGCCAAGAGTTTCCTCCTTCCAATCTTCCAGTTCCATCTTCCACTCCTTGGGAAAGGAGCAAAGGGAGATATTTAACAAAAGGACAGAGGCTGAACCCATTGTTTATGCTCCAAATTCTTGGCTACAAGTTTTGGCCATTATGCCCAGGCCTCAACTTTTTCGTTTTTTCCATTTCACAGAAGAGAGAGTTAGGCTTTGGCAAATTGAGTAACTTGGTCAAGGTCATAAGTAAATGTCAGAACTCGACTTGGAACCCAACACTAACTTGAAAGCCAGTGTCCTTCCCACAGCACCATGCATTTGCAAGAGCTAGGAAGGGGTGCCAAAGTGGTCTGCTTGGGATGGGAGTAAAGTGGATGGGGGAAGTTTATCTAAATATCGAAATGGCTCAAACTAAAGGATCTCAGTGAGGGTCCTGATAGGCACACAATCTTAAGCTCAATTTGGGCAATTTAAGGACAATTTACTAAAGAGGCCATTTACAAAGATTAGGGCAAGATGTAGGAAAACCACAAAGAATAATGCAGAAACTTGGGCACGGTAACATGGGGCTGCTGGTGGCCAGCCTCGCCTATAATGAACAGGTGGAGGGACCCGTTACTGGAACCTGGAAAGAAAGCGCTGTATGGGGTGGGCTGCCTTCCAGGAGCCCAGCCCCTGTGGAGACATGGAAGGCAGGTGGGGGAGTGCAGACCCCTCCTTCTCTTGCATCTCCTGCTGATGCTAGTCAGCTGAACCCAGATGGAAACCACATGGAAGGGAGCCTCCACACTGTCAGCCACCAGGCAGAGCTGGGTGGGGAAGGGTAGAGGGGGAGAGTGGAGTCAGAGGAGCTCACAGAAGAAACCCACCCTGCTAGTTTCAAGAAGAGGCAAGAACCCCAGAGATCCAGGGTCTCAGGCCTCAGGAGCTCATAAGGAGCCCCTGAGATGAGACCAGTGTGCTAAGATGCTGCTTTCACGGGCTCAGCTCAGAGTGACTCTGTGGTGCTGCTTCAACTGTCTTTAAAGACTCAATTCTTGACCAGCGTCTACCACCTGCTCCTCCTCCTGTCCCACTCATGCTGCCTTCCAGGAACACAGTGCTCCCAGCAAAGGTTCTGAACTAGTTTCAAATCCTGCCTTCACTTCTCACCAGTTGTGTGATCTAAATGAAGTTACTGAACACTTTCCTGCCTCAGTCTCCTCATTAATAAAATGGGTATAAGAATAGGGTCTCCCTTAAAGTTAATAGTAAAGTGATAATTATTATTTACTGGACAAAAAATACAAAGTAATAATTCCTTTTAGTTTGCTACTTTTCTAAGTATTTCTTCTCGTGTAACGAGAGGAGAACTAACACGGGACTCCAAAAGTACTTATTAATTAGTAAATGTTGAATGAAAGGAGCTTAGTTAATTCTCCTAAGTTCTCTAAACCTCATTTCTTTATTCAATTATAAAATCAAGGTATCATATACTTTACCTTCCTCCCAAGGTTCATAGCGTTCATAAATGTGCTAAGTGTCAAAATCATGACAGTGAAAACTGCCATATTATTAAACAAATCAATCCATGCACAGCAGCAAGTGTCCCTTCAGTATGATATACACTCAATGAAGTTTCATGTGTTTGCCAAAGTAAAATAAAAAAAAAAACTGAAAAAGAGAATATGCCATCTCTTAATGGAGTGCTATGAAAAATGAAAATGTCAGTGGTTAACACGGTACCTGGCACATACCAAGAGCTCAAAAATTATTAGCAATTATCATTATTATATTTAATCCTGCACAAATATTTATTAAGCTTCAGGCTGTGAATTAGAAGGAGAACCATCTGCAAAGCTCATGGGGCTCTGATAGATTCCTGTATGGGATGCACCATTGACTCTGGCCAAATATAAGGAGATGTGCTAATGGGCAAGTCTCAGGTGCCTCTCAAGAGGGAGTCCAAAGCTCCAGCCATAAATCAAAAGGAAGCCAGAGGCTGAGAATGGTGAGTTAAAGGCAGCAATCAAACTATAGCTCAAATGATGTGAACTTGGGAGAAGCAAATAGCAAAGGATGGATCCCCAGTGCCCCTCAGCAGATATGGGTGAGGAATTTGGATCAAACCCAAGCAGCACCATGGAGTTCAGGCAACATTCCACCTAGAAACTTTTTGGTTTTTAGTTTTGCACCCTGGGGCCAAGCAGTCCTTCCCAGAGCAGTGAGAGAAAGTGATCCTGGGCATTTCACAGAAGCATCTTTGCAAACAGTATTAGCAGAGTCCATTTGCATAGAAGTTGCCACATTTGCATGAATCACCGAAGGAGCCAATGGAACAGAAGGAGCTAAAACAATTAAAAAAAAAAAAAAAGTGGCAGGACCTTTAAAAGGCTAAACTGTAAGAACTGTGATCCCACAAGCTGAGAGGTCCTTGCAATCCGTTTATCATGGTTCTGCTACAGAGAAACAGGTTCTCGATATCCCCACTGGACAAGAAAGTTGAGGGAGGGACACCTCTCTACCTGGAGAATCGTGTCCAGTAGGCAGGTGGGGAGTAGGGGTGTTGCACTGTGGATTAGCCTTTGAATCAGCCAACCAAAATAGGAGTAGAACCAGAAAGGAGCTGGGTCCAAACCACAAGGGCAACATGATGGTCCAGAAGCGAATCTAAACAACATGCAGAGAAGGTACCAGACCTGAGACAGGCCAAGGACTGGAGCAATTTCTAAGCCAGAGAAGAGGCCTCATGATCAATTTCCTCTAGATTCTGCAACCATGGACAGGGGCATGCTAGAAGATAAAGGGGCAGGAAGTGAACAGTGACCAGGCTGATGTGTTCTAGCATGGGCTGTTGCATGGGTTCATTTACTCCTTCAGCAAATATTTAACATCGCCTGCACTGTGCCAGCTACTGTTTTAGGCAAGGGATATACAGCCACAAAGAAAACCAACAAAATTCCCACCCTCACAAAGTTTATATTCTAGTGATGAAGACAGATACTTCAAGTAAAGACAATTACTATGAAAAATAAATAAAGTGGTTTGTGGGGAGAGATTTTGGAGGAGTCAAGATGGGGAGACTCCTGGCTCCCCACTTCTCCTTCTTGACTTGACCTATACTCCGGGATGCGCTCTAAGGCACTAATTGAATCTCATCTTCCAGTGGGGGGTTCACCTCATTTTAAAAGAAGATTTTCTCTGGCTTTTTTCTCTCTTACCCAAGCAGCTGGAATAGCAAATAACTCAGAGCCCAAGCTCTCAGTGCAGACCAACTGGCCTTCTCCTCTTCTTGCTTCATTTGTGTGCCTAGAGCAGCAAGGTTCTCTGCCAGGCAGGGCTTGCTCAGTCAGAACACATCTGTCCATCTCCTGGTCTCTTCCGCCTCTTTCCTACACATAACCCCGTGCAGAGAGATAAGAGGCTGAGGTCCGAGAGCAGAACAAGGTGCGTGGAGTGAGGAAGGATTGGCAACCAGGGCAGCACTGATGGCTACTTCAGTCTCACTCTGCTAGTTCAGAGTAAAAGGAGTTTCCACATGGTCCATTTCGGTTCATCAGTAATTTCCTGCTTTTGCTCGGGGACCCAAGTCACATCAGTAAAATGATGATTCTGCACCATTTGCCAGGTGTATCAGTCAGCTATTGTTGCCTGACAACCAAATCAATCCATAGCACAAAACTACAATAAACATTTACTTTGCTCAGGTGCATGAGGTTCTGCTGATCTTGCCTGGCCTTGGATAAGCTTGGATGGGATGGATGGGCTGATGTAGTTCTGCTCCAGCATCTCCAGGGTCTCTCACCTTCCTCAGACTGGCTGACCCACCAGCATGTCCTTCCCATGATGACAGGAGAAGGACAAGAGGACAAACAAAGCATTCAAGGGAACTATAGCTCTGGCCTCAAAATTAGCACATGGTGGTTCTGCTCCTAGTCCTCAGGATGAAGTAAATCTCTCAGCCAAGTCTCACCTCAAAGAACAGGCATCTGCATCTACGTTTAATGGGACAACTGCTAAGGTACCTGGAAACAGGTGTGAGCACAGGGAGGGGTGGAGAAATTAGGCCAGCCATTCCCCATGCACACACCTCTCTCCAGAACATCCTGAAAAGTAGAGCATGGCCACAGGAGAAAGGGGCCCTCTCTTATGCACCCACCTTGGATTGGACTGGAGTTGGCCAATAGGGAAGCAATGATTCTTTATTAGTGGCGAAAAGTCCAACACATATTCGTTACTTACTCTCTGCAAGGCATAATTATAGATGTTTTACATAAATAAATCCATCTTAACCCTCATAAAAACCATTTGAAGTGGGCTTCATGGTCTTTGCCATGTTTTTCAGATGAGTGACTAAGTCACAAGGAGGTGAAGCCAGGCAGCTAGGCTGGAGCCTCCTAAACACCTTCTCCAAACAGAGGGGCCCGAGCTCACATGTCTCTGGTCTATTCTGTGTCCCTGCCACCATCTCAGTGGATGCTTTTGTATAGAAGAGGATTTAGTCATTGGGAGGGAGTGGGGAGGTCTGGGGGTGGCGCCCAACCTGACTTACAGAATTTGCCGGCTGTCGGCATCTCTAGGTCTCCCACCTTCCTCAGGCTGACTGATTAACCAGTGTAGCCTTCTCGTGATGACCACAGAAGGACAAGGCTAGTTGTTTTAGGCTTGGGCCAGGGTGACAAGGGGAACAATTAGAAAAATCCTCCCTGGGAAGCTGGAGAAGGGATGATGTTGGTAAGAGAAAAGCTGAGTAGACTCAACGGCTAGAATCAGGCCCTGGGGACAAAACAAAGACAGCTAAGCTCAGCATCCTTTGTCTCTCTAAATCAGGGGGACCTGGAGTTCCATATCCAAGCCATACTAAGAGTGAGGGCACAAGGCAGGACAGAGGAGAGGGAGAGGGAGTGGGAGTAGCCCGGGGCCATTGTCCAAGTAGCACAAGTATTTGAGTGCTAAGTAATGAGACAGGGAGTCCCCCAGAGGCATGTTGCTGGTTCATATCCAACTTGTCACTCAGTTTAGTCACTCTCCTTATTTTCTATTATGATAAACAATGACAACTGCTTAGCCAGTGAGCGTTTTATGAGACATTCATTTTCAGGCACGGGAGTTGCATTGAACACACATAACACAACTCAGGAAGCAACTTATTTTAAACATAATGCTATCAGGGTTCAGAGAGGTTAGATGCCTGGTCTAATGCCATGAATCTGATTAGGAGGATTAGAATCAACACCTCTCTTATCCCTGCACCAACCTCATGTACTTCCCTGAAAGAGGGCATGCAGAATAAGCCAGGCATTGATTGATCTCTTAACAGAAGAAAGTACTGGAAGTCCGTATCAATCACTCACACTTTAGTATGATGTATTTCCAGGCTGGTCCTGAAGGTAAAGGAACACCTGGATGCACTAGGAAGGTGCAGCAAGGGCTCCCCCAAGGGGCCAAAGGGAAGCAATACAGTGAACGTCAAAATAACTTCACTCTTGTCACAATTTCTCCCTTCCTTGGAATTCAGTTGTTGAACCCAAGTTCATAGAGCGACTTGGGACAAGGCAAAAGATGTAAAATGAAGAAACTCAAATGATAATTATTACTGACACATTTCCAGCTGCAGGATGCTGTGTGAACACCTGCTCACACTCCAGGACATGGAGAGAGACAATGAATATGTGTACAAATAAAAATGTGAAGTAGTGACGACCCCTATTAGGACAAGGACATGGCATGATGGGCAAAGAGTTTCAAGAGTGGCAGAGTGTGGTTACCTCTGGGTTTGGAGGTCATGGGAAGGTCCCCTGAGAACATGACATTGGATGAGATTTGAATAAAGAGGTGCCAGGTTTGCCCAGATCTGGTTGATGGAAGAACAGTGTCAAACAGGGACAGGACCCAAGGTGAAAAACAAAGTAAAATGAAAACAGCGGTCGTAACAGTAGAATAGTAGCAGCAGTGGCTCATGCTCATCATGTAGCACTTATCATGCGACAGATATTGTTATAAATAATTGACACATATCATATATTTATATTCAGCAGATCTTATAAGGTTTTCCATTTTATCAACAAGGAAACTGAGGAATGAAGGTGAACTGGTTTTTCCAAGAGCAGATAGGAACCAGAAGGAGAGGTGCTGGGTGGTTAATGATCAGTTCCCAAGATCCCAGCCATGAATTTCAAAAGACAAAGAGCCCAGGTCTGAAATTGGAGGTAATGGGCAGCACTTTGCAGATGGAGGATCCAATTGAGTGGCAGCACAAAAATGATGATGTCATCAGATGAGAGGGCTTAACTCTTCCCTGTGGGTCCCCACAGAGGAAGACTTTGCATTGCACAGAGCACATGGGAGGTCAGCACAACACCACCTACCACCTACCATCTCATCTGGGTCACAATGACAGCTTTGAAAAAGAGACCCACATGCAGGGGGGGCTTTATTGATAAGCCCACTTCCTGGTCTTCTCACCCTATAAGAGTGATACAATAATCTGATCCCAAATTCAGATAGGTCAGGAAGTCAAATGGTTCATGTCAAAAGATCGTGCTGAAAGTGTCACCACCACAAAAATGACATGGTATTGGCACCCAAACAGACATATAGACCAATGAAATAGAATAGAAGACACAGAGACAAACACACATAAATATAGTTATGTCTCATCCTAGACAAAGGTGCCATAAACATACATTGGAGAAAAGATAGGCTCTTCAACAAATGGTGCTGGAAAAACTGGAAATCCATATATAGTAGAATGAATTCTACTATATGCACAAGCAACTCAAGTGGATCAAGGACCTACGCATTAGACCAGAGACCCTGCTCCTACTAGAAGAAAAAGTAGGCCCAACCTTACATCATGTCAGCTTAGGAACCAACTTCCTTGTTCAGACTCCTAAAGTGCAAGAAGTACAATCAAAACAAAAAAGCTTTTTCACTGCAAAGGAAACAATCAAGTATGTGAAGAGAGAGCCTACAGAATGGGAGAAAATCTTTACCACATGAACCTCAGAGCATTAATCTCTGGGATATACAAAGAACTCCAAAAACTTGACACCAAAAAAAAAAAAAAAAAAAAATCTAATGAATAAATGAGCCAAGGAACTGAATAGGCACTTCACAGAAGAATAAATACAAATGGTCAACAAATGTATAAAAAAAATGTTCGACATCTCTAGCAATTAGAGAAACGCAAATTAAAACTACACTGAGATTTTATCTCACTCCAATTAGAATGGCAATCATCAAAAATACAAGCAACAATAAACATTGGCAAGGATGTAGGGAGAAAGTTACCCTCATACATTACTAATGGGACTACAAGTTGGTGCAACCACTATGGAAAGAAGTATGGAGATTCCTTAGAAGACTTGGAAAGGAACCACCATTGAACCAATTATTCCACCCCTTGGTATATAGCCAAAGGACTTAAAATAAGCATACTACAGTGATGCAGCCACATCGATGTGACTCAATTCACAGTAACCAAGTTATGGAACCAACCTAGGTGTCCTTCAATGGATGAATGGATAAAGAAAATGTGGCATATATACACACAATGGAATATTACTCAGCCATTGAAATTATGGCATTTGCCAGTAAATGGATAGAACTGGAAAATAGCATGCTAGTGAAACAAGCCAATCCCAAAAACCTAAGTTTAAATGTTGTCTCTGATATGTGGATGCTAACCTACAACAAGGGAGGGTGAGGACGGGAAGAATAGAAGTTCATTGTGTTAGTCAAAGGGAAATGAAGGGAAGGGAGAGGGGAATCGGATGGATGGTAGAATTAACTCAACATAACCTTGTATTTGAATACACAGCCAGGGCAACTCCGCATTGTGTACAACCACAAGAAAAGGATCCTAAGTAGAATAATTGTATTCCATGTATGTATAATACGCCAAAATACATTCTACTGTCATCTATATGTAAAAAGAACAAATAAAAAATAAGAAAGATGGGTTTGTTCTCCTAAAGACACCACTTTTCCTGCAGGCCTGGTCTCAGTTAAAGAGGTCCTCAATCAAGCCAGAGGCCGTGTCCCCTGCCCCCCTGTTCCCAGGGTCCCTCCTCTTGGTTCCAGTCATGAATAGAGCACATGTCACATTATAGTGTTCCAGGAGCTGAATAGGTAGTTGGGGATAGGGAGGGAGGGAAAGAGAAGAAAAAAGAGGAGCGTGGAAGGTGTATATAAATCCAGGAGTGGGTAAACCAGAGCAGAGCAAAGGTCCAGGCTGAAAGGGAAGAAGAATATAACAAAGCCTGCCCCCAAAAGCTCCTAGCTGGAGGGTAAATGGACACATGGCAACAACTCAACACGGCACTCGGCTCAGAATACATCTGAATACATCAGAATACATCTGTCACCACTGCCACTTAGAGTCATCCATGCAAAGCCTCCAGGCCAAACCTTTATTATTACAGCATCCTGGTCTCCCTCCCTCCTTGTTCTCCTCACTCGGATCTATCCATTCCCAATGACCACCACCACCTCCACTCTGCCATTTCTGAGCCATTTTCAAAAAATCTGCCTAGCTAATGATGAGCCAGGGTATCTGAGACTCACTTCAGCTAGGACTCAAGGGCCCACCAAAAGGCAACTTACAGAGGAGACTGACGTACAATGGTCAGAGTCCTGAAGAACAGGGTCACAGCCATGCAGGCGATGGAGGCAGCGTTCATCCACCCACTCAGCAGTATCATGGGCCAGTTAGTCCAAGTGAGTCTCCACACGGCATGCAGGGCCAAGGGTAGCCCACAAACTAGACCCGTTGTCTCATGGAGTTTGGAGGGAGGATGTGGCGTTAGTCAAATAATTATACAAACAAATAAATAGTTACAAATTGTAATATGCACACTGAGGAAAACCTGCGTGATCACTGAGGTGGTGAGACAGGGATGTCCAAGGATGGGACAGCGGAGCTGAGATGCAGAACTGCACACCCAGCTCCTAATCAATAAAGGGGCTCTCTCCTGGTTCACCCCAAGTGGGACAGCCTCTCAGATGCCAGCAGAATTTGCAAAAAGTCCTCAATGTGGGTGATCCGAGATTGACAGTTACTGTTTATACCAGGGGACAAGAAGGGATAAAGCTGCAACAATACCCTGAACCCTACAAGATGAGAGGCGTTTTTCTACAATATTTCATGGAGGCCACACCCATTCCTTCCTCAATCTTACCATCTCCTGCGCACAGAATGAAGGAACTGAGACTCAGAGCTATTGAAAAACTTATCCAAGGTCACATAGTGGGAAGTGTCATATTTATTATTTTCCATATTTTTATTGGCGCACTATAGTCGTACATAATGGTGGGATTTGTTATATAACCGTACATGCACAAAATATAACAATATAATATGGCCAATATCATTCTCCAGTATTTTCCCTTGGGAAGCATCATATTTAAATCCAGGTTGTATGATTCCAAATTCCAGCCACACAGCCCATACTATCCCCCAACTATATTCTTTGTGGCTCAACACCAAAAAAAAAAAAAAAAAAACTCACACTCACATGCACATAAACACACAGCCAAAACTTGCAACACACAGCCAAAACTTGCAATTTCTCCCAATTCTAAATGCACAAAAAATGTAATGCTTTTAAAGATGCCCCACCTCTGAGACCAGAGGAGGAGGAGTGCGGTAGGTGCTGCCTTGGTGACATATTTAGTCTGTGGCATTGCTCCTCTATACTTCCAGACACCTGGCAGTCCCGTCTGTGCTCGGTGGAGGATAATAGATAACACAGCTGAGGAGTCAAGGTTGAAGCTTTAGACCCTGGAAAACAGGCTTTCACTGTTTATTTCCTAAGGTGTCCTTGGCTCCTCCAGGAACTAGGCCAGGGGCTGAGCAGGGATGCTGGAAACACAGTTGGTCCCCTGAGCAACCCATCAGTGTGTGTGCTTTTCTGTCGATGGTTAAAGGTGACTTCCTGAGTTCCAGTGCAGACCCTGTCTATGACCTGAGCAATTCATCTGGTCTTTCTATGCTTCAGTTTCACCACCTGGGAAATGGGAATAAGTGTCACCCAACCATCTTATCTCAGTCGGTTATTAATATGATGATGCTGGATAGCAAATGACCCCGATATCTCAGTGACTTACCCCAATAAGGGTTTATTTCTCACTCAAAGGCCTTCAGGTTGACAGGTCTACTTCAGGCTGCAGGCTAAGTTCATGTCTTTTCCACTGTCTCTCACATTGGGGTGAAAGGAGCCATTACCCTGAGAATAATCTTCCTATAACTAAGGAGCAAGAGGACTGGCCAAGTATGTGAGCACAGTGGAAGGTTTTGGTTGGATGTAGAATACATTGCATCTGCCCACATCCCAGTAGTCAAAATATATCACATGAAAAAATTCTAAGTCTGTGGAGTGAATGTCCCACGTGAAAGCCATGGGAAGATTAGGGAGCTGTTTCAGTTACTACTGATGTGTAAACCTTTACTCCAAAACGTAGCAGCACAAACCAACCTGATTCACTTGCATTTCATTGGTCAGGAATTTGGAAAAGGCTCAACAGGTCAGTTCTCACTTGGGATCATTCCTGTGATTATAGTCAGGTGGAAGCTGGGTTTCAGGCATCTGAAGGCTCCACTGGGCATGGCTGCCACTTGAGGCTGCTAGTCAGCTGGGCTGTCAATCAAAATACCCAGCAGTGCAATCTTAGGGAATCAGAGTCAGACTTCTGACATGGTGCCTCGCTTCACCCAGAGTGAACATCCCAAGAGACCCAGGCAGAAGCTACGAGACCTTTTCTGACTTTGCCTTTTAAGTTACATGGAATTGATTCCACTGCATTCTACTGCTTACAAGTAACTCAGGAAAGTTGACCCAAATTCAAGGGCAGCAGACATAAAACCCACCTTGCAAGTGTCAAAGACTTTGCAGGCATGGGTCTAAACTATTACAAGAGGCAAATCAGAAAAAATGAATAAGTAATATTACCTACCTGCTCCCTTTCAAAACTTGCTGCGAATATGTCTAAAGTAGTTAGTACAGTGCTTGGTGCAGAAGGCACTTAATAAATGGTAGTCATACAAGATCAGAGGGTCCCTGAGTGGAGATTCCAGGTGAGCCACATATCTATCATCATAACTCTGTCAAGGTAGCTGGTCTATCTTGTTGTGGCCAAAGGGAGCAGCAATGGGGCTATCACCTGCAGCTCACCTGCAGGGTGCCAAGCGCTGTGCTGAGACATCTTCATCCAGCGTCTGATGCAGTCCCCACAGCAAGCTCGTGAGCTTGTGTCATTGTTATTATTCTTGTACTCTGAAAACTCTCACGTCCACCTGTCAAACGTTAGGCAGTTGTAGGAACAGCACAGTGGGAGGGCGTACTTGGACGAGCAGCCAAGCATTCCCCCCACCACCGTCACCTCTCCTCCCTGTTCAACGGTCCACATCATGAGAAAGCCCAAGCGATTGGCTTTTCCCTCTGTCACAGCTGTATCCTGCCACATGCGTCCCTCTGGTCCCTTTCATGTCACTGAGCGCTTCAGATCTCCCTGTGCATCCTGTGCCCAGGACAGAGCTTGGCCCAGAGGAACGTGGAGGCTTTCCCTTTGTGCTTCACGCCCCTCTCCACCTGGATGGGCCCCATCTGTGGCCTCCTGGACCTCTGCTTCTGGTGGGGCTTGACCAGAGGGGCATCCTGGTAGAGGATCCGAGGAAGAGAGGAGGGTACAGTCAGGGTATTCATTCCCCAGCTGCTTCTCTAAGAGGTCACGGGATCCGGCTGTGCCCCACAACCAAGGGTCCACTCCCCTTCCCCAGCCTTCTCTCCATAACACTGGCCACCCAGGCTCCCGTGGTTGGGACTTCCTCCTGCTGCCTGCCCCCGGACCTGGGGATCTGAGCCCGGTTTTGCCTCGAGTGTTTTAGGTTCAGTTGGCCTCCCGTGCTCGGGCCCTTGTAAGTAGTCTCGTGAACTCTTTCTGAATTGACCTAACTGGGCTGGGCTGGATGCAGGCAATGACCTTGGCTGATCCAGAGCACTCAGGGAACAGTGGCCAGACGCACATATTTTAGGCTGAAAGGCCCATGACCATGGACTCACCTCGACACACAGTCTAGGCCAGGAGACCTGGGACACGGTGGAGGGGGGTCACCAGCCCTGTCAATGAGCCATTAAACTGTCCCTTGTTCCCACTTGGAGCTGTCAGGCTTCCATCTGAGGCTTCATTAGGGACCGAGCCTTTCTCTCCTGACATATCAGTGACAGAGAGGATTTCAATTAGGGCTGCAAGGACCCTCGAGGCCCTGACACATCTCACGACTGACAGTCCCACAGCATCCTGAGGCCTGCCAGCCTGCCTCCCGTCCTGTCCCCCTCCCAGGAGGCTGGGCGGGCACAGTGAGCCCTCCCCAGGCCTGCAGTCTTCCAGCTCACAGTCAGATGGATGCGACAGTCTGCACACCAAGGGAACCCCCGGAAGCATCCCTTGGAGGGGTGCCATTGACACCAGGTCTCCTTACGGACACAGCCAAACCCCTCCTGCCCCTGTTCAGATCCCCTGATGACTTCCATTGGCGCCAAAGCTCAAAGGCTACCTGAGCTCCCCTCCCCCACCCCTAGACTGAGTCGGCGTCTCCTTTTCTACACTCCCAAAGCACCTTGCTTTCTCCCTCCTCGCCCTCATCACTAGTGGCTTCAGTCAGTCACTTGGATAATCATCTGCATTCTGTTCTCCGGTCAGATCACTCCTTGGCTCAGACTCTCAGCTGGCTTTCCATGTCACTCAAGTAAAGCCAGATTTCACAGTGGTCCCCGAGGCCCTACCCAATCAGGTTTCCATGAGCTCCTGCTTCTTCTTTTTCTTTTACACTACTCAGACTCCCTGGACTCTCTTCAGGGTCTGGAACACATCAATCACATCCCTGCCTCAGGGCCTTTGCATGTGCTTGCTCCTTTGCCTAGACTGCTGCTACTGTGATTTTCCCTGCTTTCTTGGATGTTTTGGATGTGCCAGTCTTATAGCTGTAAATTCTTTTAACTTTTGTTTATCATGGACGGTTTTTATTTCATCATCAAATCTAAAGCTTAATTTTGCTTGGTGTAAGACTCTTGGTTGGCATCTATTTTCTTTCAGAGCTTGATATATGTTGTTCCAAGATCTTCTAGCTTTCAGGGTCTGGGTTGAAAAATCTACCATTATCCTAACTGGTTCCCCCCTATATGTAATCTGATTCCTTTCTCTCATGGTTTTTAATATTCTCTCCTTATTCTGTATGTTGGGCATTTTCATTATAATGTGGCTTGGTGTGGCTCTGTTGTGATTTTGTACATTTGGCAACCTGTAGGCTTGTTGAATTTGGTTTTCCAATTCATTCTTCCTGTTTGGAAAGTTTTCTGATATTATTTCATTAAAGAGATTGTTCATTCCTTTGGTTTGGAACTCTATGATTTCCTCTATCCCAATAACTCTTAAATTTTTTATGCTATCCCATAATTCTTGAATGTTCTTGCTCATGGTTTCTTACCATTTTCACTGTGTGGTCTACATTCTTTTCAAGACTATATATTTTGTCTTCATTGTCTGATGTCCTGTCTTCCAAGTGGCCTACTCTGTTGGTGATGCTTTCAATTGAACTTTTAATTTAGTTTATTGTTTCTTTCATTTCAAGGATTTCTTTTTGGTATTTTTTTAGAACCTCTATCTCCCTTTTGAAGTGACTTCCACTTCCTGTATTTGTTTATGTAGCTCCTTGTCAAAATGATCTTTTTCTGCCTGTATTTCCTCTCTTCTATCATCCTTCAATTCACAGAACATTTTAATTATGTGCATCCTGAACTCCTTCTCCGTAATTTCTTCTGCTGTGGTTGCCATGGATTCTAATAATTGGTGTCTTTATTTGTTTGGGGCACTTTCTTCCCCACACACACACTTTGCTTATGTGTCTTCCCTTCAAGTCTGTGGGTCCGGGGTGTTATCATTTTTACCCTATAGGTTTGTATGCTCCTGTAGGGTTCCAAGACCTCTCCTTTGTGGGGAAGGACAATGTTAACAGATCCCAATATCAACAGTATACCACCTATGATCAATTCGAAGACATTTACAGTTTAGTCATGATGTGCAGAAATGTTGAATTTGATTATTATCTATAATATAATCAGAAGGTTTGTAAAAGGGCTTACAGATTCTGATGGTGGACAATGAACTGGGGGTGAGGCGTAGGATGACATGCTGAGGAGGCAGGATGTGAGGATATAGAGTTAATATATCTTAGGAACCGTGAAGGAGAAATCTAATGAAGAGGGTTAGTAGTAAGAGAATAGACAGGAAGTAATTTAGGGTAGGCAAATACGTGGGAAGACAATAGAGCACATAAAACAAACCCACATATGTATTCAGAAAAATAAAGGATGTTAAAATAGTGAAAATTAGAGGGAAAAGAAAAGTAAAAGAAAAAAAGGGCATATACAACACACCTGTAATATATTATTCGGGTGTCCCAGGCCTCAAAATCCTGATTCATGCAAAGTTCTTGGTTTCACGTATGGTGGGGATGTGAGGGCAGGAGACAGTAACGTATTCTTTTTAGCTTTTACCTGTTGTAGTCCACTACAGTGTTTCCAAAACTTCTACACATTGTTCTTTACATATTATATAAGGATTCTTAAATGCTGCAGGTAGAAGACAAACTAATGCCTTTCTGAAATTTGTTTGGATAAATATTTTAAAATGTGTGTATGATCTAATGTTCCAAATTTAAGAATTTATTCTAAAAAGATAACCTTAGAAGCACATGAAGATATTTGGGGGGAGAAGTTCCTTTATTTTTTAATTTCTGATTATTAAAATTTGAAATGATGGGGCATTCATACAATGAAATAAATACTGTTTGGCCATTTATACAATGATGGTGTAGAATTATTTAATTAAAATGGAAATATGATCACAATATGTTGTTACATTATTTTAAAAAACAGCATGTGCAGCTCATTGAGGTAAAATTATATATTGATGCACATGCCTCCAAAGATCTAATAAGATGTTCTGTCAAATGGTGGTCAGATTTGAGATTTTCTTGGACACTTTAAATACTTGAAAGGAAAGCTGAAACATAGTAAAAAATTAATCTTTTTCTAAGTCTATAAATTTCATTCATTCCCAATCAAAAATAACTAAAGGTTTTTATTAAAAAAATGTATTTGACAAAATAACTTTAATGTTTGTCTAGGAGAATGAGTGTATAATAAAACAAGAACTGTGCTTTTTAATTTTATTATTATTATTTTGAAATTTTTTTAAAAAGAAAAAATTGAGAGGAGTTTTGTCTTATCATATCTTAAATATATCAATGTACTACATGTGCTAATGGCCCTAGACTATGTTTATTTTGCTAACAACATGGAGGGGACTTTCAATAAGCATCTGTAGAATAAAATGATGAATG
This sequence comes from Callospermophilus lateralis, assembly GCF_048772815.1. Classification (NCBI taxonomy): domain Eukaryota; kingdom Metazoa; phylum Chordata; class Mammalia; order Rodentia; family Sciuridae; genus Callospermophilus; species Callospermophilus lateralis. The sequence continues at coordinate 182,243,897 of NC_135307.1, read as the reverse complement.
AAAATGTATTTCTAGTTATCAGAGAAAAGCAATTTGAACTATGATTGTTAAATCAGCAAGAAAAATTATAATCCTTATTGTTGAGGTAGATGTGTAAACAAAGCATTAAGCATTGATGACGGAAGTATAAATTGGCACATATTTGGTCCTGCAGATTAGTTACATTTTTATATATTAATGTATTGATGCAAAACTATTAATAACAATGCATTTGAAAGCAATATTTTCCCAGCAATTGGAGATCGTTTAAATTTTTTATGATACATACACATGATAGAATACAATCAAGCCATTAAAATTATAACATAGATATACACTTCTTCACATGGAAAGATGCTTATAATTTACTGTTAAATATGTTTTTTAAAAAAACAAAATTATAATCTGCTATTTAATAAGTATTTATAAAGAGCCTTCAGATTGTCTGATGCTGATGAAAGACGAGCCAGAATTCCTTCCCTCAAGAGGTTTACTGTCTAGTGGGGGGAAAGGATACTAAAAAAAGAAGACTGTGGGTTATGGCAGAAAAATGCAGGCCACTGAGGGATGCCAGACTGGGACACTTGATTTCAAGTGAAGATTTCCTGAGTAAGATTGTCCAGGACCAATAGGAGAAACAGGGGAGGAAAAGGGTGATCAAAGACTAGGCAGTGTTCTCTGAGCAGGTAGATGTGCGTGTGTGCAAGAAAGAAAAAAGGTAGACCTCATCAGAATAGGATAAAGTTTTAGAGCTTTATCCAAAATGTAATAGGGGAAGGTGACGAAGTAATTTAGGCAGGAGAGGGACATGATCAGTGTAGTGTTTTCAAAAGACCAGAGCCTGGTTGTGCTGTAGAGAACAGAGTGAATGCTCAAAAATCAATATTATTGCATTTTAAAAATACAAACTGTATATATTATATACACTTACACATATAATCAATGGATCTGTATATATCATATACAATTATACAGTTTTTACACCTATGTGTAATATGCATCAGTCTACTTAAATATATATATGTATACACATACACATCTATGAGTAATATATACATAATATATAATAGACCTCTAAGGGCTTTAAACACATAATTATGGGCATTCAATTTATATATTAACCTGTTATATATATATATATATATATATATATATATATATATATATACACAAATATATATATTTGTTCTTACTATACATAACTAGGTAGCATATAGATATAGAATATTACATATATTATACTGGTAAAATTAGATATATAATATATATCCAAGCATATAATATATAAGCTATATAGTCTATCTGTAACCTGTACATATAAAATTAACTATATATTTATATATGAAAAGTGTGCATATAGACCTACATAAATTATATATGTATTATATATGTGTGTGTCTATACTGTATGCCTATGTGTATTGTATATGTTATTTGTATTATATATATATATACTTATGTGTATCCCTTATAATCTATTTATATTTTTAATATACCAGTGTATATTTTGTATATATGTGTGAGCTACATATTGTGTGTGTGTGTGTGTGTGTGTGTGTGCGTGTGTGTGTTAGTCAGCTTTATGATCACTATGACTCAGAGAGGCCTATGAGTTCCTGGGCAGCTGAGCATAATAAAATGAATCCTGGGTAACAGCACTCTAGGCACCCCTGTGTGAACAGGGTGTCCCCAAGTTCTCTGAAAAGAGTTTTCACTCCTGTACCATTGAGGCTGCAGTGCTCTTACTGATTCCCGAGATGCCCGCAATTTTCTATTGTCTCTGCACAAAGTTTTTAACTACTGTTAGTGGCAGTAATCTCTTCAGCAACCACAACTTCTTGGCCCTGATTTTACAAGCACTTTTCTGGTCAATCTGCAAGTTATTAAAATCTTTTTCTTCCACTTTTTCTTCTCAATTCTAACAAAAAAAAAGTTGGCTAAAATCTTACAGCAATTCTCAGGCCACCATCAGAATGTTGTGATGCCTTGAAACTTCCTCTGCCAGAATAATTAGTCCATCATGTTTAAATTCAGTCCCACAGAAAGCCTCAGGACATGGGCAAAATGGGAATAACTTCTTTGCCAGAATTTAATATAAATGGCCTCTAATAGAATCTCCAATGGAGTCCCCATTCCCCTTTGAAACCTCATGAGCACAGTCTTTACTGTCCACATTTCACTTGACATTCTCGCCTTCTCTGCTCCCACCAGAATCACACATGAAGCTCTGCTTAAAACATTCTAAGATATCTCCAGTCTGTATCTCCGAGCATTTCCAAACTCCTCCTGAAAAGTAGTTCCAAAGGCCTATGGACCACATGGTCAGGTATTGTCACAGCAATGACTCAACTTCTTGGTACCAATTGTTGTGTCTGTGCATTTAATCACTGACTAAAATACCTGACAAGAACAACTTAGAGGAGGAAAAGCTTGTTTTGGCTCATGGTTTCCGAGGCTCAGTCCTTGGTTCATCAACTCCATTGCTCTAGAACCAAGGTGAGGCAGAACATAAGGGCAGAAGGACATGGTGGAGGAAAGCTGCTCAGCTCATGGTAGTCAGGAAGGCAAAAGAGAGAAAGAGCAGTCGGGGGGGGGGGGGGGCAAGACATAAAGCCCAAGGCACACCCCCAATGGCTAAATTCATCTGATATGCATCTAACTGTCAACAGCTGGGTTATGAAATCATAGAGAATTACATCTCCCCCTCTTTGTTTTTTTAATTTTCTATCTTCTCTTCCAGTGCCTTCTAGTGAACAGACATTATACATTTATTAAATTGAAGAAAGAAAAACTACGGCACTTGGAAGTTAAAAGAGTACTCCATACACCTCATTCTTCCCCTTGGCCAGGACACAATGTCCCCTAGAAAGATCCTTGGGCGGGCTGCCTTCACCTCCAGACTCCCCACTGAGGGCCACTCAGTAGGACCCCTGTGTTCTAGGAGGGCAGGTTCCCTCACAGCTCAGCCTCCAGCTCTGTTAGCAACCTGACCGCCCCTCAAGACAGAGCAGCCCCAAGAGTCTCAGGAGTTACTGAAGTGGCCGCAGGAGCCCCAGCCTGCAGGTACAGCTGCAATGCTAAGCCAAGGGAAGGGCTCTCCATGGAGACAAAGTCTAAGTCACCCGACACAGGTGGGGAGCTTATGAGCCTCAAATCCAGAGGGGAAAAACAAAACAAGACATCCCTATTCTCTCTGCAGACCAAGTTTTTGCTCTTGGGTTTTAATGGAGTCAGGAAGGTGCCAGCAGGTCCAGAATGAGGATGCAGCCCAGAGACAGCACTATGGTCCATTCATGCCAACCTCTGTGCTTATCTGACAACCCAGAAGCCCCAAGAAACAAAGAGATTTCTGTCTAGGTCTCAGAGAAGCAGAATTTTATGCACATATTTATTGCCCTCCTGGCAATTTTCAAATGCACTGTCAGTCGGAAACTGTTTCCTGGACACTAAGGCTAATCAAAAGCCTGTTCAGAATGCATTATTGCGGGTACCTAACATAACCACATACATTAGTTTCTTATGGTTTTTAGATTCAACAGAAATTTATTGAGCACTGGCTCCATGCAAGACACTATATCAGAAACTGTGAGAGCACAGAGAAGATAATACACAGTCCCTGTTTGACCCCAGCCCTCAGCAGGCCTGTTGGGGGTGAGTATGTGGATGAGGAGCAATTCACACTCATGGATGGCTCTCTTGGAAGGGCCACTGCTCTAAGTTCCAAGAGAGAGTCAGAGACAGCAGATTGAAGAGTGGAGGCATATGGTTCATTCTGGCTGGGGGATCAGTGGTGGTTTAATTTACCTTTTCCTGAATATCACCTCTATTATCTCATCTAAGCCCTACAGCAATGTATAATAGGTATTATTACTCTCCCCATTTTTCTGATGGGGAAACTGAGGCCAAAAGCATCTGAGTAGATAATGCAATGACACACAGGGAATCAAATCTGTTTGACTGCATCATTTGATCTTTCTGAAACTACCAGTAGTCCTTCCTCAGGAATATATATCAGCATAAAAGAGATGTTTCAAAATACACGTGTGCATACCCCACCCTAGATCTACTTGTCAGCCTCTGAGGGTGCGTTCCAGAGGTGTATTTTTGAAAATGTTCTCTTAATGGCTCTGAGGTGCGCCTTGGCCTATATTTGATGAGGGTTTCAACAGATGAGGACAGGGAAGAAGAAAGCACTCCAGGTGCATAGAACTAAATAAATTAAAGTGCAAAGCTAGGAAAGTAGCAAGTAGTCCCAAATAGAGGAGTCAAAAGGAAAGGCAGGATCAGCCATGGTGTTTGGGAGCCCCCCAGATCATCACTACCCTTCCTGACAGCTCCAGCTTGTGTTCAGTGCTCAGCCATGCCCTAGCCTCTGTTCAGGCCGCCCTCAGTGAGGGGAGCATGATCTGCGTATCTAATTGCACTGGGTTCAAAAGAAACCGGCTTCTGTTCAGAGGGAAACGAAGGCCTGTCTGACATTATTGAGCACCTACTAATTGCCAAGCATTGCATTGAGCCCTTTGCATACATTATCTCATTGATTCTTCAGGTCAGCTCTGAAAGTTATGTCCGTACTATCTGCATTGTTTAAAAGATTAATGAGATTTACAGAGTAATTTGCCCAAGGTCACAGTCAATAAATGACCTAGCCACCATTCAACCTCACGTCAGTCTGACTTTAATACTTATGCTCTCACCTCTAGGATCCAGTGCTTCCCAAAGATTGTGGAAATGAGATCAGAGAAGATGAAGGTGAGGTTGGGTCATGTGAGGAATGAGGATGCTATGGAAAGTGCCCCTGGATAATGACTGAAGGCAGTTGTTTAGTCTGAGTTCCCTTAAAAGCAGAGACTGTGACAAGGATTTGGGCACAGGAAATTTATTTAGGAGGTGATAAAAGGAAGAAAGTACCAGGAAGGGGAAAGGAGACAGGGAAGAGAGGAAGCCAATAGAAGGTTGGGTTAGCACTATGGACAGCTGGGGCTCATTCCCACTGCAGATCCTCCGAAAGGCTGTGTGGAGTACACCTCAGAGCTGCCCCACTGAGGAGCAAGGGGCTGGGGTTCCTATGCCCTTGTTGGTTGGGGTGAATATGTACAGCATAACTTCCCGGAACTTCCATCCTGCCTTACTTAAAGGATGAATATAGTTCTGGGACACTTTAAGGCAGAAAGACTGTTGGAATCCTTTGATGGACATGGAACCTGTCTACAGGCCACTTCCAGAGCAGAGTAAGATGGGAGAGGTGGGCATCACCAGCCTCTTCTGCAGTGACTGTGTCGAATCCTTGAGGACTAGACCAATGCATTCTTCGAGAATTTGAAAAATAAGATCTCTTTGTAAAAGTGAATCTAGAAAATTAATAGGAACGGAATCAAAAGAACTGAGCATCCAGAAGACGAGATGACTCCCAGATCCACATGTCAAGCAGGTAATCTGATCACACATGTGAAGATCTCAGAAGACACCCTTATGGAATGGAACAGGGCTGACCAACTGTAGGAACACAGCCCAAGGTGCTCCAGAGGCAGGAAGTTGACTGGGCCCCACCCAAGCCTGTCCACAGAAAAGACTCCCTGGTCGGGGGGTTGAAGACTGCCAGTCCCACTGGCCAGACCAGCCCTACTACAAGATGACCATATCTGAACCTTGTACCCTTAGATATCATGGGACCATCCTCCCTGGTCTGTGACCAGATTTTCCATGTGAAACGTATCCCCCAGAAAACTCCTATAATGATGATTTTGCACAGAAAGATCATAGCTCAGTATCCTAACCCCAGTAAGCATGAATTTGCCAAAGGAATGGCTCCATTTCCCACACAAACAGGCACCCAACTCTCCAGACCCCAAACTAAGCTTATTCTGAGTTGTCTTATAGAACCCAGCCCTCCGCCCGCTCCAGAAAACACTCCAAATTCCATCAGTCCCACAGTACCACAGTATCTTTGTTTTTCTATTTAAGTTTCTATGTAAGCGACATATGGAGGCTTCAAGAAGACATTAGAAATACAGGCTTTTACTCATTAACAATCACAAGCCTCAGTCGCTTTTGCTCTGCTAAACATTCTCGCCGTGTGTGTGTGTGTGTGTGTGTGTGTGTGTGTGTGTAGGTAAGTGCACATACATGGGCATGTATGCGTTTATCTGAAATATTTATGTGTGTGAATATATGCATGCATATGTACTTGTATAAATAGATATTTGCATAAATACATGCACGGAAGCAGCAGACATGAGCTCTGCAGTCACTTTCTAGTTCTGTGGTCTTGAGCAAGTCATTAACAACCTCTCCGAGCATTGCTTTCTGCATGTGCAAAATGTGTATGATGGTAGTTCCAACTTCATAGAATAGTGTGGGGCAGGGGGTTAAATGAGGTAATGCTTATAAAGTGGCTGAGTGTGAGCCTGGGTGAGAATTCAGTGCATGCTGGCACTTGGCATTCTGGGCCATCATTTGAAGTGATTCTGTGTGCATATGGTGGGCTTAGAGTTCCAGTGATATCGATCTGTTCATGACTTTTTCTCCCTAAGTCCCCTGGTATGGTGTGGTCACCCGTGGGAGCAGTGACAAGCTCAGGGGAAAATCTAGAACTTGACCATAAAACCAGCAGGATGTTTCTTAAGGCAGTGGTTACCAGAGGGGGTGAGAGCCAGAATGATGGACAAAGATGGCCAAGTCACAGAGAAGGATTCAGTCCATGGGATGACACGAATCAGCATGTAATTCTAAAGACCCTTTATACCACATCCCACATCAGCAGCCTCAGCCAGCAGTGTCTGTGGGCACAGAATCCAAGCCTGTGACTTGTGTGCACCCAGATTGACACTTTCCACAGGACTGCAGTGAGACAGAAACATTCCCCCACCCCTACCCAAACACATCTAGGAAAAAAGATTTCAGAAATGCATGTCCCCCTCTCACCAATAGTGGGAGTCTGGATTTGGTTGTTTATCTCTAGTCTTGGGCCTCAGATGATTATTCTGATAAACTGGAATGAATCTTGCAGCAGAAGGAGAACTAGCAATAGCCCTGCTGATTTATCACCCTTCTCAACCCTGTTGGGTTCCAAGAGAATAAATCTTGCTTGCCTCTGGCTAGGTACCCACAATCATGCCACAGACCATGACTTTCATATCCCATTAACTCTGAATTACTCAGTCTGGGGCTGAGCTGAGAGGTAATTTAAAATGGCAAAAGGGGAAAAATGTTCTGATTTAGATCTGATAGAGACTGGATTAAGTCCTCCCATTTTTCAGAGTTTAAATGTGAGCTTTGTGGAGGGGGAACACCTGCAGGTTGCAGGGGCTCCTCTGAAGGACCCGAGCCACAGATTAAATGAAAGAAGTTCACACATATTCCAAAGGTCTGCGGTTCCACCTCATACTCGACCACAAGGCAGATGCTGAGATTTTTCGGGGAACCGGTCTATTAAAAATCACCATTCTCTGCAGTGTAAATTATTACAACCATTTCGGGTAGCAATTTGGCAGTTCCTATCAAAATGAGAAAGACTCATAACCTCTGACCCAGACACTTCACTAGAGAAACACTTGGCCATGTGTTCAGGGGACATGTGCGCAGTGTTCACTGTAGCCTTATTTACAATACTGAAAAACCAGAGAGAAACAGGATGACCCATTAGTAGGGGATGCCATGCGGAAGGGTGGAACACCCATTCTCTGGGAGGATGAGCTCCCATTAAAGAGAAAGAAGTAGAAGGAGGTTGGGGATATATTATTGTTGAGTGGGGGAAAAAATCAACATGCAAAATAGTTTCATATAAAGTGTGGTCCTGGGGGCTGGGGCTGGGGCTCTGTGGCAGAGCGATTGCCTAGCCTGTGTGAGGCACTGGGTTCGATCCTCAGCAACACATAAAAATAAACAAATAAAATCAAGGCATGCTGTCCATCTACAACTACAAAAATAAAACAAAATAAAATAAAGCATGATCCTATATTTCAATAATAACAACAATGAGATTACATTGAAACCACTGATTTTTTAAATTTGATATCTTAATATATAAGGCAACATCTCAGCAATCACACAGACTCTGCAATTTGAGCTACTTTGAATATCTAAAAACGCTTTCACATCCAACCTGGCCTTATAGCTAGTTTCTGTAATCAGGCCTTCTTGCCAGGACCATTTCCAGTACTCAACTAACAGTCTGAGACTGCTGCAAAGACCACTGAGTCAGAGGAAAAGAAGAGAAGGCTTTTCTCTGCAGCAATTGATCTGGTGCTCATCTTCCATTGTGTATGTAGAGAGGCGTGCTGAATTGAATCTTCTGCCAGAACTGTGGGGATAAACTCTCAGGCTTCCCCACATGCCTAGACCTACCCTAGTCAAGTAGGTAGGAGGCATGCCTTCCATAGGCATGGAACATTCTGCTCTGTAACAGCTAAAAGATCTCAGCCTGGTGTTTGAGACCCAAGAAATCAAGTCATGCATTAGTCAGGATAGAGAAAGATGTGCTACAATAACAAATAAACCCCATTATCCCGGTGGCTTAACATATCAAGGTTATATTTGTTTCTCATATAAAGTCTGGTTAATGAGTCTCTGTGATGCAGTAACTCAGAGATTCAGGCTGTCACTCTCCTATGATTTAGCCATCTCCACAGGTGACCTCCATGGTCACTGCAACTAAGAAAGAACTGGAGAAGAAACAAGTGTTCTTAACTGCCTCAGCCCAGAATCTACCCCTACTCAGTCCAGCGGTCAGAATTGTCACACAACCCCAACCTGGGAAATAGTGTCACTGTTTCCACTCCAAACCCCAACCTACCTGTCCAGCTTTCTCATGCACTCCTCCCTCGCCTGCTACACTTGGGCTCCTCTCCACTCTGACCTCCTACCAGGGAGGGGAGGGGAGACTGGAGCCCCTGGTTGGAGAGAATTCTACACACTCCGGGTTCCTGCCTCTGGGCTTTTGCTACCACTATTCATGCTCTCATCCATTCATTCAACAAACATTTAGCACATGGGCAATATCCAAGCACTGAACTAAGTCCTGAGAAAACTTCTAGTAAAGAACAGGAGAGATACAGTGTCTGCCCTCCCAAAGTTTACAATCCAGCAGCCCATTTCCACCATCTCTGCCTTCCAAACCCCACTGGGCTCTGCTCAGCTAATATTCTACCTCATTGCGTCTCGAGAGCTGTTGGGAGCATTCATTGGGTTAGTTCCTGGAGGGCATAAGCCAGGCACAGGCAGAAGGCAAAATTCAAACACTGAGTTTTTCAGTGGGGCGCCAGGACATCTCTGCCATCTGACCTTTCCTCTGTACCCCGTCCCTTGGTGGAATTCCAGTCTCTGTTCCTCGCTTACTTTCAGGAAAGGATCCTGTCTATAAATTTAGCATAAAGGCAACTGAATAGTTTCATAGGTATGGAAGCTTCTGTCAAAATTCTTTAAAAATTTCCCCCTTTGGACTTCTTAAATATTGGGAGATCGGAGGCTGTTTGAAGGAGTCCAGTGGACTTATGCCAACTACCTATACACAACTAACCCAAGAATGAAGAATAAAAAGCATGGTGAGACCTTGGGGACTCACTCTCTCTGGCTCTCTGCTCAGGCATCACCTCCCCCAATGTGGCCTTCCCAGACCTCCCTGCATAAGAGCATCATCTCCAGCATTCTCCATTCCTTCACCCTCTTCTCGTTTTTTTAATGCCATTTATCCCAGCTATAAACAATGAGCCTGTTCTGAGATTGGCATATTACCCAGGGCACTGGCGGGCTCTATACTCCTGAACTGGGTTCCTGGGGGACAGAGAGTGGGTGGGGTTGTCCTTGACACCCTCCTCAGGGACTGCAACTGGAAGCACACATGCTCCCTAAACACACTTCTTGACTGAATGCATTTTTTAAACCAGGATGGCAGGGAGATTATTAAGAAGTATGTTCTGCACCTCAACTTTTTAGATTATGTTAAATTTCAGAATTTCTGTAGGCGCCTGCTTATAAATATAATTAGATTCATCCAAAATTGAGTTATTCTTCATGGTTGGTTAGTTATTACTGGGAATTTAAAAGCACTTATTTGGATAATATCCAGGTCATTTGGAGTCGGCATCTTCAAAAAGTTGGCCCCATTACAGATAAACACCCATGCTGGGCTCCCGGCACAGAAAGTAACAAAATGGTTCATTTCCTAGAATATCAGATGGAAGGACAACTCCTCCCCCATCCTCTAAATATAGCCTTTCTCTAAACAAAATATTCAATGCATAGCATGAGATAAGCATTTGTGTCCCGACATGGGTTTCTGTTAACATACCTCACGCTGCTTTTAAAAATCAGATAGACTGGTTAAATCCTTTTAAGAAAATTAGGCAAGCAAAGATGCCATTAGTTCTAGAAACCCACCACATATATAATGGAGGCTCAGTAATTATTTTTAAGGCCATTCTTTTTTATAATGCTTGTCATTTCTGGGTATTAGCTCCAACAGCCCAAACTCAAAGTCTCTTTAGGAGATGCCCTTAGTATCAAAGATAATATAACTTGTCACAAAATTTGCTGGTGGTTTTTGATCTTCCTTTCAACTCATTTGTCAGTTATATACAGGATGACAATATAATTTACTACCCGAAGACGTTTAGGAGGGTGAAAGGGCTCTGTTAATATGAATAATGATGCCAGGACAACAAGCCAGGCATGCAGTGCCCCAGCTTGACATTCCACAAGCTTCTCTCACAAGCAACATACAGAGCCAGGCTCTGCAGGGTGAATGTGATAAAATCCTCGGACTTGGTCTTGGAAAGGAACACTGATCCCGAATCAGGAATCACTAAACTTTTCTTAAAGGACCAGATAGTAAAGATTTAAGCTTTGTAGGCTGAGGTCAAATTGAAGATATCATATAGGCACTTACATAGCCATTTAAAAATGTAAATAAACATCCTTCCTTAACCACAGACTGGATTGGGCCCCTGGGCTTTAGGAAGCCAAACTTGGAGATAGAGCATTAAAGACGTTGAACACTAAGCTAAGAAGCTGGGATTTAATTTCTGTGGCCATTAGTTTCCAAAAGTTTTTTTTTTATTATTTTATGATTTTTTTTTTTTAGGAGAACAAATTTGTTCTCAAATGAAATCTTATGTGGAAGCCCAATATATATGCAAAACAGATAAAAAACGGTGGCAGTGTTTGAAATGGGAATGACAGCGGCAATGAGCACAACCTCTCTCACCCTAGTCTCAGGCCCAGAGCCCAGGAGGGATCCTGCCAATCAAGACTTAAAAAACCACAGCCACAGTTGGTGGGCTGCTATTAAAGACTCCTGAGGAGAGGTGTAAAGGGATCACAGCTGTGTTTTACAACACTCCCTCAGGGCAGGCGCAGTGTGAAAGAAGCATGGGAAAGCAGAACCCTCCCAGGGACAGAGGCCAGCCTGGGAGGGCCAAGATCACAACCGCTGGTTCTGAAGCCAAGGTGGGGGCACAGATGTGGGTTTGAGAGGAGTAAGGCATTCACGCAGGGGTGTCTTCCTGGGCATGGGACCTGTGCAACCCCCAAGGGTCCCATGTCAAGAGATCATACTTGGTCTGATGCTTTGCCATCATCATCTGGAAAGCCTTTAAAATTTTTTAACCAGGGCCCTACATTTTCATTTTGCACTGGGCCCCGCAAATTATCTAGCCAGTCCTCCATCCAGGGATGACGGGACCCATCCGAGCGCACACACCACCAGCCTCTTCTTCCCACTTCCCTGGCCAGGAGCATCTGTGAAATCTCTGGGGTTAAGTGCTTTTCATTAAAAAACCTAAGTTTCATAGTTCTTTCTTGGAGTCTCTGACGGTGTCTCCTCTATGCTGTTTTGCCCTCCAAAGCCTACCAGAATGCCGACCCCACCTCCCCATGACTCCTGCATCTTAGAGACACCAATCAGAGCCGACTGGTGACTGCTCCAAATCTCTGAGATTCAAATTCAGATTCAATCTGCACATACTGCCAAGTGCTCCCACTGGCCAGCAACTGATAGTCCTGAACTCCCTGGGGTCACTCAGCTTGGGGCTCCACCAGGAACAGACTCCAATCAAGGATCAGATGCCAGTCATTCATGCACGTGATGCAATCCCAGGAAGCCTCAGGAGGGCTAGAGAGGAGATGAGACACAAGAGAAAAGGAAGCCCCAAAGAGCAGGCTACCACTGTGAGCAGCTGGGCCCAGTCCCTCCAGGGGCCCTGAGAGTCTGTGATCACACATAAAGGTGAAGCAGCCCCTCTGATTGAGTTGTTCCTGAAGTCCCCAGAAATTCTGGCTGCTCCAAATGTGGGTCAAACATCCTCCTGAGATCAAAGAAAGAGACACAAAGCTGCCACCAGGTTCCAGAACAGCCCACAAGTGACCTCTGGGATAGTGTGGGGGTGGGAACAACCATGTTTGCTCTACCCTTGGAGCCACTATAAGACAAATGATTTGGGGAAGAAAGTAGACTTTGGGCATTCCCAAAGTCTGAGAACACACCTGCCATGTTACCCGAAGTCACCAAAGCACCTGTGAGAACCAGCTATGTGCCCAACACTACTTTTAGGCAGAGCACTGTTCATGTTATAGAAAAGGAACCACAGCTTCAAGTTTACAACCAGGCCTTGTCATGTACAAGGAGCAGACTGCAGGAAGGAGGCACAGAAGGACCCAACTACCTCACCCAAACTCAGACTTCTTCCAGGATTTGTCTAGGGTCAGCAGGGGTGGGGACCTGCAACACCCAGAGAAGGAAAAGAAGCCGGCTCAGAAAGACTGGTTGAGAGAGAGAGAGAGAGTGACATGCATTCAAATGATATCAGAATATTTATTCAGAAAAACATTTAGGATCTCTTTGTTAGCCAAGATTTTTAACTTCGAAAACACATAGTGGGCCAGGTATGGTGGCACACACTTGTAATCCTAGCTACTTGAGAGGCTGAGGCAGAAGCATCACAAGTTCAAGGGCTACTTAGCAAGATCCTATCTCAAAGTAAAAATGGCTGAGGATGTAACTCAATGGTAGAGTTCACCTGGGTTTAATCCCCAGTACTGGGGGGGGAAATCTAACATGGTCTTCATATACTGCTGGTAAGATTAAAAAATGGTGCAGTCACTTTGGAAAACAGTTTGCTGACTCATGAAATGGTTAAACATATAGTTACCATGTGGCCCAGCAATTCCACTCATAGGTATATAGCCAAGAAAATAGAAAACACATGTTCGCACAAAAACTTGTATCTGAATGTTCATAGCAAAATTGTTTAAATGGCCCCAAAGTGAAAACAACATAAATGTCTATGAACTAATGAATTAATAAATAAAATGTAGTATAGTCAAGCAACAGAATATTATTTGATCATAAAAAAGAACAGAATAGTGATATGTACAACAAAACGAATAAACCTAGAAAATATATTGTATGACCCATATATAAGAAATGTTCTGAAAAGGCAAATCTATAGAGACAGAAAAGAGATTAATGGCTGCCTAGGGCTGGGGGAGGAGGTTGGAGAGAAATGAAAAGTAACTATTAATGGGCACAGGGTTTCTTTGGGGGGTGGTGAGAATGTTCTCAAATCGATTTGTGGTGATGGTGGCACAACTCTATGAACAAATGAAAGAACTAAAATTGTACACCTTAAATGGGAGTGTGAATTATACCTTAATAAAACTGTTTTATAGAAGATAGCATGAACTTTTATTGGGGATTGATTTGCACTCTTCACGGACATTTAGGATCTATCTGTAAACAGGTGACCAATATCACTGTCCTCTGAGAGTCTGCGTCCCCAGGAGAGCACAATGAATCCTAAATATGACAAGAAGTAAAGTATACAGTATGTTATTGTGAAAGATGATCAGCAGTGTATGGGGAGGAATAAAACAAAGTAAAGAGATAAGAAACCCGGGGTGGCAGGTAGAGCCATAGTTTTAAACACGGTGGTCAGGGGCTGGGGTTGTGGCTCAGTGGTAGAGTGCTCGCCTAGCACGTGTGAGGCACTGGGTTGGATCCTCAGCGCCACATATAAATAAATAAAATAAAGGACTTGGAAAATCGCTTTTTTAAAAAGATATGGTGGTCAGAGTAGACATTATTGAAAAGGTGACATTTGGGCAAGGTTTGCAGGAGCTGGCTACAAGGATGTCCAGGATGGAGCATCCAAGTAGAGGGCACCACTGCCGCAAAGACCCAGAGGCGGGAGCATGCGGGTGCATTGGCAGAAGTCAGCAGGTCAGCTGAGCGTCTGAGCAAGGAAAGATCAAGGTCAGAGGGAGAGTGATGAGGGCAGAGAGGTAACTAGGGGGCTTGTTGGTACTGCAAGGGTCAGCAAAGGCGGAGCCATGAGGGTTCAGATCAGATGCACCTTCAAAGAGGAGCCATGTCACCTGACAGGATAAACGGAGACTCACCTCTCCTCCCATTGGTGGTTCACCCAGCTGGAGACCAGAGCTCTCACCGTTCTCCCCTGACCAAAGGAAGCAGGTAGCCCAAGTCCACCCAGACAAAGGAGGGGGTACCAGGTGGAGATTTGCTGAGCTCCAGCTCTAAAAAGCAAAAATGAGAAGTCAAGAAGCAGCAGGTTGATGGGAAACTGCAATTTCACCATCCAATAACCCAGCATGTTTGTGATTTTCAGGTTCCAATTTTTGTATCGTCATGGTCAATTACAGGTCACAGATGATTTCCAAAGTGGGCTGCCCAGGGAAGAATTGTGCAAATCCCATTTGCCACAGTCGCACACTCCTAGTCGGCTCCACCCCCCAAACATACTTTGAAGCAGACCATGTCAGAGCCCACAGAGGCAGAGTGATGGGGAGGGAACCCTGGGCTGAGAGAAAAGAAATGGAACCAGCCTGGGAGTCTGGGTGGTGTTTCCACCTCAGTTCTGCCACAGACCTGCTGTGTGACCTCACTCCGTCATCCTACCTCTCTGAGCCTTTCTTCATATGAAAAAGCTGGCTAGGCCTGTCCTACCTCACTAGGAATGCTGGGAGACACCCCATCAAAGGGATACTGGGAAGCAACATATGTGCATGATCCTGAGCAGAACTCCATTCTTTTAACAGCTTAATTACAGTATAATTTACACACCATAAAATTGTACTCATATGAAATGTGCAAGTTATTGCGTTTTAGCAAATTTAGAGGGGTATAACCACCACAACTCAATTTTGGAATATCTTCATCACTCTAAAATGATATCTCTAGAACAATCCTTTGAGGTTACAGTTCTATACATAATAACATCAATTTATGCTATATAAAAGAGAAAGAGAAAAATAGTGACTTATCTGAATGTACCCACACAAAATTGCCATTTTTTTTATAGGTTAACATGTCCAAATATTGACAGTTTCACAGTTTAACCATTTAAAAGAGAACATTTATGAATACAGTACTATAAAATTTTAGCTGTGTATCAATTGTATATTACCTATGATTGCCTGTGAATTACCTGTAATATGAATCTATACATTATATTTTTGTACAGATGGATGTTGGACATTGTGGGTAATTGAAGAAACATGGATTTTTTCAAGGGGGCAATTTGGTCTGTGCTGTTTTCACCTTGGGCACTGTCATCGGAGACAAACCTCCACAGAGATGGCCCACTTTAAGCCTGCTCTAGCTAGGATCTTCAATTTGCAGTTGAGAAAAATAAATCTTAGGCAGCATGGGTGGAACTATTCCTGCACTGCCAACACCACCTTGTCTCAAGAAATGTGAATAAAGCATTTTAAGTGAGATCACCTTGTACCTATAGCATAAAAGCATCACGATTTTTAGAGTTTTGGGTTGTCTTTGATGGGGGATTTACGGGGAACTGTTACCAGAGATTGAGCTCAGGGGCATTTGACCACTGAGCCACATGCCCAGACCTATTTTTTTTTTCTTATTTTATTTTATTTAGAGTCAAGGTCCTACTGAGCTGCTTAGTGCCTCACTTTTGCTGAGGCTGTCTTTGAATTCGAGATCCTCCTGCCTCAGCCTCCTGAGCCACTGGGATTACAGGTGTGTACCACTGCACCTGTGTCGTTTTTTATTATCATTTTGCATGCTTACTTTTTAAATTTTATCCCTACTCCCGACTAGTCTAAGATTCATGATGAAAGATCACAGGTCTTGTCTCTCTATACTCCCTACACCTAGCTACAAAGCATCAAGTGTATGGTAGACACTCAATAAATAATGAATGAAATAAATTTGATGGGGACCCTGGTTCACATGTGTAAGTACGCCCTGCCGTTCAACCACACATGTACACACAGGGCCTGAAATCATTAGTGCAGACTAGTGCAGACACGGAAGAGTTTTGGAGTTGACTGCATGAATGGATCCTGATATAAAAGGCTTTTATGTCAGTGTATGCCAGATCCACTCGGAGCCGGCTCCAGCCCAGCAGAGACACTTCCTCCTTGAGAACACAGAACGACCTGCCCTCCAGCGCCAGAGCCAGGAATGTGCATTCCCAAAACTGGGATGAAAAATAAAGGACAAGAGGAGGCATTGCAAAACTTCCCACCCTGTGGTGCCTGGGCACCTGAGGTCGTTAAAAGGTCACAGGCCAGACTCTTGTCTGAAGAAGCCTCTAGAAGGAAACTGCCCAGAGAAGCAAGGAGATTCCATGCTGGAGCTTGTGAAAATGCACCTGGCTAGGCTTTTGAGAGGGAGCTGCAGGGATGTAGGGAAGGTGCTCAGTATGCAGAGTGGGAACAGTGCCACTATTCAAGGTCCAGGTTGATTTATACAATCCCACAGGGCGGGGAAGAAAAAAAAAAAAAACTTCCTCCAAAATATAGCTCTCCCCTGGTTCCTCTAAAAGGAAGAGATATCTGTGGCCCAAATGATAAAAACCTAAGACATCAATTGGACTTGGATGCAAATGGACTGCTTTAACACATGGGTGATGTGGGAGTCTTTGCTCCCTGCCTCTGAGAGAGAGGCAGACCAAACTTCTGCCAATGTCATATTTTGCTTAATGTCCTTTCCACAAGCGCCGTTCTACACTCAGAAAGCACACACTACACATTTGCAGAATGAGGGCTTATTACCTCAGCAGCTCTACTAAAGATACAGCACCATCACCATTTTCACAGATGGGAAATACTGAGGCTCAGAGAGACAGTGGAAGAACAGATTCGCTGATGCCATTTCCAACCAAACTCTGCTCTGTTTCTATGGATTAAAGGAGAGAGGAGAAGGAGGAAGGTTAGGAGATAGGTCAGTAGTACTTGGCTCAAAGTAGAGAGGAGAAAGGATAAAAGATAGAAGGAAGAAGCTACCGGCAGCCAAGTGGACAGATTTGAATTAAGTTGCAAGAAAAAAGAAATACAATCCTGGTGGGTAAAGGCGCCTGCTGTCTACTGTCAAGAAATGAACATCCTGTATCTTTTTGTTTTCTTTACCTGCCATGGCAACCAGAAAGCTTCGAATCAGATTTATTGCTTGAGTAACAATAATCTCCAGAGTCTAGAAGTACCTACTCCTTCTTCTTCCCCTCCCAGAGAAGCTCATTTGGCTTTAAGTTTCTCTCTGCCCCAAGGGAACACCCAATCCTCACCTGACACCTCATCATCACATATTGCCTTTATTGGACTGCTCTTTGATTCCTGGTATTTCACCAGTCCTACACTGATCATGGGAATAATAGCAACTGTAATTAGGCATCATAAGGACAATGGTTTCATTAAAGCTTTTAATGGACCCGGACATGTACGAGGCAAGGTGTTATACAACACAGTCAAACATTTTATCACCTTGTGATAATTAGAGTTGCTGAATTACAGTAACAGAGCAACTGAAGGTAATTTCCTGTTTGGCCAAAGTCGTCTGACCTCCCCCAGGCCTCCAATTATAATATTTCTTCTTGGAATCAGATCTCCCTTCTACTCAGAAGCTGCTGTAAGCTCCAGGTTATTACGGCAGATGCTAAGCTTGCACGGGAGCTGTGAAGTTCTAATTTTCTCATTACACAACCTCATCTGTCAGCTATTTACTGGCAAACCAGCCCTGTTCTTTGGTTCAGGTGATAAATAGGCATGAACCGCTTAGCGAGCAGAGAGGCAAATAAACATTTGAAAATGATCAGGCCTGAGAATCTTCCATCAGACAGCATTAGGGGTCAGAGCAAACCCAAGCACACCATAGAATGAAACACGGAGAAGAGGCTAAATCCAACTTGCCCTCTTTCACTCAGCATCACAGCGACAGAAAAAGACAATTTTTCTGCCACATGGATGGCCTCCGATGGTTCTTTTATGCTGTCAAACTCAGCAGACTACATTGATAAGATACCATTTGTTGAATGCTAGTAGGTGTGCTACAGTGTGTGAAGGCTTTAAATTATATTGGACCCAATCAGAAATCAGGAGAACAGTGTACATTGTGTACTGTGACTCACTGTAGGTCCATTAAGTGACATTGTAAAAGCCTGGCATATTGAATCGTTCTACAAGTGTTAGTGACTGGCTTCTATTATTTGAGACAAATGGCTCAATGCCTTTGATGGACTCAGCACCATGACATACTTCCAAGGTGCAATTGTGAAGGACACAGATACAGTCTCTGAGTTCAAGGTGCTTGGAGTCTAGCAGAGTATAGATACAAATAAATCAGCCTATGGGGAATGATATTGGCCAAATTATATCATTATATTGTGTGCATGTATGAATATGTAACAACAAATCCCATCATTATGTCTCACTATGATGCACAAATTAAGAAATGTGGAAAAAAATAGTAGTCTGATTAACTACAAATACCAACATCCTTGTTGTTGAAATGAATATAAATTACAGAGACCCTAAGAAGATAGAGCAAGGGATCTGACTTACTCTGGTGTGAGAGGAGAGGTCAGTAAGGCAGTGGTCTTGAGATTAAGACTCCGAGGTTAGCCAGGAAAAGAGGTAGAAGAATATTTGAAAAAGAAAGAATAGAATGGATGGAAGCTCTTCTGCAAGAAGGAGCTTGGCATAACAAACAAGGAGAAGGATAGTTTTTCTACAGCTTCCTGGGAAATAACTGGACATTGGTAGATACAAGATTATACAGAACCAGAGCATGGTAAAGGTGTGAATTTTATCTTTGAGTAATAGGCAGCTATTGAAGGTTGATGCGTGGTCAGTCAGGGACCTCTGAATGAGCAACCAGCATGATTTATATGACTTCTGGATGGATTGACAAATAGCCAATCCATCCAGAAATGTTCCTATAGAAAATACTATACAAAAATTGTTTAGACTCGCATGGAAAAGGGGCAAGAAATTTCTTGCCACTTCCAGTTCTTGAAAAAGAACAATTTAGCCAGAGCATAAGGTTCAGTATTAGAAGAGAGTAAGTTTGGAAACTTCACAACTTAAAATGTTAAGATAAAGAATACAGGTTGTTTTATTTTTTTCCTTCAGAGAGGAGAAAAGAACAGGAAAAAAAAACAGGGAGAAACTAACCTCTCATCTGCTAGACACTATGCTGGATATTTTGTACATAGATTATCTTGTTTGGTAATCAAACCTCTCCAAAATTAATTTGATGTAAGCATCTGCTCATTTACCCTCATATCATCAAATTTTTCAATTATGAACACTGGGACTTAGAGACCTTTGAGAAAATGTTCAAGCTGAGCTTAGGATGCCAATCATTGCCTTCCCATGCTCACCCTCGCCTAAGACATTCTGGTCCTGCCTACATGCTGGCTACCACATAAGTCTCCCAGCCTCACATCTCTCCAGCAACCGCTGATCACCTCAAGGTGCCTGGCCCAGGGGATCTGTTCCATAAAGTGGGGTGAGGAAATTAAGTTTCCCTACTGAGATTCTGAACTAAATGAACCAGAGTTGGGGTCAGTTAGGAGATGGTAGGAGTTCAAAACTGGAGCCGGAACCAAACAGGTCAAAGCTGAAGGTGTGGGAAGCAGAGGAACACTGAGCAACAAAAAGTGTATCCACAAAGAGCATGGGCCCCATCAGAAATGGAGGACATAATCTCAGCTTTTATTCCAAATCTATCTCTTCAACCCAGGTTCAGTTATCTATTCTCTATAACAAATCACTCCCAAACTGAGCAACCTGAAAGAACGATAGCCATGCTATTCTTAGCTCCCACGTTTCTGGGGTTGGCCAGGCTCAGGGAGGTGGTTCTTGTTGAGATCTCTCCTGTGGATGCAGTCAAACAGTGGGTGGAACCACAGTCCCAGGTGGTTGGCTCACTTGCAGCTTTGGGGCCTGGAGAGGGAAGAGACATAAGCAGGGAGAAATAGCTTGGGATCCTCAGGCATACTTTTCAATCTCTCTGTGGTCTCCCCCATAGGGTCTCTCTTCCAAGGTGGCCTACAGAAGCCTGGAAATCTCCCAGACTTCTTACAAGGGTACTCAATTCTCCAAAGGCACACATCCGCAGACAAGCCAGGCAAGAGCAGGCTCACCTTCTAGCCTAAGAAGCCATGAAGCACCATTTCTACTGCACTCTACCATTTAGCAGCAGTTGTGGAGGCCAGCTGAGTTAAGGAGAGGCAAAGGACACTCCATCTCCTGATAGAAGGGCTGTCAAATAATTTGCAGAAATTTTCTTTAATTACCACAATCTACCTTGACTTTCTTTGTTCCTTGTTCTTGGATGCCTGAGAGATCCTCCTTATTCCTCTAAATCAAAACAGTTTTACCAGTGAGAACAGGTTGTCTCATAATCAAGTGTGTTGAACAAAACACAAGATAGTTATACTAGGAACCAGTGCTTATGGTCAGGTCTGCCTGATTCCCAAAGCCCATGTTTTTCTTATCGTACACAATGAGCTTCCAGACCTCCATGGGAACACTGTATGGATGCTACAATCAGCTGGATAAGCCACTGGAGTTCCAGTATGGACACTGCAGGATCTCACCCAGGAGTGGCAGTTAATTCTGTGGAGTGGATACACTCTCTGAAGGGCAATGTCTAAAAGGCAAAGAAAAGCAAGGAGAGGACAGAAATAGGGGAAAGAGATCACAGGAGCTACGGTAGCTTGCATATGTCCTCTCAAACTCATGTGCTTTATCTCCATTGCAGTGGTGTCAGGAAGTAAGTCCTAATGAGAAGTGGTTAGGTCATGAGGACTGTGCCCTCAAGAATGCATTAAAGCTGTTACGGTGGTGGGTCAGGCATCATAGGAATGGGTTCCTGATAGAAGAACAAGTTCAGCTCCCTCTTGTGCATGCGCTCTCCCTCTCCCCCCCCTTTCTCCTCTCTCTCTCCCTTTCATAGCAATATTATTCACAATAGCCAAAAAGTGGAAATGACTCAATTGTTCATCTAGACATGGATGGATAAACATGAAGTTGCATGTACATGGAATATTGTTCATCCTCAAGAAAGAAACTCTAACATGTGTTACAACCTGGATGAACCTTGAGAACATCATGCTGAGTGAGATAAGCTGATCACAAGGACATGTACTGTATGTTCTCACCAATGTGAGATAATCAAATGAGTCAAACTCATTGAGACAGAAAGTAGAATGGTAGTTTTCGAAGGACGGGGGAAGAGGAGGAAATAGGACTTAACGATTAATGGGTATAGAAAAGAATTTTGAAAAAGACTTTTGAAGATTGAATTCAAAACAATGCGAATGTACCTAAGAGTACTGAAATACATTTTTAAATGATTACTATAGTAAATTTCATATTTTTCATATACTTTACTGCTATTTAAAAACAATTTTTTTGAAAGAGTAAAGATATTTTTCTATTCTTTCACTGATAGAGCATGAATATATGGAACATAATAGATGTTCAATAAATATTTGTTAAATGAATAAATACCAGAAACTTCAAGGGAGCTCTCATAGGTACCAAGAAAATAGGACCAGATTGAAAGCAAGGTTTGAAGTTCTCACTCTCAAGAGTGATCCATCTGGAGAGAGAGTAGAAAAGTCAACGGAAAGACTTAGGAGACAGTACTTTCAGCTCATCTTGATAAGTGGGGCTTTTTCCTATACAAGCAGGCAAAAAATTGTTACGAATCTATGTAATAAAGTAGGAAAATACAATGACAAAAATTTTAATTCTTGGAGGAAAAGACAAAATTTCTATTGACAAAAGCATACAGTGATAAGAGAATTTTTAAAAATACTAGAAGCTTTCCCAGGATTTTTGAGAAAAAGACAATAACACAAATATAATTAAGATAAAAGAAGTGAGAGACAGAAAAAATGGCCAAATGCAGAATACAAGTAATTCATTCATTTTCAAGAGAGACCACAATAGAACAGAAGCGATAATTAGTAAAACTAATAGAACACTTTCCAAGACTAAAGAAAAAAATCTGTAAGATTACGAGGATAACTACATTTCAGATACCTGATTTTGAACATCAGTTAAAAACAGATGAATACCTAAACACACTCTGGAAAAGTTTCTGACCCAAGAATTTTAGACCCATAAAAATTGTCCTTTGGAGTATAGAGGCAATACTAAAACTACTCTCAACCAAGACGTTAAAAATTATGCCACTGGGTATCTATCTAGAATTAAAAAAAAAAGAAAAAAAAAAACAATTTTAAATCGGCTCCAGCCAGTCAAGACACGATACAAAGTTAGAAGCTCAACTTTTACATGAAAAGACAGTGGCAAGTTCCGCAACCAGTTTAAAAAGGAAGTAAGTCTAAGTTACACTTTCAAATCTGTTAATAAAATAATGTGATTGTCAAAAATTATTTGTAAAAAATAATAACCTGAAGAAGTCACTATACACTGTGTGAATAAAATCTAGAAACTGGAGATAAGGGAATAAAAATATGCTCACATTATGTATTCAGGGCAAAAAAAATAACTTTAAAATATTATTTTGGCTATAAAAAGTTAAAAAACAATCTTTAGTTTCAGAATGTTTCTGAAAAATCTTATCCAAAACCATGACTTTGGTTAAAACGTATCTTCTAAAACAACATTTTTAATTAAATGTAGTCCTATAGTAAAAAAATAATGAGGAAAAACAATGAGGCATAGACATTAAAAGCATCAAGATAAACTAAAGGAGCTAGACCTAAAACTCAAATCTTAACTATAAAAATAAACTCCAGAAAATCAGAGAAACCATGCAATAATCTATTCAATATACATCTCTTGATTGCCTATTATAGATCTGACATATACAAATTAATAAAAATACAAATGAAAAGTAATGAGGTAGAAAACTGAAAATGAGTAGAATTAATCAATACATCTTTTAAAATTGGGAGATAAAATAAGACAAATACACTTCTCACTAGTTTAATTATATGTACATAATTAATACAGAGACCTTTCCAGGTGGGTTTTCCACCTTAAGCAAGATGTAACCACTTGACTAATGGGGGATAAGGTTTGTATTCCAAAGTACAGTAACATAATGTGCATTATGTGGCAGATTTTAAGAATTCCCAGAATTCTGTACCCTTCACTGCAGTCATGCACCTTGCAATGTGACTTTTTCACTCCTGCCATGAAAAGATATAATCTTAGAATCTTAGAATCTTAGAATTTAATCTTAGAATCAAGTCAAAAGAATGTGGCAGAGTTGACTTTGTAGGGCTCCAAGCCCAGGACCCAAGAAGCTTTATCTGTTTCCTCTCACTCTCTTGGAACACTGCCATCATCAGGTGTGCAAATTCAGGCCCACCTTCCAGAAAAATAGAGACTACAAGGACTAGAGATAAGCCAACTAAGCTGAGGCCACCGCTTGACCAAACATTCCCAGCAGACACGCAGCTAACTGCCCAGTTCAAACCAGAAGAATCGCCCAGCTGAACCCAGCCCACATTGCTAAAGCACAAAATCATATTGATTTTTTAAGGCACTGCATTTTGAAGTGGTTTGTTACACAGCAAAAGCTGACTGATACACATTATGGGGAACACTTTGGGTTCAGAACTTAAAAAGCTATAGTCTGAAAATAAGATTTAGCAGCCTTGTTTGGGTGGTTGAATATTATCATAGGAACTTGTACTTATCTTCATATTCTGTGGTTCTTTTTGTACTGTTGACTCTTGTAAACTATGCTGCAAGTAGAAGTGTTAGGTCAAGTTCAAAGGTGAATGGGAGGTTCCTGCTGTGAGGACATAAAGGCAGGAAAGGAGACATTTGAGTTTCTTTCAATACTGATAAATCAATTTTTCATTTTTAGTTTGCAATAATAAAATATATCTGCAGAAATAAAAATGTATAAATCTTTATTATTGACATTTTTGTAGGAAAAATAACAAATATGGGTCTGAAATTCTATAACACCTAACACTCTTGTCACATTGAAACAACTTTTATCATAATATAATCTTTGAAATGAGGTGTTTCGAATGATATGATTATCTCATACCAAAAAGATATTGGAAAAGAAATTAGGAAAAATACTCAAGATTTCTCTTTTTATTATCAATATTAACTCATATTAATTGTACAAATTAATGGCTTCACTATGACATTTTCATACATTCATACATTATATTTTAATCATATTCTCCCTACCATCTCACATCAATGGGTGAATGAATTAAAATTTTTTAACTCCTCAGAAAAGCAAATTTTGTTAAATTTTATTTCCCTAAAGAATATTTCAGAGATTGGAGAACTCCAGCAAACCATTAATCAAGAAATATTTTTAAAAGAAACATAAGAAATAATTTTTAAAAAAGAAAGAGAGCCCATACTCTTGGGATTAGACATCTCAGAAAAAAAATTCAAACTTAGCTTGGCACAAAGAGAATTTATTGGGAGGATACTGTATCCAATGTAACAGAGAAATGAGAAACTCTTCCTAGATCTGTGTCAAGGACAACAAAGCCAAATGCTTTCTCTCTACATTGTGCGGACTGCTTTTTCTGTATGCTTGGTTCATTCTGCCCTTCACTCAGCAAGGATTCAGTTAAGCTATAAATCCTGATTCTTCATTCCATGGCTCTTGCAATCAAAAAGGGACTTTCCTTAGGCCTCTTACTTCCAAGTCAAAAATTCCTAGTAGGGCTAGGGGAGTAGCTGAGCGCTGGAGCACTTGCCTTGCATGCAATAAGCCCTAGCATGCAATTCATCCCTAGGACCACAAGAAAAAAAGAATATCCTAGAAAAGACTTAATCAGCGATAGCTGAGGGGGCAGACTCCCACGGAACACATACAGCTCCTGGGAGCTCACCAGGGTATGCAGGAGCCCTTCCTGAGCAAGGAAACTCTGTTATACAGTTCAAATTCACTGCCTGCATGAAAGGAAAAAACTCAAGCAGTTTCAAAGTAGATTCTTTGAAATTTTCAAACAGCAGATATAATAAATACTTCCAGAGCACAGAAAAATAATATAAAAGACCACCTGCTCCATTTTTTCCAAGTTAGCAGAATGGAATACCAAAAATAGAAGAAATTAAAACTTCAGGTCAAGTTCACATATTAGTACGGTAATATGTTAAATAGTAAAAGATAAGGAAATATCATCAAATATAATTTGAATTAAAAAGGTAAAAAATATGAAAGGTATTTCTATTTGGGATTGCAGCAGGATGCTCATGATTATTTTAACATTGTCCTAGAAGTGCTGGTGATGAAAGGAAAAGGAGAAAGAAGTAAAAAAGAAGAATATTGACAAAATGTACAAATGTATAATTATTATAAACGATGACAGTGTCTACTCAGAAATCCCAAGAGAATCATCTTTAAAGTAGCAGAAGAACTAATAGACAATTCAATAAATTTTATGATTGTAAAATAAATATAAAAGTGTGTAGCTCCCCCCCCCCGAAACACACCATAAGAAGTAGAGGAGAAGAAATCCTATTTCCAGCTACAACAAAAATACTGACTATCCAAGAATAAATTATCAGCAAGCAAAACTTTTATAAAGAAAACATCAAAACTTTACTGAGGCCATAGAATAAGACCCCTTCCCTCTACAGAACAGAGAGTGACAGAAGGTTCCTGAGGGCAAGATCTCATCATATAAAAATGTAAAGTATTCCAAATCAATCGTAAATTTCAAGTAAGTGATAAAATTCTAAGAACAATTCTAAAGTTTAACTAAGGGGGAAAAAATGAGAAAACCAAAAAGTTTTGTATAAAGAGGAATTACTGGCTGGAAGTTTTATCCAGGAGATGTGAGAAATTGTCAAAAAGTAAAACATTATATTCAGTTTCAATTATAAAGCCACTTAGGTATTGCACAAGGTGAGACATACAGATCATTGAATACCATAAGAAACTTCAATATAAATATTTAGCAGGTGAAAATAGCAGCATTTTCAAATCAATAGGAAAAGACTGTGTTTAATAAGCATTGTTCAAGTTATTTAACTACTGGGAGAAGAAACAGTACTACCTGTACAGACCACATACCAAAATAAATTCCAGATGTATTAAAGGTTAAGGAGTTTTAAATGTAGGCAAGGAAACTACTTAAATATAAAATTTTAGATAGATGGACAGATAGATAGGTTTATATAAGCTTGAGCTTTAAGCAAGCAACCAAAAAAAAAGAATAAAGAAAACTTGATTGATCTAGTTATATAAAAATGTAATATTTCACTATGTCAAGAAACACCACAAAGAAAATTGGAGCCAAAAGATAAATGAGAAAAATAATTGCACTGTGCTCTCCAGACAAAGGGTTAATTTCCTTAATATTTAAAGACCTCTTATAAATTAGCAAGGAAAAGGAATGCACAGTAGAAAATTGGATAGAGAATGTGAACAGAAAATTCACGAAACAAGACAAATGACCAATAAATACATGAAAAAAATGTTTACCCTCTCTAGTCGTCAAGTCAATGGAAATTCAAATGCTAATGTGACACCATTTTTCATCCAGTAAACTGACAAAAAGAAAAAAAAAAAAGTTTAAAGTCCAGTGCTGTGCAGAAGTCAGCCTGTAAGCACCGCCAGGCAGTACTGCTCTGATACAGATCAATGCTACCTTGTAGCAGGCAACTGGGGAAGGCTCATTACAAGTTTTTAAATCTTCATATCCTATTCTCTCTTCTTCCGTAATGTGTTTGAGACCTTTTATTAGGAATAATTTACTAAGTTTATGTGCTTTTACCTGGTCATTTTACCTCTACAAATTTATCCAAAGGAATCTACATAAAGACATGTAGAGATTATGGATGATGGTGGTGGTGGTGATGGTGATGATGGTGATGATGATAAGGATTTAAGATCAGATGCAACTTTTGTTTCAAATACAAGAAATTTCTTTTGACTTCTTATGTTCACATAATTGGTGACCCAAAATGATTGAATCAAGAATAACCCTGGGTAGTAGGAAGAGACCCTAAGAGTTTCCAATGCTCAGGAGATGTCAAGTTTTATTTGCATAATAAAATCAATATTTCACATGTGCATTCTCCTTCAATATCCTGGAAATCTCTCCTAAAATTTAGCATCACAGAGAAATGAGAATTGGTATCAGTACTCCCAAGATGATGCTACACAATAAAATTCTCCTTGTCGATATCCTACTCCCAAATACTGTGTCTTGCCTGTTCACAGTTCAGAGGTAAATAATAAAAATTGTAGTAATTGTAGTAATAATAATAGTACCTTCTCCTTTGATGGCGGGGTAGAGGTTATGTGAATAGAGAATTTTCTTTTCACATTCCCAAATCCCAAACCCTGTGGCTCTGGTTTAACACATCAAAGCCCTAAGCCGCTAAAGTTCACCTTATTTACATTTGCCTAGATTTTTTGTTGGGGGAAAAAAAAAAACTTGAGATTAAGGAAGATCCCCAAGTTCATGAGCTAATACACAACAAAGAAAAATTGCTTATTCAAAATAGCAAATGAGGGACTGGGATTGTAGCTCAGTGGCAGAGTTCTTGCCTACCACACATGAGGCACAGGGTTTGATCCTCAGCATCACATAAAAATAAAAAAATAAAATAAAGGCATTCTGTCCATCTACAACTATAAAAAAATATATTAAACAACAACAAAAAAAGTGACAAATGAGCCCCCCAGAATGAAAGTTCACAAACCATAAAATAAGAATGTGGCCAGTTTGACCAGACTGATGCACAACTGTTCCTGGCCAAGAGGAAATTTTAGAAATGTTTAATATCATTAGAAGGTTTTGTTCTTTTTCTAAGAAAAGGTCAAAATTAGTGGAACTTTACAGAAATTTAATATCATCTGAGAAAACCTTTAGGGAGAAAACTTGTCCCAAAAGAACCATGTCTTTCTTCTGGACTCACTCCACCTTGCCTCACATCCAGGAGCTTGGATGGATGATTCTGGGACAGTCTTTATATGCAAACAAATCCAGCCACTGTGTAGATTTGCCCATGATCAAACTTCTGGGTATTCATCAGAGTGGACTGTGTAACCACCCTGCACTCTAAACCAGCTGATTTGCCTCCAGGGCAAGCAGCCAGACTATGTAAGATGGTTCAAATTAAATGATTTCTGGCCTTCTAGAAAGACTAAGAAAAATATAGAAGCCCTTGGAGAGGTGTCATAACAGGGTCATTTTGGATTCCTTTCAAGAATGACTGGCAACTGCAGGATGGGATTGGTACCCCAACACAAGAGATGGAATACCAGATGACCAGCCAAAAGGAAGGACAATTCCATCAAGGAAAGCAAGATTCAGCTTTGAACACCTGCCAAACCCAGAGAAGAGTGACACCAGCTCATGATAGGACTAGCCAAGTTAAACCTTTCCTGCTCTTTAACCCTAGCTGTGCAGAAGCCAGAGATGGTTACTGGTGAAGGAAGAAGGAAAGAAAGGAGCCACACATGGACTCCTCCTCATATGCTGCAGGTTTCTAACCTGAAGTAGCAACAAACTTTAATTTCTCCCCTTGTTGCAACTGAGATGCTGTGCATGCCCTACTATCAGTCAGAGAGATGCTCCATCAGGATTCTGACAGATACAGGGATGCAGATACTGTATGAATTCATGGCAGCAGCAACCAGGAGCCACGTCTCAGCCAGAATGTTCCTATGTTTCCTGCTGCTTGGTTCTCAGCCATCCAAACACTTTCATGAGCTATACCCAATATCCTACCAATGAATTCTTTTTCTGCTTCCAAGAGCCAGAATCCTTTTTTCTAGTACTTGCAACTGAAACCACCTCTTACACACTGAACTGGATTGTTTTTATCTCTTGCTGACTCCTACCTGCTAATGCAGAAGAAAATCATTCATGGAGTCAAAGTAACCACGGGATCCACAACAGACCTCACAGGAAGGACTTCAGATGAGTCACACAGAGTACGGACAGGAGTTTTTTGGAAAAAGTGAGAGTATAAGTGCCCAGTGTGGGCACTGAGCAGAAGTGACTCTGGGAGAATGGTGTAGCTCTTACAGGGTTGGGGGATATTCAGGGATTTGGGTTCCTTTGATCTTACTTTAGTTTCTCATTTCCACTTATGTGGTTTATTGGGCTTTGTCTAGCCTTAGAAATTTTCTCTGTGAGGTCACAATAATCTGGTCACAAGGGTGATTGTGACATGGTTTCAGTGATGGCCTGGTCACAAGGGATAGATGTAACATGGTCTTGAAACAATAGTTCTTTTAAGGGATTATAATAAACCATGGCCAGGGGAAGTTTCATATATGCTCAGCTCTGAACACATAAGATGCTTGTCTGCTTTGATAAAGTTCCCTCTGATTCCCAATCCTGTGACCTATGGATTCTCTTTGATGTATATGTCTGATGTCCTCCTTATAAGTTACCACCCTTCCTTGTCCCCCCACCCGCCCCCTGCCTGCTCATGGCTGTCTATCTGCCCAACACCTGCCAGATATGATATCACCATCTTCCAAAAGCCGCAGAGCAACTTGAGACTACAAGAGTCAAGAGTCCCAGCATGAATCACAGATGTACTCATATGGGGACAACAGAGGGAGGCTCTAAAAAAGGGACCATTTACAAAGTCATGGGCAGGTTATAGGGAAGTTTTGAGAGATGGTTCAGAGACCTCACTTACCATTTTTCAATAAGCAAATTTGCTTTGCTAAATTTTATGGGGAAATTCCCAGAATCAGTAACAGCATGGTTATCACCCTTTCTAGGCTTAACTTTAGGAGAAATCAGATACCAGAACAGAAGGAAAGTCACACAAAGTGGCCATCTACGGAGGGATAGTGACCTTCAGTTGAGGGCACAGCCAATCTCGGGCGATTCCAGGAGAATACATACCCTCCCCACTCTGATCTCCTGCTGTGGGTCCCTCCCACCTGCTTAAGCAACTCGCTAGAGTCAGTGTCCAGGGAAGAGAGCTGAGTGGTGAAGAGACCCTTGGAAGGCATTTAGCACAAACACCTAAGTAAAAAGATCCCCACGAGCCACGGGGCATTCACCCATCCCAGCCCGTTGCCCAGCCTCCCCCAGACAACTCAAGCCCAGAACTCCAACAGGACCCCAGAACGGGCTTCCAAAGCGGTGGTGGGGGGGGGGTGCTTAGCTCAGCTTCCTCCTCTGTCCCTGGACTGCCTGTCATCTCCATTCCTCCCTCCAATCTTCCCCCACCACAGCCCCACTCCTTCCTCCACAGCAGACTCCTCCAAAGCCAGCTGAGACTTTTTTTCAGCTGAGGACAAATCTACAAGTTACCATTTCTGCCAAAAAGCTAAGGGCTATAAAACCACAGTGAAACCCAGATGCAGCCGAGAGACAGAAACCTCAGATCACAGGACGCTCAGATCCAAGAAACAAAACAGCAGCAATGACATAGCCATTTGCCATTTGTACAAGCAATTGTCTGTAGGCATTTGTCTAAGAATATTAGAGGAACATAGATCTGCTAAAACATAGCTCCGAAATAGTTTCTACTTGATTGTATAAAGGC
This sequence comes from Callospermophilus lateralis, assembly GCF_048772815.1. Taxonomy (NCBI): domain Eukaryota; kingdom Metazoa; phylum Chordata; class Mammalia; order Rodentia; family Sciuridae; genus Callospermophilus; species Callospermophilus lateralis. The sequence goes on along the minus strand of NC_135307.1, from coordinate 182,213,160 downwards.
TATAAGCAATTATAAATGCAGAGACTGCAAATACTTTGAAACTACAGAAGCATGAAAGGCCTTGATACAGGGATGTAATCCTTATGACAGACAATCATGAGGTCTAGAAGCAGATCAATGAAAAACACTGACCGAGGATTCATCTATTTCGACCTTCCACAAATATTTATTGAACACTTACTGTGTTCTGGCCACTGGGCTATAAAAGGCGGCAAAAAGAGCTATAACAGAACGTTTTCCTTCAGCTGTATCTAATTAAGCTTTTCCCTGTTTCCCTAAGGAAGAGAGATTAGAAAAACAATAGCTGCCATTGTCTGGACATTCACAATGTGCCAGGTATTCCAAGAAGTGTGCCCCATCTACAATTTTGCAGGTCTAATAGGTAAACAAAGACTGTTCTTATCCCCATTTTACAGTTTACAGGGCAATAAGTCACCAAGAAAGAGAGGGGACAGAAAAATACCTGAAACAGGACCACAGGATATAGTATTTCACTGGAGTACCACACTTTCCAGGGTAGGAGTTTTGCATGGGACAGTATGGGGTCAAGAGGGAAAGGGGAAACCCATGCTCCCCATAGACTAAACTTTCCGCCTCATTGATTCCCCCTTCTAAAGTTATTTTCTTCATTCTCAGGTCCTCTGCCACAAGACAGTGCACTGACAATGTTTTGTCAGAGCATATGGATGCTTGGACATTTAAATCAATTAATGCATCCATTTCAATTGCCTGATCTGTCAGGAACACCAAGTTCTCTTGCCAAAGTAAGCACAGAAGTGGAGGATGAGGGCAGGAAGAAAGAGTATATTTGGAGAAGTATTTATGATTATATAAAAAAGAGAACTAGTAATGCTTTCTTAAGATAAAAGCACTGATGAACTAATATTTTTAATCTAAAAAGACAATCAGGGAAGTACAGTAGGGACTCTGCATTCAGACTGCCAGCATTCACCTCCCAGGACCAGCTCTTCCTACCTCACATGATTTTGAGAGGAGTCCTGAACCTTTCTGAAGTTCACAGAGATCATAATTGATTGGGTTAAGAGCTCAGCCATTTGTCATTTAGCCATCTTTGTCCATTCTCTATTAGGATGTGCTGCCCAGAGCCCATAGCACTAGAATGTTCCGGGCTAGAAAGCTACTCTGTAACACACCCGTTCACTTCTGCATTTAATAGCTATTTTTCGCATTGCTTCCAAGCCTGCTTGTGCCATTTATGCTTATTACTACAATCACAGATTTAATTAAATATTGTATACAAGCCAGTGTGTTGATGAAAACTGCATCTGAATATTTTGCACAAGGCAAGTCACTTATTAAAAAATTCTAGAGAACTAGGAGTTGAAAAAAAAAGTCTGAGGAAAAAAAAATTTTTGGAAGGATTCTGCCCTCGCATCCTTCACACCTTAAATTCTTGTCAACTTCAAAGAAAGCCAAACTAGATATCATAAAATATGTCTAAACTTAAAGTAAGAAAGAGATAAGAAAATCGATACTCAGGGAAAAGACCTTGACCTCCATGTGGTGAATGAATGCACACACATGCATGTTTAGGTGTGCGTTCATCCACTTTCAACACTGTGACCAAAATACCTGACAGTAACAACTAGGAAAAGTTCATTTTGGCTCATCATTTCAGAGGCCTCAGTCCACAGTCGGCCAACTCCATTGTTCTGGGCCCAAGATGAAGCAGAATATTTAGTCTGAAAAGAATGACAAAGGATAGCTTCTCAACTCATGACAGCCAGAAAGCAGATACACAGAGAGAAAACAAGGAGTTAAAGACAAAATATATAATCCCCAAGGCATGCCCCCGGTGACCCACTTCCTCTAGCCATGCTCCACCTTCCTACCACTCAGTAATCCCCTTCAAATGACCCATCCATCAAATGGATCAATCCACTGATTAGGTTATGGCTCTCATTATCTCCTCCTTTCACCTCCTGCACTAACACAGGAGCTTTGGAGGGACACCATATATCCAAACCACAATGAGGTTCCAATTAGATGTTTAAGGTTATATATTTCATACCATTTCTTGACTTAATTGACTTTCGATTTTCTGGTCAAACATCCATAGCAGATAAGAGTGTGGTCCTGGAGCTGAAGCTATGGTTCAGTGTTAGACTGTGTGCTTACTATGCACGAAGCCCTAAATCCAATCCCTAGCACCACAAGAAAAGAAAAGAACTGAACTCTTCTATATCTACCTCAAAGGGATATGGTGAAAATTAAACAGAAAAACTCAGAGGCCAATGACCGGCACACGGTAAGCTCTCTTTATAGTAGCTCCAAGGCAGTGAGTGACCTCAGTAGGCACACAGCTAATGTTAGCTATTAACCTAGAAGAAGTAATAGTGGTCTGGTAATGCCACTCATTAGTGGGACACTCACCAAGTCATTTTGCCTCTTGTCAACAGTAAATGGAAGCATTTGGACTAGAATCAGCAATGCTCAAATTTTAGTGCGCATATAAACCACCAGGGGATCATCCTAAGCTGCAGGCTCTGATTCAGTAAGTCTGGGTGTGGCCTGAGAAGTTGCCTTGGAAACAAGTTCCCATACAATGCTGATGCTTCCCATCTGTGAGCTACACTTTGAGTATCAAGGGCCTAGCAAGTAATTCTCAAACTCAGGCATGCATTGGAATCACCTGGAGGGTGTGTAGAAACAAAAATTCTGTGGGTAGGGACCGAAGAATTTGCCTTTCTAACAAGTTTCCAAGTGATGCTGATGCCAAGATTCTACCTTCCACATTTTGAGAATTACTGTCTGACAGGATCTCTAAGCAGTCTTTTCTGAAAAATATTTTTATTGGTGAATGATACTTATACATAATAGTAGGCTTCATTGTGACACGTCTGCATCTGTATCTAACACAATACGGTTTATTTCATTCCCCTTCTGTTCATCCTCCCCTGATCTACTTGTTTCTATTCTAGTTTCCTGAGATCCCTGTTTTCCCCTTTTTCTTCTAGCTTCCAAATATGAAAGAAAACATAAAACCCTTGACTTTCTGAATCTGACTTCATTCACTTAGTTTGAGCTTCTCCGGTCCTTTCCATTTTCCTGAAAATGACATAATTTCTTCCTTCTTAATGGCTGAGTAAAATTTCATTGTGTTTTTTTATACCTTTATCTTATTTTTTTTTTTAATATGGTGCTGAGGCAAGCGCTCTCTCACTGAGCCACAACCCCCGTCCTCCATTGGGTTTTATCAATAAACATAAAGGTGTAAAAATATAAAAAATTTTAAAAATGAAAATATTTTTTAAAATAAAAAGTATAAATAAATAGCAGTAAGAACAGTAAAGTCGAGGAAATAAAACAAGGGAAGGAAGAAAGAAAGTATAAGAGAATGAAACGAACAAATTATATTTTATGCAATTATGGTTATGTCAAAATGAACCCAATATCATGTATAACTATAATGCACTAATAAAAACATTAAAACTTCATTGTGTATATTTACTACATTTTCTTTATCCATTCATCTATAAACAGGCACCGAGGCTGGTTCCATAACTTGACTATTGTGAACTGCACTACTATACGCAGGTAGCACTGTGTATACTGACTGTTATTCCTGAGGATAAATACTAAGGAGTGATATAGCTTCTCAGAATGGGGGTTCTATGCCTAGTCTTTTGAGGAACCTCCACTCTGATTTCCATATTGGTTGTGCTAATTTACAACTCCACCAACATTGTGTGAGTGTCCCTCTTTCCCCACATCCTCCCCCACAATTTATTAATTGTATTCTTGGTGATTGCCATTCTAACTGGAGTGAGATGACATCTCAGTATCATTTTTATTTGCATTTCTGATTGCTGAAGATGTTGAACATTTGTTGGCTGTGGTATTTCTTCTTTTCAGAAATGTCTGTTTAGCTCCTTGAGCCATTTATCGATTGGGTCTCTGATTCTTTTTTATTATTGCTAATTTTTTTATTTGTTTTAATTAGTTGTACATGATAGTAGAATCATTTATGCACTTTGCTATAACATACATAGATAGGATATAATTTCTCACTTTTCTGAGTGTACATGTTGTAGAATCATATTGATCATGCAGTCACACATGAAATAATGTCTGTTTCATTCTACTCTCTTTCCTATCCCCACATCCCCTGGTTTTTTGGGTTCTTATTTGATGTTAAGTTGTCCTGTTTTTTTTTATTTTTTATTTCTTCTGGATGTTGATCCTCTTACAATTTGACTCAGAGACTCAGAATGTACTTAACCATTTCAATCTGAGCAAAGTACTGTTGTGTTATAGATGAGGGAGGCCAGGTGGGCTCTCAGCCTTTCTAATCATCAGGGGTCCTACCTGGAATCAGAAAGATAAAGTGACAAAATTCTAGCCTCCGTCCCTCTGCAGCTCCACTTCCCCATCACACGATGAGGTTGCTTTATCTGTTTCCTCTCCCCCCTGTTCTTTCTTTCTCATCAAGAAGCCCAGAAGAAAAGCTTCTAGCAGGGGTGGGAACAGAATTTCAGCTCTCATCCCAGTGTCTTGACAAGCCCAAAGATGCAAACATCACTTAACGTGACAAGCAAACCGCAACTACCGTGAGAAAACACTGTGAGTCAGGTAAAGAGATAATGTGCACAGAGCACGCTGAGCAAATAACAGCCCTTTGTGAGTCAGCATTAGCATAATTACTGAACATCAGTAATTGCTGAAATTATGTTCACCAGGATCGTGTATAATTCTAAGTGAGAGGCTTCTTCCACGTCTCCTCCCAGCAGGGAGGCGAGGATGGCTCACCAGCTGGTGCCAGACACTCAAAAAAGCACTAGCCATCTCCTGAAGGGCTTCTCAAGCACGGACTTTAGATGGATTGTCCCCGTCAGGTAGCCTGCAAACTCTGTTGGAAATTTCTCCACATCTCTGTCTCTGCTGTACTTTTCCTCTAGAACTTCACCCCCTCTTGGTTCAGTTCATCAGTAAGACATGGTGATATCATGAAATGTGGAGGGAAATGTTTGGATCATGGTGAGAAGAAAGTGCAAAGGAAGCTGGGTCACCTGTCCAGGTGGGACCTTCTTAAAGTCAGATTTCAACCAGGGAGCTGCCTCATGCTGCCAGATGCAGGGCAGGATACGAGTACTCCCATCCCTGCCAAAGGGCAATGAGTTTAATTGGTTGTGAACAGCACCTTGCAGAGTATAATAAGGGTGAAGAAACCTTAAAGCCCAGCCCCATGTGGATCCAAGTCAGAGATGGTGCTGTGCAGGTGGAGGGAAGGGGTTCATCAGAGAGTAACTTTGAGCTCATTAATCCAGACACTGAGAATTGGCTCCCATTAGTCCCCGGCCCTAGGATGCAGATGATGGAACAACACAGAATTCACAAGAGAACCAGAAGAGGATCCAGAGCCTTGCAAAGGAGAAGAACTAAAGTAATCAAGGCACGATGATGCCCCTTAGCAACTGGTGACTAAGGGTCTCAAAATCGCATCAGGAAGCAAATATCACTCCATCCCCTAAGGCAGGAAACCTGAGAATTGGCCTCATTACTCCCTCTCCTTCCTCTGCATTCCACTTCCCACCACTGCTTGAGCTACATAAGCACATTTCTGCTTGTTTTGTTTATTGCCATACCCCAGAGCCTAGAAGAGTTGAATTAATGAACTGAATGAATACTTCAGCAAATCCTGACAGCCCTACCCCCACAAAAAGACCTTGCACCTATTTGCTTTTGTCCATCCCTAATGCTAACGTCCTAACCCAAATCCTCACCATTTCTCCTCTGGCCAAATGCATCAGTCTCAACCCGGGCTCATGCCTCAACCCTGATGCCCTCTGAACTGCACTGCTTACAGAGCCAAGCAGTTGCTAACACTCAGACACCCTGCCCAGTCCTGATGGTCCAGATACCTCCCAAAGTGTAAAACAGCATGCCAGAATCCCCCTTTATTAGATAAAGGCCTGTACTAAGCTTATACTTCTGTATTATACATCCAGGCAAGCCGGGCACGGAGAGGCATGCCTGTAATCCCAGCAGCTCTGGAGGCTGAGACAGGAGGATGGAGAGTTCAAAGCCAGCCTCAGCAACAGTGAGGTGCTAAGCAACTAGGTGAGAACCTGTCTCTAAATAAAATACAAAAACGCGGAGAACTGGTGGGGCTCCGTGGTTGAGCGGCCCTGAGTTCAATCCCCGGTACCCAAATAAATAAATACTATGTCCAAGGAGTCTTCTATGAACTTTCCAGAGCCCACTCCTTCAGGCACCCAGTTCCATCCCACTTGGTCTGGGAGGTCTTTTGTGGCAATGCCTGCCCAAGCAATCCCTCCTGATGCGGAACCATCCTCTGTCTACACATTTGGCGTGGAGCATTTGCCACCCAATTCCAGAGAATGGCCTTTCGCAGATATTATAGCATTACAAATCCATGTGCTGTGCATTCCTAGTCTCAGAGGGGTTCTCTAACTAGAAACACAAAACAAGTTTGCTTGTCCATCTCTGTGATTTTCATTCCCATTTTACAGATGTAACTGAATTCCAGGGAAATTGCTCAAAAGCATATAATTAATCAGGGCAGAGCTGAGATTCAAACCCAGGAACTCAGACTCCAGCCTCCATATTTCCATATATCCCTTGCTCCATTTGCCTGGCCTTACCCAGTGAGACTTATTTATGACATTCTATGCCTAGAAAAGTAATATGTAAATAATGCATGATGAATATTTATTATGTACTTATTGTCCATATCTTATATGTCATTTACAGGGCTTATCATTTAATTGTCACAACCCTATGAAGCATATCCTATTATCTCTCATGCTAAAGTGAAAGATGAGACTTCTGAGGCTCAGAGAAGTTAAATAACTTTTCCAAAGGCACACAGCAGACAATAACAGGGCCAGGATTTAAAATCAGGCAGTCCAGCTCCCGAGCCTGCACCCTTAGCCACCATGCTCTCCCATCTTCCTCTCTAGTCAGCTCCCTGAGAATATCTGTAGGTTGATTGGTGACCTCATAGACCATCAGAGCCAGGAGAAGGGCCTTGGCGAGATCAACCATCTACACCATCCATAAAATATCTGTCTTGGAGTGACAGTTGGCAGTTGATAAGGTTTGACATTTTCAAATCAATTTCTATTGATTTCTTTCTCCTGAAAAAAAGGACAAGAAATTTGATGGATAAAGCCAGCATTCAGTGTGCTTGGGAGCGGTGGGGAAAGTAGGCCACATGCTAGCTCTGCAGAGGTGGCAGGAAGGCAGAGCAGCCGATGGTTAGCAGGACCCATGTGTGGCAGAGGCCTGCACCAAGCATGGGGCAGTGTCAGGTAGATCACACAGGCTCCCTTCTGTCATCACACATGTCTTCTCCCGGCAAAAACCGTGGTCTGCGCTTGGGCACAGCCATGAAGTTATGAATATTTATGTGGTCAGTGCATACCATCTCATTTGAACAAATACCATTTTGATGGATTTAACAAGTTAATCTAAGCGATTTCCATATCCTGGTGGATGCCTGCAAAAGATGAATGGATGGCATTTCTGTAAATTCTACTGAGCGAGGAAACACTGGAAACAGATGTGTGCATAAATCCACGTTGATCTGGTAAACATATTATTCTGTGATTCAGTCTTGAGCCTGTGCTATGTGCCTAACAATGTGCTAAATTCCCCGGCCACTCTGAGAGATCCTACCTCCGTTGGGTCAGCCAGGATCTGAGTGGCAGCGGTATTTAAGGGGAGAGGCACACCTCAATGGGGCAGAACTTGGGAGTGCGTGAGGACAGCTGACACAGGGCTGAGCCCCAGCCTGTTGAGGCTGGAGAGCTTGCCACCCCGTGCAGGCTGGCTTGGGCAGGACCAAGGCTCCTGGACCATTCAACTTGAACTTCTCATTTCCCCAGCTTGTTGACTGCTGGAGACCACGGCTCCCATCAGCTCCTTCCTCAACCTGGGCTCCTGTGCAGGTGTCCCACTTCAGCTAAAGAGCATCTTTACCTGCTTGATCACAATTGACCCTCCCAATAAACAATTGCACTTTTGTCTTTATTTCATAGCAGAGGGAAATGAAGTTCAGTGGGCTTCAGGGGTCTTACCACAAACATGTGGTTAGAACGTTCCAGGCTGGTCAGGGACATGAAGACAGATCTTTTCATTCCACGTTAGGTACAGTTGCTCCCAAACCTGCTCCTTATCCTTAGGTCCTCTGCTCTGGGACTTGTTCTGTAGGCTCCCCCACCCAATGCTTTTCCACCTGAGGTAGATTGGATTGCTGTCTCTAGTTCTCTCCTCTCTCCTTGTATCAGAACTGTGCCTCCAAGCCCTTCAATATATACATTTGTAGTTCCTACCACCACCGGGTGGATTGTATTGCCCCAGCCCCTTGATGTTGGCCTTGGCCATGTGATTTGGTTTGGCCAGTGGAGCTCTGAAATAACACAAACTGAGGCCATTAAACATGCTCACAGGGAGTGGGTTGGCCATTGGCATGCCTGGGATCCATCGGGAGAAGAGCAAGACCCAGGTGGTTACTAGTTCAAGGAGACCAGAACCCAACCAATACCCTCTAGCCAAGATGAACTTGCCCTTCAGACCTCCAAGCCAGAAAATTAATGTTTGTTATAAGCCCTTGTTGTGTAGCAAACACTGATACACTACTAAACAAGAGCAGAGAGCCCTTCAGAAAGCATGCTCTTAAATCATCTCTTCTCCATCCAAAGAAAAGTTTTCCACAATCATGCACTGGTGCAAACTGCTATAACACAAGTTTACCTTACCAGATAGGATGTTTTGCAACTACTATAATTCAACAGATTTCAACTCATTACATGGATGGAACGCACGTTAAATACAGAACGGGACAAACCTCGGTGGAGATAGGAGAAATCTGACTCAGTTCTCACAGGTGCACAGTCTCATGGCAGAGAGTAGCATGAACACAGTCCTCAAGACGTAAGTTCTGTAACAGGAGACAAAACGGTATCCAAAGACAACTCTTGAGGTGATCCTTAAAGGCCAGATGGGATTCCCAAAGGCGTTGATGGAAGGAGAGGTAATCCGGGGAAAGAATACAACTGAGCAAAAGCCAGAACACTGTGGTTAGGAATATCTTTTTTCACAATCAGCCAGAGCCAAGGGTATCCAAAATGGTTTTAGGAGATAGAGTGACATCATGGAGAACCTTTGATGCTAGACCATGGGGTTTGCACAAGACGAGATGGGCAGTAGGGAGCCATGGAAGTTTCAGGAGGAAGCACTGTGTGGGAGCTATATCTTAGAAGATCATTATGGCCAAGGCTAGGTGAAAGGATCCAGGGAGTAAAGAATGGAGTGAGGACACCAGGTAAAGAGACTGTTGCCATTGCCCAGCTTTGAGGATTGGGACGAGAACATCAGACACATTAGCAAGGACTTGGCATCTGATTGATCGCCTTGGACAGGGCCATAGCAGGAGTCTGTAGTTCGCTCCAGTTTACACCCACACCCTTTCTCCTTCTCCCTTCCTCCAGTTTTCTATTCCTGTTCCTCTTTTTCTTGGGAGCCTGCAGGGTTATGTCTGCCACATATTCTATCACTCCAGCAAAGCATTAGCAAAGCCATCCATCCGTCTGCTGACTCCACAGAAATTGGTGAGTACCAGATCCGGGGACAGGGGAGGAGGCGGGAGGGAGGGGACACTCTCCTGATTACAATATTTTATCCTCAAGCTTTTGCCACCATCCATCAATTTTACTAACACGGCAAAAATTCTGGAACTGAATGATGGGGAGAGGAGAGAAGGCTCGTCTCCCAAAGGACCTAATATAGCTCCCCCAGAAGTCTGGGATTTGGGGAGCCAGATGTCAGATTGACAGGCCCAGAGGAGGCAGATTTAGAGGCCTGGGTCTCCAGGGTGCAGTGGGGAGAGGGACAGGGAGCCAGAAGCCCCAGTAGACTTAGTAGATTCACTTTATTTTAATAATCACTCAAAGACACAGTGCATTTTAAAAAGGGAGAATCCAAACAAATCACACAGAGGCTCACAGTTCCAGGGAAACTGTCCTCCTCGCTCCAAGTGAGGGACAGCCTCTCATGCCCACCCAAGCCCTAGGAATTGCTCCCTCTGCCTCCCTCCTGCCTGCCCCCCACCCCCCACCCTCCCCTCTTCCCAGCCTCTCAGTCTTCACTTTGGTTTTCTGTGAGCCAGGAACTATGACATGTGTGACTTGTGTCCTTTTTCTTCAGCACCTGAAGCAGGGTCTACTACTGCCTAAGTGCTCAGGGATGTGTGTCACTGAGGGCCAGCAGAGGCAGAGCCACACTTCAAGCCAGCTGACCCAGCCCACGCAGCTGAAGTGAGAAGGCAGCACGCAGTGCTGTGTTATGTGGCCTCATACTGGGCTGTTCTGTGCCATCTGGCCTCCGGCTCTCTTTCCTGCCACTCCACATGTTGGTCTCAAGCTCCGGGATTTTGTGACTCTGTACAGCTTCTCTGCCAGAGACCTTGACTCCTGACTGTCCTATGGGTCACCTCCTATTTAGAAAGCTCTGGGTATTATCTATCCCCACCTGGCCTGGGCTTCAGACTGCCAGCCTTCAACACACATACACACACACAGGGCACATACACACACACAGGGCACACATGCATACACACTACGCACATCTACAACCCATGCACAGCCTGTACCTACACAGACAGCAATGTTTATACACCCACACATATGCATCACGTAGAGCATGCATACATATCACACACACATGCACCACACGCATGCACAGAGGCACAAACACAATATGCCAAAAGGTGTATGTGGACTATGTAAGCCACCCCACACATGCGTACATTGTGTACACCCAGCCCACACACATATACATAGTATGTATACCATATCCGTACACCCATATGTACACGCAGCATACAAACCCCACACATACATTCTACACACAGCTTACACATCACGTACAGCACACAAGTGTACACTCACACACAAGCACACACAGAAGATTCACTGTGACTATGATTCCTCCACAGTGGCAACTTCTTGTCCAGCCCAACCAGAGGTGATTGGAAGGTCTCTAGAAACCTCATTTCTGTGGCTCTTTTTAAAACCGAACACAAGACTTTATTTTGTATGTATAAATGTGGGGCTTTTCGGCTGTCAGATAAAGAGAAGGGCCATGCTGGGCCTAAGCAGGGAAGGCAGCAGGTAGGAGCCTAGCCCACGCTGACATCTTCCAGGCAGTGGTGGGAGGCAGCAGATGGGAGGTTGTGCTGGGGCCAGAAAAGAGGTCAGGAACTGTGAGAGTCATGGTCCTTTTCCCACCAGGGCTGGGGCTGACCTGGCCAGGGGCCATCAAGGAGCCAGCAGAGATGGCAGTTTCCATAGCTCTGATGCCAGAACTGAACCCAAGACAACGGCAAGAGAGGCAGACCAGCCCTGAACACAGGCAAGCCAGGGCACAGAGGCCCAGTGGCACACAGATAAAGGCCAGGATCTGGGGCCAGAGGCAAGATCCAGGTCCTTCTCCCAGAGGAGGGCCCAGAGCCAAACAGCTCTGGAGCAAACAAGGACAAGGGTGCCCTTTTCTCAGCCTCCTGGACCAGCAAGCATACAGGATGGAGCAAGGCAGGCTGTCTTAAAAAATCAGGGTGGAACAGTTGGAAAGGTACTGTGGAGAATAGCGGCCCTTTTTAGGGAGGTCATTCATTCATTCATTCATTCATTCTCTCGGTGACTATTTACTGAGCTGCTACTCTGTGACTGGCACTAACACAGTGGCAATAGGTAGACTCCTGCGATTATGGAGTTTACCAATCTATTACACGGTCATGTGCTGCTTAATGACAGTGACCCACACTGAGAACTGCATCATTAGGTGATTTCATCATTATGCAAACATCACAGAAGGTGCTTACACAAACCTAGATGATGGTGCCCACTGTGCCATCCCTGCTTCTGAGACCACGATGAACAAAACAGCAAGAGACAAAGATCACACACAGGAGCAAACAATGCAGTCGGGAGATGCAGGAAATTCAGGATGCATGAAGCGGCTGCCGGTGGAAGAGAGCTTGCTCTCCTACAGTAAGATTTTTTTAAGTAAGAGTACATTGTAAAATCATGATAAAAAGTGTAGAAGAGTGAACACATAAACCATTTACTATCAGTATCCTGTATTGGGAATTCTACATCTTGTATGTGCTGTACTTTTATATGATTAGCAGTGCAGTAGGTTTGCTTACAGCAGCATGTCCACAAACACAGTAACGCCGTGTGCCCTCAGTGATGGGTGATGGGAATTTGACATCACTGGGTGATGGGAATTTTTCAGCTCCTTTGTAACCTTATGGGACCCCCTTCATTTGTGTGCCATCATGGACCAAAACAACATTAAACAGAATGTGACTGTACTTAAAAACCACACTGAGGGCTTTACAAGGGTTTAATTCTGCCAAGTGGCTTTCTGGCAAGAGCCACTGTTAACCTCTAAACCTAACGCATTCTGACTTTAATGTTCAGCGGCACCACGTACAAACCCCCAAATTACCCTCTTAACACACACCCTCTCTCAGACTTGCTCTTTTTTTCCCACCAGCATGCCAATCTTGTTCCTAATTTAGCCCTTAGAATAAGCCAGGTTGTCAGTTTGCTGTTCCCTAATCCCTTCTCACCATGGCAATTGAAACTGATGATTGCAATATTGCTGAGTGCCTCGTTCCGCCATCTATTGTGCACAGAGCGTGGGTAATCGTGGCCACAGACAGCTTAGGAGAGCTCACAGAGCCAACACCAAACAAACAGCACCTCATGCCTCTGACCAGGTCCATCTATTTCAACAAACCCCTGTGGGGTCCTTATGATAGTAGACAAGCCAGCCCTACTCTCTGGGGCTGTAGGGCATAGCCCAGTGTAAAAGGCAAACCCTGGTCAATCAACTGGTATTGAGCATGGGGGACAAGCCGGAGCATCTTCCTGGAGAAGAAATTACATGGACCAAATCTTGAAGAAAGAGTGGGAGGAAGTGAATGCCCAAAGATGTGGCAGGAAGAGGAATCATACAAGCCAGAGAGAAGGTGAGAGACAGCAGCAGCACAGTGACCCAGATTATAACCACTTGGGAGCCGCTGGAGTCCATACAAGAGGCCAAGTAGGGAGACAGAGGAAGCCTGGGACCAGCCCCTAGAGAACCTTGTGATGGACCAGACCCTGAGTGTATTCAGGAGCTGATGGAAAATCACTGAGGGATGCTTTGCAGAGAAGGCTATCACACCAGTTCTAGGGTGGACTGGGGAGAGGACAACTTCACCAAGTCACCCAGATGCAAGTTACCTAGGGCATCACTAATTTGCTGAGACTGGTTTTGAACCTGTAAACCACTGGGATTACAGGTGTGTGAAACCAGATGTATCTTTTTAATAAGCTGCCCCTGCTTTTAAAGTTTAAGGGCCACTGAACAAGGAAAAACAATCCCTAAGAAGGTGCTCACCAGTGTGCCATGAAATTTATATACCCAGGTTTCCTGTAAGCTCACATGCAACTTGAGTATATTCTTAAGAAAATACTTAAAAGAGCAACAACTGAAGATTTTAATCTCAGGCATCACAGCAAAGAACATGCCTTTCTAGCAAAGCCTTCTGTTCCCTGTTAAAACCCCATCACGTTGACTGGTGCATCACTGTGGCGGGCAGCCCCTTTGTTCATTTGTCAGCCCAATCAGAGTTTAAGCAGAAAGGAGAAAAGAACATGAGAACCTGGGTAACAGATGCTGGCTGCTTGCCAGCCACTAATGATTGGGCAAGTTACTCAGCATCCCAGACCTTGGTTTTCCTAGAACTTTCCACTGAAATTCCTGTGTTCCAGAAAACCCCTCCGTCCTGGGCTGGCAGATGGTTCATTACTGTCTTTTGGTTCTCTGATTTGTCAAATAAAAATGTCAATATCTACCTGCAGGGACACTGTGAGGTTTGAAGAAGACCCAGGGTCTTCTTCAGTATCTGAAATATGTGGTCCAAAATGCCAGTTCCCTGCTTTGTGTATCTTCTGTCACTCGGGCTTCCCCCTCCAGGTTGCAAATGAAAGCATCACACCCCGCTTGATTGGAAAGAGCAGTCCAGCTCAACAGCACTTTCCTAGGTCTGACTTCATTTGCTTCTCACAATCCTGCATTGGAAACAGAGCAGAAAATTTGCACCCACTTGACAGATGGGGAAATGGAAAATCAGACAAGTTAAATAGCTCAGTGGGAAACATCCCTCTCAACCCTTTAAGTTCTGCCCACACCCTAAGGAAGGAAACTGCTACCCACACTTTCAGGCCCCTCGGGAGGAGGGATCGGTCAGGGCGTAACATTTACTGAGCGACATTGCACTGACGGGCCATGTGCCAGGTACATACACTCTTTTCAGCCAAGTTGTTTGTTTTTTCTGTACAGTTATAGATTTGTTTGGTTAAAAAAAAAAAAAACTCAGATTTAAACAAAAGTGACTTGAAAACAAGAAGCCTAGTTAAGCCCAGCAGCCAAAGCAAGCTTCTCCAGCCCTACTTCTCCCAGCGGACTTTGAATTGGGACTTGGTGCGCCTGTTCAATCATCGTTAAAGCTGGGACTTTGTTTCTCATCTAGCTATTGATCCTTTGCCAGAGGACCCAGTGGCAGAGGGTGGACTTGCAGAAGGGATGGGGAGCGGGTGCATACAGGCCTGACAACTATCAGGCTGCTGACACTAACTACTGGTGGCGGATACCCCGATGGCAACACTTGAACCCATGGCAACTGCTTCCAGATCCAATGTACTTTCCCTGCACTGTGCAGCTACGCCCTGGAAACCTCACCTCACAGGAACTCAATCAATTCTTGTTAACATTCTCACCCCAGACAAGCAGCTTTGAAAAAAGCTGTTTTAGGCAACACGATCAGCCTTTTGCTGTCGTTCATTAAGGGTTTAGCAGCTCACTATTGATTTCCTCACGGCTGCCTCTGAACTTTAATTCCTACAGCAGAAAAACAAGGCTCTGTCTGCGACATTTCCTGTCCGAGTGGCGGGTAACAACCATTCCTGGGATGCTGATTTCCCCAGTGATGCCAGCAAACCACAGGACTCCTGCAACATGTCCTTGGTCTATTCCAAAGAGTGATTTCTGTAGCTGCAGGAGGTCCCTTCAAATGCAAGCTGCAGGGCTACCTCCACCCTAAGTCAGCAGTGCCCTCAAACCCCAGCTTTTGAAAATCCAGTGACCACCCACCTCCTCCCATGGATCTGCAGTTACAGGATTTAAGAAGGTGCTGTCTGTGTTTCTATTATGTTTGCTGCATCCAGGTTTCTCCTGGACATTAATTCAGAGGAACTGGACAGGACCTTAACAAGCTTGTCTTCCAAGCCCCTATACAACATCCCCACCAAGTGGCCATTCCGGCTTTGCTTGGACACCTCTCTGAACAGGAAACTCACCCCCTCCACAGGAAACTACTACATCTCAGAAAAGCTCTGAGAGGTAGAAGATGTTTCATTGTGTGAAATCAAAATCTGCCACCCTGAAACAGTCTTTCCACTGGACTCAATATATCCCAGCCCCTAGAAAAGACAGGGATCCCTTTGACCAACATGGAATATTGCCTCAATCCGTCTCGATGTTTGAGAAGTTAAAGAATGAACCAAGTCAACGGTTATTGCTAGGACCCTGCATTGTGTTAGGATAATGTGGCACTCCCTGATAGAACAAATCCTGGTAATATGGAAGGATGGACAATAGCTTCCCTGCTTGTGCTACTCTGAGTTCCAGACTCTGGGGTCTAAAAAAGGCACGGCCCACCATTTCCAAGTACATCCGAGGGACTATTTAACTCTGGGTCTTTAAATACAACAGAGAGATGTGTCAAGTATCTAAACCCTTGACTGGATAAAGGCTGCATAGAGTTTATACTGTTGAGAGGTGGTGTCAGTAATGGTTAACACGGACTCCCACACCACCAAAGAGCTGAGCAACTTTGAGTAAGTGGCTCAGCCCCTCTGGGTTTCAGTGTCCTCAGGTGTCAATTGGGTGATAATAATACTTAGTACCTCTTAGCATTGTGAGGACTGAGTTAATATAAGTAAGATGCTTGCAGTAATAATCAGCTGTCGTTTTCTTCACGCTACGAGTGTCTCCAAAGACATCTGTAAAGAATAAGCAGTGATTGTCTCTGCTCCTCGTCACTGAAGGCCTGCACCCGACCCGTAGTACCTGTGTGAGTGGAGAACTACCTCCACTGCAGCTCTGCAGGCTCCTATGTGCTCTCCATAGTTCTCAGCTCAAACAACCTGGTTTGGATTCCTGCGATGGCATGGATACCGAGCCATATGAATCTGTGAGTCCTTTCTCATAGCTATCTCATGGGGCAGGCCTTGCTTTCTCCATCTTACAGAATAAGAAGTGGGAGCCTAGAGATGTTAAGTAAATTCCCTGAGATACCCAGCTCATCAGTGGCAGACTAGGGAAGCAATCTTACGGTTGCCTGCTTCACAGCCTGTGTTCTCTGCACTATTCTGTGCTTCCTAAAATAGGGCAGTGTTTTCAGTTACAATGGGGAGAATGGA
This sequence comes from Callospermophilus lateralis, assembly GCF_048772815.1. Lineage (NCBI taxonomy): Eukaryota > Metazoa > Chordata > Mammalia > Rodentia > Sciuridae > Callospermophilus > Callospermophilus lateralis. The sequence goes on along the minus strand of NC_135307.1, from coordinate 182,196,637 downwards.
ACCCGGCAAGACATGTCTCACCAGAGAGGCACCTTTCTCATAGCCACTCGGGACACCTCAAGAGAGCCCTGCCCCTTGTGCATCCCTTCTGGATCTGCATCGAGCATGAAAGGAAGTAACATGACATCAATACCAATGGCCCGCAGGACTTCAGTGACCCCCGTGGTCACTCAGTGGCTGGTGGCAGTTTGCTAGGTGCAGCAGGGCCCGGTACAACTGGTACCCAGTTCTGGCTTCAAGGCACAGCTACAGAAATAACATCCTGAGAATAGGAGTTGGGGGCTCATATTCACCAACCTGAACTCACCTGCCACTACGCAGCCACATACAGAATCCATTTCTGCTTTGGGCCTGTATTCCAAGCCCATGCCCCAGTGACCAGGGTTCTTAAACTCATCATCAAAGCTCCCATTCTCATTACTCCTGCCTGTTCTCCCCCTTCGCCACTCAGAACAGGCCTTTGGGACTCATTATTAACCTGCACTGAAACCACTCTGCTAATGGATGGGTCTGGAACCAGTCACAATGCCCACCACCTAAAACTCCTGCCTGAGCCTCAAAACAAGAAATAGGCCGTGGATGGAGAAGGAAGAGAGAAGGCAGGGAGACCCACCGAGTGGCTTTTGCAATTGCAAAAGAGATGGGGTCATAAGGCTGGAGAGGAAGGAACAGTGATATGTACAGCAGTAAGGATGGAATGTGATCACCAGTGGCATCTAGGTCACAGTCACTGGGACATTAGGGAAGGCAGATTCTAAGTTGCCCCCGTTCATGCCCATTAAAACCCACTTGGATGTGGGCTGGACTTAGTGGCTCTCTAACAGCAAAAGTGCAGGGACGTCACTGCTAAGATTAGTTTAGAGAAAGACCCCCACACACACAATTCTTCCATCTTCCTGGCCTTCCCTCACTCAGTAATGGAAGGAAGGTGCCATGGTGTGCGTTGCTCATGGAGAGGCCCCTGTGGCCAGGAACCAAGAGAGGCCTCTAGGCAATACCCAGCAAGGAAGCGAATCCTACCAACAACCACATGGTTGAACTCGGAAGTGGGCTTTCCTCCAGCTGAGCCTTGAGTTGACTCAGTCCTAGTTGATGATTTTATTGAAGCATGTGAGAGACCCTGAACCAGAGGAGCCTGCTAAGCTGCTCCAAGATCCTTTTCCACAGAAATTGAGCTAATAAATGTTTGTTATTCTAAGTTGCTAGATTCGAGTGCAATTCATTTACAGCCATAGATAACCAGTACAAGGAAATGAATAAGGTGTGTTTTTTTCAACCCATGAGGAATTTGGGTGAACTGTTAAGCATTTAAGACAAACAAAAAAAGATGGAGAAAGGATCCTGTGGTGTTGTCTCTTCCTTTTCCAGCTGCTTCAAAAAAAACATCCGAACTTAAGAGAAAATTCTTAGGGAGCTGGAAGAGGAAAATAAGAAAATCCCATTGAAATTGACAGGCAGAGAAGCCTTGGGAACCCTGTCTGATTTTGAAATGACTAAGACAGCTGAGCAGCTCTTTCAGATAACCTTTAACACAGGTAATAAAACCACCCAAAAATAAAGGAATCAAGAGATTTCCAAGATCAATAAAGCACACGCCAAAGGCTGGCATTGTTCTCCCAATCATATTTTGGTATTAATGTTGGACCTCTCTCTGAGAGGTGACTCCAATCAGGAGCAGGTCTGGGGCACTCTCTGCACATTCCATATTCTCACTGACAAGACAGAAAGGGACTTCAGAGGTTTTTGACCCAGGGAGGACCAGCTTGGTAACTCTCTCCTCCTGAGTGGCAGATTTAAGTGCTTCTAAGAGCTGAAATGGTGGTAAGAGAGACTTAGCATTGTCAAAAAGGTCCGCGTGTATAGCAGAAAGGACAAGATTCTCTAGTGATTATTCAGAGTTTGCAACAACTCTGATTCTAGCTTACCATGGGATCTTCTTTGGGCAAGTTGCTTTGTCTCTCTGTGCCTCAGTTTCCTCTCTGAAAATTAAGTCATGATACATACTCACACGGGACGTTGTGAGGGCTCAATGCATTTTCAAAGACAACTACACAGAGTCTGACTCATGGTGGATATTTGATAAGTGTCTGATCATATCCAAAAGTGGTTTTGAAAAAAACAAAAAAAGCAGGACAGAAGGAATAAGGAAGAGAGAGGGAAATATGAAGAATACACAGCTATGAATACACAGTTCACCCCGAGGTAGCCAGTCTCCAAGATGGCACCCAGGGACCCCCACCTCCTGGTGCCTGGGTTAGACATAGAACAGAAATGAGGGCATGTCACTTCTGAGTTTAAGTTACAAAGGTTGTTTCTTCTCTCTCAGACCCTCACTGTCTCAGGGAGGGATACTGAGGCCCACGGTGCAAGGAAATGAAACTCCCCAAAGAGTCATAAGAGTAAATTTGGGAGTACGTTCTTCAGCCTCTAATCAAGCCTCACAAGGACTACCATCTTTTCAGAGACCAGGAGCCCGATCCATTCGGTGAAGCCACTCCCAGATCGGGGAACAATTCACTATGTGGAGGATGGACTTGTAAGTTGCTAAATTACCTATTCAGGGAAAGAAGGGGACAAGAGTGAGAGAAAGCAAAATATAGTAGACTCTGAAATCTGATCTGGATTCTGACACTTATTGGTCAAGTGACCTAAAGGCTCAGAATTGCTCTCCATGAAATGAGGATATAAGAAATCCATTTGGCATATAAAACAAGTCATGAAAATATTTCTACATTTTATTCAATCATAGTGACTCTAGTACTCCAAAGGAAATAATCTGAAATAGGTGAAAACCATTGGGCACAAAGATGTTCATCACAGAATTATCTGTGATAGATTTAAAGATGAAATAATCTGATTTTCTCACAATAGAGAAATAATAGCATCTTCAATGGTCAAGCCTTGTATCTTACAAATTGCTACAATGGAGATAAGGATCTGAGACAAAGGGAAGTTAAGTCATTTTCCCTAGATTTTATAACTTAATGATAAATCAAATATCAATGATTATAGTTAGACTTCATCCTTATACAGCATTCACGATGTGCTAGGCACTAAGTACTTTGCATATAATAAATATTTAAATCCTGGTGTGTCTGACTCCACCATACCCAACAACATTAAATAATTCTGTAGATCAGGCACTGTACTAAGCACTAAATTTTTTTCCTTACAACTCTATAAAGTGTGTGTTACAATCAGATATATTATATGAATAAGGAAACTAAGGTGCAAAGAGCAATTTCTGTGCCTCGTTAGAGAAAATAAAATATATGAGTGCTATAAAGAATATGTGCTCTTAGTCATAAGAAAGAGTTGGCAAATAGGGAAAAATGTATGTTTTATATGAACTAATGTGGGAGATATCACTATATAACTGCTATGAACACAGAAACAAAGAATTTGGTCTTATGTCACAGGATTTAGACTCTAGGAGGAAAGATAGAAAATAAGAAAATATATGTGTGTATATCTGCATATACATTTGGACAATATCTAATAACACAGTTCCTGGCACATGACAGGACTCATCCCCACCTCTCTCTCCTCCTGAATCCTTTATGGTACTAATTATATGCTGACCATGTATGTGACCATGTATGTGGTCAGCTTATAATTAGTGCAATAAAAGAAAGACCAACAGAGCAGAGCATAGTGGGCATGAGAACACAGTTGCTATGGAAAACGGGTACTCAAAGGCTACATCTCTGTCCACATGACATTTGAACAGAGACCAGAAGGAAGGAGTGAGTGAACCATGCACCCGGGGAAAGAGCATTCCAGGCAGACAGAAGCAGCAAATGCCCCAAGACAGAAGTGTTCCAGCGTGTGTGAGAAATAATAAGGATGCAAACAGCACCGAAATGGAGTGGGCTAGAGGGAAAATAATAAAAGATGAAGACTGGCCCAGATGGCAGAGGTTCTTTTAGGCCATAGCAAAATTTTGGGTTTTACTATGAATGACATGGAAGGCAATGGCAGGCTTGGGCAGAGCAGGGACATATGTGATTTAGGTTGTTAAAAAAAAAAAAATCACTCTGGCTTCAAGATTGAGAATAAGCTACATGGTAAAAAGGGCTGAAGCAGGAAGAGCCGTTAAGAGGCTACTTCACTAATCCAATGAGACGAGCTAATGGCTTAGTCTGGGACAGTGGCAGGATAAGGAGTAAGAAGTGGTCAGCAGGAAGTGGTCAGATTCAGGACATATTCTAAAACAGAGATAACAGGATTTGTTGATGGATTGAGCACAGGCATAGAAGTCAGTCAAGATGACTCCAAGGTTTTAGCCAAAGGAACTAGAAAAGTAGACACATCACTTACTAAAATAGAGAAGACTATGGGAAGAGAAAGTTGGAAGAGAAGCAAAACCATTAGATATCCCTGTGGAAATAATGAATAGTCCGTTGAATATGAGTCTGGGGCATTCGTGGGAGAAGTACAGGTTAGATTGATAAATTTGAGAATCTTTGGTGTTTAAAGCCACAAGACTAGGCGAGACCGCCTATGTGGAAAGTGTAGATAAAAGATGTCCTCCTGAGTCTTAGAACAGTCTTTAAAAGCCAATGAAACGAGAAGGAAATAGCAAAGGGAACTTAGAAGGAGCTACCAAAAGTGTGGTGTCCCGGAAGAGGAGGAAGAACTAAGTGATCCGCTGTGTCAGGTGTTGATGAGAGGTCAAGTGAGATAATAGCTGAACATGAGCTGTCAGACTTGGAAATGTGACAGTCACTGATGACCTTAGCAAGCACAATATTGGTGAGAGCAATATGAAAGAAATTCTGATGGGATTGGTTTTAAGAGAAAATAAAAGGAGAGGAAGTGGAGGCAAGTAAGTATATCCCCCAATCTTAGACATCTACTTTGGGCAAAAAGTGGTCTGCCTATGTGACTCACGTGGGTTCAGAGGTATATTCACTCCTTCAAGAGGTGACAGAGCTCAAGAATAGAGAGGTAGTTCCCATGCGGTCAGAGAGAAGCTTTCCAGAGTCAGACAAAAGATGAAAGTGAGTACCAGGCGCAGCTTTATGCCTGGGGTGACAGAGAGCACCAAGGCAGGCCCAGAAAATCTACATATCATCCTTAGGAAGAGAAGCAAACGGATTCTAGTACCTCATGAGGAAGGAGGAGGGTGAGTTTGGGTGGAACCTGAGCCAGAGAATGCTAACTGTTACTATGGTGACCTCCCCAATTTCTTCTTTTGCATGATGCAAGATACAGATTTATACATAAGAAAACATGGATAATTTAACTTAAGAAGAAAAAAAAAAACAGAATTGTGATATATGCAGCATGACTGCTATGTGGAAAAAAAAAATAAACTTCCAGAGATAAAGACACTAATGAAACTTCGCAAAATGTAAAATGGTGTCAGTATTAAAGCACTTGAATCATGGTTTAAGTTCCTATTTTTCTCTATTTTATAACTTGTAGAAAAAATACTTAGGTAGCTTTTAGAATACCAAAAAAAATATTAAAGGGATAATAATCCAAGCCTTTCTCCCAGAGTTGTTATGAAGATTATAATAATGACTAATATTTGAATAGCTGACAAAGTGCTTTTCACACATGTAATCTCATTTAATCTTCACAACCAATATGCCTTCCCTTGACACTCTGTAAAAGCCTGTATTATTGCACTTAGCAAATGTGTTGCAATGATCTGTTTATGTATCTGCTTCACACCATAGACTGAAGTATCCTGAAGATAAAAATCACATCTTCTCTTTCTTCTCCTTGACAAGTAGCACAGGCCCTGGCATATGATAGGAGTCCAATGAATGTCTGGGCATGGATGGATAATGTTTGGATGATGGAAGGGAAGATGAATGGTTGAAAAGATGAATGGATGGGTGGATGGATGGTGGATGGATGGATATAAGGAAGAAAAAGGGGGAAAGGAAGGATGTATGAAGGGACATATATCAATGGATCAATAGATTAATACTTTAGGCATGACAATTTGACTCTCCCAAGGCTACATAGTTACCCTTAAGTCCTACAGGCTGAGGCAATTACCTCTCCCTTCACCCAAAACTCAATCTTTGAAAGACATGACTCATGAACCCTCTGAATGTCCGAAATTTATAATTTTGGTGAGTCCCTGCTCTTAGCTTTCTCTCCATCTTATATTCACTGTTACGCGCTGTTCTCTCCCCTCCCTCATTCAGTATCACTTTCGTCTCACCCAAACCTTCCCATTCAATAGTCCGAACCCGATGAATAAATACTGTGTCTATACTATCCAATTCACTCATCTTTTGCACGAAAGTAAACCTACCTCTCACCTATGGCCCACCTTCCCTTCTCATTTTACACCATCTCTGGAACATCTTTCTAGGATATCCCTGTTGCATATTTTTGGGGTGCTGCTGTAGTTCCAAGGACTGGGTGTGCGTGGGTGTTATCTCTTTATTGTAGCATTTTCCTCGTGTTATCCAGAAACAGAGCATACAAAATCAGATTGTCTGTGTAGATGCTTCAGCCTCATTCACATGTTTAGAAAGATTTTATGACTAGCTGTTTGCAAGAAATGTGATACACTCGGCATATGCATCAGGACAATTTCATTCGCAAGGAATAGAAAACCAGCTCAAATTGCTTAAGTTAAAATAAAGGGAAAGTATTAGCTCATGTAACTTAGGAAGCCCAGTAATGGCTCTGGTACCAGATCCTCAGGTGTTCATCTTTCTTGGGCATGCTCTTTCTTCTTGGTAAGAAAGATGAACACTGGCAATCTCTACCTTATCCATGCCCATAATCCAAAAGGGTTCATCTGTCGATCATTCAGAAGAACTCTGATTGGCTCTCAGTTACATCACATTTACAAAGCCCTAAAGAATGTTGAATTATGACTCAGAACCCAAAAGGAACATATGGAATTGAGAAGGGGGCAAGGCATATGAATCCCTCAAAATAAAACAGTGTGCACACTACATTTAAATTAAGTCTATGTTATCTCAAAACAGGTCAACAGTGGACTGGTTACTCACACATCACATAATTCATCCTTTGACTTTTATATCTGCATCCCTTTTCAAGTTAGCAAGAAGTAGCAGCATCTAAATGGAACGTTGTGTTAGTTACTTTTCATCACTGTAATCAAAATACCCAATAAGAGCAATTTAGAGGATAACAGGTTTATTTTGGCTCAGAGTTTCAGAGGTCACAGTCCATGGACGACTGACTCCATTGTTCCGGGTCTGAAGAGAGGCAGAGCATCATGGCAGAAAAGCAGTACAGAGGAAAGCTCCTCAACTCATGGCAGCCAGGAAGCAGAAAGGGAGGAAGGGAGGGAGAGGGAGAGAAAGGGGCCAGAGACAGATGCAGTCTAAGGCCATGACCCCAGTGAACCACTTCCTCCAGTCATGTTCCACCACCTACAGGTACCTCCTAGTACTCCATTCAAATTACTGATCCATCAAATTAACCTCCTCCATGGATAAGCAGCTCTCATAATCCAATCTTGTCACCTCTGAACATTGCTGCTTTGCCCAACACATGAGCTTTTGGGGGGACATTACTAGATCCAAACTGTAACAACACGGTAAGAAAAAAAATGGGGTATCTTGCCATCTGATCAGAAATTTACATATGAAATTATTAGCCAGGGTTTTTTTTTTTTTTTTTTTTTTTTTGTAGGGAAAAGGGTTTGAATGAGAGAGGCAAGTGTTGGGAAGAAATTTGATTTTTTCCCCTTCATATATTTTTAAGTATTGCTTGGTGCTTTCACTGGAGTATGAAGGAACTGAAAAGATTTCTTCATAAAGGAAAGAGAATTGAAGATTCAGGCATCTGGTTCAAAGAGAAACTCTGAAGAAAGCAGAGGAAGAAAGGAAATTTCCTAGAGGATGTGTACAGAGCCACAGGGCCTTTCTCCATGTCTTTGTTCTTGGAAAGTGACACCAGGCATGAGGCAAAGAAAAGCAACATCCGTGGTCCCTTCCCAACACTGAAGAGCCAGCAGAGGGCTGAGAAAATCGTTGTTTTTACTGGTGCTGTATTTGTCTACTGTTTGGACCTGCACTCTAGTGTACTAGGAATTAATTTGAACTTGGAAATTACATTCATTTTCTTTGAAAGGTATGCTGATAAATTGAAAGGTAAATTGGGTCTAAAATACATTCTACCCTTAAAAAAAAAAAAAATCACAGAATTTCAGAAAAACGGACCAGTATTGAAATAGGAAAAGACCTATTTGGGAATTAATTTTTTCCTTCTATTTGGTAATTATTGAATTCCTGTGGATGCAGCTTTCAGTTGAATTATCAACCTTCTCTGGACAGAATGAGAATGATAAAAATAAAAAGCCCATAAGTCAAATTGGGTGAATGATGATGATATACAGTGTTGGTATATTTTGGAATGGGGAAAAAGTGAATGATATATTTGAGTGTCATTAAGGCTGTCATTGATGAGAAATGAGGTCACTAAATCTGACAGTGAGCTCGTGATTTGGGAACCAAATGGTCATGGAATATAAAATTGAGAGAGAGAGACATGGCATGCCTAATCCACGTTGAGAAATCTAATCTGTTTCACCCAAAATATGGTGGCATTTGCTGAGAATTACTGTGTTTAAAAACCATCAATATTGTATACTTTAGGATCATGTTTAGTTTGGGAAAAGTATAGATAAAACTAGAGAATATCGTTTTATTGAGACCACCTGATGTTAAAGAATTTTACACTAATCTGAGTGGATTTAATTTTGTAAAGCAGAATATTTGTTCTTGTCTTGATCCCCTGTGGATGTGGGGAATAGAAAGACAGATAAACAAGTGTTTAACATTCCTGACTAGAGCAAACCTTTGTGCATTATTCAGTATGCAGCTGCTTGGAGGGAAAATTACATCCAGCATCTTTTCACCCAAAAAAAAAAAAAAAACAGGAATGTGTAACTTCCCACAGTTACACTCAGAAACTCCTCTTTTTTATTTTGTTAACAGTAAATTCATCCAAACAGACTTTTTAATACCGTATTCATCCACAAGGCCAAGGAGAGTTGGAGTTTTCCCAGAATTAAAGTCAAAGAATTTTTTTAAAAAACTCAAAGAATAATTACATTAAACTGGTGATTATAAACAGGTATTTTAAATCTGTAGTATTACTGGGCAGGGAAAGGGGACCATTTGTCCCAGGACCCCATTTCTAAAGGATGTCAAACACACTGTCACATTATCTTCAATTGACTGATTGTATATCTAGTCTTAGAGCAAACTGACAAGTGTTCTTCATACAGCTTTAATCTTTTGTCTCATTACCAGGTCCCACCACCTTTAATGCACCAAGAATTAACCCTGTAATTACAGTGTGAAGGGCATAGCAGTATTGTATTGTATTCTTTGGAAAAAAAAAGTGTTGTCAGTTTGTTCATTGAAATCCTCTTTTAAGATCTTTGAATTTTTAGCCTGTTTCAGTGGATATCTTTCCTCCACCCCCTTTCTACTTCAGTCTCCTAATACAAGAAAAATGGGGAGAGGAGAAGACAAAATAGGAAGAGAATACTGTTTTCATCTCTGAACAGACATGGTCACCACCCAAAATGAATTCCAAGCAGTTAATGTAATCGAAAGAAATAGGATGGATGAGAGAAGGGAGTGGTGGAGACGTGGAAGACTAAAGAGTCTATGCCCCACTGAGGAGGAACAGTGGCTATTGGGTATCTGCTGATTGTTTCACAGAGGGAGCCCCTGGGGGCTGCAGGTGCTGTTGATGAAAAGTTAACATAACTAGAAATGGCAAGAGCCAAAGAGATAAAGATGGAGAGTGAAGACAGCCCTTGAGAGGGAGCCTACTACTAGCCTCACTTTACAAATGAGGAGGTATGTGGAATCCACTTCAAGTTGAAAGTGCTCACAGGTGTTCCCCCTTTGGAAGCATATCAGATCGAAGCAGGCAGCCAAGATACTTCAAGACAAAGGGACATGAAGGGAACAGCTTCTTTGACAGCCATAAGACAAAGCATAGGCAATCCAGACATTGGCCCCAAGATTTGGGCATCTACAACACATCAGCAGTCATCAGCATGCAGGGTTTTGATGCAGTGCCATGGATACTCCGTGGGAATCACCAGAGATGGGAGACATCATGATGAGCTGATATAGAAAGGGGGAAAGTGACAGGTACCATATGATAACAAAAGGCCATTGTGAAGGACTAGTGAGATAGCCCCTGGAGACTTCTGATGCTATCCCGTGAGAAAGTAAAGATGTATTTATTTCCCCCACTCTAGAGAAGGGCCTGTGACAGTTTACAGTGGCTGATTTTTATCCACATGCTGCAGAAAGTGCACATTGGAGGTACACTGGGCTTTCATATCTACTTTCCTTTCCTCCATTGAGGATTGTGCGAATGATTTAAAATGACATAGATCAATTACCAAACTATTAAATGTCAGTTAACATCTTTGGAAACTGAATGAAAAATGAAATTACTAAAACTGCCTTGTTGTATTTCCATTGTGTATAAAAATTAGATTTAAATGCTTAATGAATGTATGAAAATAAAATTACCACATTATTGTTCTTGTAGAGATGATTAATAAGCATACCACTGACTTTTCCACTGTACTCTTGAGTTATTGAACTGGAATATTTCTGGTAGGCTCTCTTTATACCTTTTTAAAAAATATTTATATTATTTGTGAGTATTTCCAAACTGCTTCTCCTATTAGACTCTAAGATGTTTGAGAACTGAGCATTGCAATTACCCACTCTTTATTTCCAACATCTAAGGAAAACCTGGCACATTGTGAGTTCTTATATGAAGGAAGAAACCTAACTTTGTGGATGAATATAGCTTTTGCCTTTTTTTTTTTCCTTCTAGTACTGGGGACTGAACCCAGGGGCACTTTCCCACTGAGCTAAATCTCCAGTCCTTTTTAGTTATTTTGAAACAGGATCTCACTACTTTGCTGAGGGTCCTGCTACGTTGCTGAGTCTGGCCTCAGACTCACAATTCTCCAGGCTTGACCTTCTGAGTCTCTGGAATTACAGGTGTGTGCCACTGTGCAATACTATCTTTATTTTTTGATTAAACTTAGAACTGAATGATTCTAGGAGAGATTGATCTGAGTTCCAATCTTGGGTCTACCACTTCTAAACTGAACAAACATAATCAAGTCACTTGACATCTCTAAAGGTCAATGTTCACAACTGTAAAATGATGGTTGTCTTAGCTTTGGGTGCCTCAAAGTAAACCCTGAGATAAGATCTTGGACATAGGTAATTCTCGGTGGGACATGAGGAGATTAAGAAAATGAGACACAAAAACCAAGAGGGCACATATGAGCAAGCAGGTTACTCTTGTGGGCCATTCCCAGAGGAGGTGAACTAAGAAATGACGTTAAAACGTGCTTCAGGACCCTCATGCAAATCAGGGAGACTGGAGCACAGTATTTGGCTGCTCCATTCTCTCCCTGGTCCACAGCTTCCCAAGAGATTTTAACTACCTCTGCTTTCACATTTTATCTATGTACAATTAAACCAGATAAATCATGGTGCCAGATAAAGCCATCAGGCAGAGAAGAGAGACAGAGGCATCTGAAATGAAGAGTTTTTGTGCTCAGGGGACTCACAGTGGATGAACTCAGCTGGGCCAGGTGGAAATAGGCAAGGCACCCCCCAGCATCTGTTACCATCTTACAAGCTGGAAATTTAAAATGAGAAAAATGTATGCAGGGCACCAAGCATATCACCTGACCCATATAAAATTGCCTATAAATTGCTGTGGTGGTTGGGATTATTGTTCTTGTTAAAGATGGTGGTGAAAATTGAAATTCATAAAGAAAATACTTTAATTTACAAGTCAATTTCATGTCCTTGCTGCCTATTCTGAACCAAGGTCTTTTGCAAGTTCATGAGCTATAGCAGAAAAGAAAATATGATCATACTGCAGAAGTCACCATCTATGTGGGGTGGCCAGACACTAAAGTAAATGTTGAATCCTGTCCTTCCTAACTACCTCTCTTTGGCTGACACTAAGAGAAAAGAACATAATGCCCACACATTTTATTGTTAACTAAACCAAAATACAAACAATTCCATCACCACTGCAAAAATCTCCTACCATATACATGCATTGTATGCACCAGTCACTGTTTAGACTATAACTATATTTATCACAATATGACTTTTCCCCTCCCAATCAGTATTACCCATCTTCAGTGTCTTCATGGTCCCCCAGCAGTAGACACTGTGAAGATTAAAGGGCAAGGAGTTTGGGAAGTAATCTTAGGAAACTCTAATTGAAAAGTGGGAAAGTGAGACAGGAAAAAAGAAGACAATTCACTTAGGGTGCATTATGAACCAGTTACCACTGTGGTCAACTGGATCTTTGTCATACAGGGAACTGAGGAAATCATCTTAGTGTTATCCCACCTGAGCAATGAGGAATCTGAGGGCCCAAACTCCAAAAGGCACGTGTTGATGGCTGCTCTCAGAGGGTGTTAATTCTCTGGTCCTTCTATCCTGCTGTGCTTGGCCAGCAGAGTGGGTTCTGACTGCCAGAAAATGCCTAAGGCAGTTGAAATCAGGCAATAAACACAACTATAGTAAAGGCCCACCTTCACAGGAGTAGGGCACTAATGGGATCTGCTAGATGACGGCCTATAGATACAGATTGGTGACCACCATAGTATAAATGTAAAAAAAGGTATCGTGTGAGCATAGAGGAGTCTCAACTGAGAGATCTTAGGTAGATGCACCACAAACAACGCCACAGAGAAGAAATTCACTCCATAAAACTCCACGAGGCCAAGGACTCTGTCTGTCTTCCTTGTCTTGGATTCCCAGTTCTTGGCACACGGCAAATACTTTTGGGTGGACAGATGCATGCACATGTGACTGCAAGGACACATGGATTCATGGCATTTGCACTGAGTCTTGAAGAATAAATGTGAGTTCACCTGCAGGATAAAGGGACAGAGTATTCAGAAATACATAGTTATATAAAAATGTGTCTCTATGTTGGGGAAGCTCTCTCGGGACAATCTATTACTTTATTCAAAATCTATAGCTGCTTAGAAAGCATTTTCTTCCTTTTATGGTCTAGATGTGAGGTGTCCCCAGAAGCTCATGTATAAGACAATGCAAGAATTTTCATGGATGGCATGATTAGATTATGGGAAGGGTAATGTGATCTGTAGTTTAATCCACTGATATGAATTACCTGGGTGATTACTGCAGGCAGGAGGAAGTAGGTCACTAGGGGGTGTGCCTTCAGGGTTTATATTTTGACCCTGTGGGGAGCAGAGCTCTCTTTCTGCTTCCTGGCCACCCTATCCTGAGCTGCTTTCCTCTGTCACCCCCTTCTTCCCTGATGTTCTGCATCACCTCAGGCCCAGAGCTATGGAGTCTACCAGCCATAAACAGAACTTCTGAAACTGTGAGTCCCAAATAAATTTTTCCTTCTCTACACTTTTTTTGGTCAGATCTTTTGATCACAGTGACAGAAAGGCTGACTAAAACACTTCTGTAGAGGCACAGATTGCTTCTTTGTGCCTTCCCTTTGTCATCCTGCTTTTGCCCTCTGGAAGAACAAGAAGAACAAAAATTCTAACTTCATTTACAACTAGGTAGAACAAATAAAAATAGTAATAAAAATTTAACAGTAATTCTAACTTCTTCATATCTCAGACCTTCTGATACTCATGTCCTCCTTTCTAAGACTTTAACATTCCTGGTTTTCATCAATGTCCCAGAGTGAAGAGATTCATCCAGGTGTTTTTGACCATTCGATGTTAGATTTTGGGCCCTCAGATCAAGGGTGTGGGAAACAGTCTTGATTAATGACTCTGGTGCCTTCCAGACCTGAGTTCAATTCTGATCCTGCCAGTCAATGATTTCGAGTAACTCTGAACCACACCATTTCATCCATAAAATGAAGCTTCTCACTGGGAGTGATATCAAGCATTGAATAAAGGTCATCCCCTTCCATTGAACCCACTGAACTTTTCTCAGCCATTTGCTGCTAAGCCACATCTCTCAGCACCCTCTGGACTTGTAAACCTTCAATCCAGAACAAGGATGAGACTAGATAAATACCCATGTCATCCAGGCTGCTGCACAGGGGATTTAGTGCCAAGGAAGCCACTCTGGGGCTCCCTCCTTCCTCTCCAGCAGCTCAGGGTTAAGCAAGCATCCTTGCTCCTACAAAAGCAGGAATAAGTACTGCTCACTGGTTCGCCTGCTGAGCAAAAGGGACTGATTACCCAAGAAAGGGAAGTGTCGCCCAAAGAAATCAATACAGATGAGGCTCTGAAAAGGTTGGCTGGCTGCACAGGATTAGATATTGATCTCGCTTGTTTTCCCAGTTATTGCTCTGCTCGCCACCTGTGGAGGCCACTTCTAATCTCCCCCTAATACCAAACAAGACAAGGGAGCTCAGCCCAGAGCAGACTCTGGGCGCGTGGTGACCATAGGACATAAAGGAATTCCCAGGACTCATGTCCAGAACATCATGAACACAGAGCAAAGAGATCCCCCAGCACCGCATGACAACTAGGTTGGTTAGAGAATTTTAAAGAACTAGATAGACAGACTGATACTATGTGAAACCTAATCTGCATACATACTCCACAAAATTCTGAGGCATCCAGAAAAAGTCTGGAAGAAAGAGGAAAGCAAAAGCATTTAAATAACTGCTGATCCTCAGGGGAGACCTATGAATGGAAATTTAGAACATTAAAAATGAGGTCTAGGATTAAAATCCATATGGATACAGTAAGGAAACATGAAGAGAATGTTCTTCTGTCTGCCAATTGGAGGCAGGCTTTTTTTATTATTATTTTAATGATAATATTGAGTAATAGCAGCTGCTCAAGGAAATGGAAGGAGTGAATAATTTTTCTAGAGGTTAAGTTGATAGTATATTTCAAAAGATATAAAATTCATCATACACTTTGGACTAGTAATTCCACTTGGAGCAATTCATCTGAAAAGTGTCATTAAGAATGTGTGCAAGGCTTTGACAGAAATTGGAAGGCATAATATGCCACTTCTGGGAACGCAGAATTGGGGCAGATGGGAGGCTGGTTCGGAAACCCAGAACAGGGACACCACCATAAGCAGGGACTGTGGTATCCTCCTTGCATAGTGGAGGATTCAGACCTGCCTCGGTGGGGGAAAAGAATGTATCAAAGCCAAGAGATCCCAGGCTAGTCAATATATGGCCATCACTGCACTAGGAATATGGAAAAATAAAATAAAATTTAGTTAAAATCTCAAGCTCTAGGGCCATTTGAGACAGCTCTGATTTTAAAATGCTAACTCTTACCAATCTCTTTTTATTCTACTTTCAAGTACAGGTCTTTCCAATCTTGACAGTCAATTTTCTATATGAGACATAATCACTGAGCCCATGTATTCTACTATTGACTTTTGTTATAGATTCTTTCATACCTTGTCCAGAAATCTGGTTAAGACAACCTCATAGAGAAATCTAGTAATATAATATATTATTTATCTATATGTTCATTGCCAATTCCCCAGTAGATACTAATTGGTCATGGGCTACCTAAGATCACTATTGATCACTATTGATGCTCATATTGAATCAGTCTCTAATACAATGTAAGAGGCAAGGTCAATAGAAAAGCCTTGATAGGTAAGCTTTCAATTCTACTTATATTATAGGCACTTGTCTCCTTATTTTTCAGTAATTCAAATTTACCTTTAGGAAAGATAGACATGTGTCTACAAGCTTCACAGGACAGAAGAAAAAAAATATTCTCTTATAAATGGATACAATGACATTGTTGTGACATACTAAGTCAGTATGGAAAACTGGTTGTGCTATCAAATCACTGATAGAAGAAATAACTTTTAAAAAATTATATATTTTATTTATTTTTAAATTTTTAATTTTTTGTATACAATAGCAGAATGCATTAGACATATAGAGCACAATTTTCCATATCTCTGTTTGTACAAAAGTAGAGTCACACCATTTATATCTTCATACATGTACTTAGGGTAATTACGTCCATCTCATTCCACCATCTTTCTTACCCCCATGCCTCCTCCCTTCCCCACCCTCCCCTTTGTCCTATCCAGGATAGAACAAATAACTTTAAGATCAACCATTCCCAAACCAAAGCCATTCTTTTGGTAATTGTTCTCCAATATTATTAGTATCCATAATTAGCAAAGCCAGTTGACCATGGTTATTTCCCTCTGTGTCCATGTCCTTTTCTAACGTGACTGTGAAGTTCTACCAAGAGACAGGATCCTTTTTTTTTTCCATTCTTTAAATATTGGTTGGCTTTGTAACTTGCATTGATCAAAAGAATGTGGGAGAGTGTTAGATTTTCATGGCTGTGATTAAATACCTGAGAAGAACAACTTAAAGGAGAGATTTATTCTGGCTCATAGTCTCAGTCCATGGTCAGCTGGCACCATTGATCCTGAGCCTATCATGAGGCAATACCGTATGGTGGGAGAGCATGGCAGAGCTAATCTGCTCACTTCATGGCAGTTGGGAAGCAGAGAGAGAGAAAGGAAGGAGCGAGGGTAAAGGTCTCCTCTAATGACTGACTCCTTCTAATGAGGGCCCATCTCCTGAAGTTTCCACCACTTCCCAACAGTCCATTCAAATTAGGAATCCAGTAATGGATTAGTTCTCTAATGAGGTTAGAGCCCTCATGATCCCATTATTTCATAAAAGCCTCACCTCTGAACCTTGCTGCATTGAGGACCAAGCCTTCAACACAAGAGACTGGGAGACATTTCAAGTCCAAATTGTAACAGAGTAACTCAGGTGTTAACAGAGTGTAAGTGGGAAACCTACACTTCTACTAAAAAGACATAAATACTCACCTTCTACTAGTGCTGTTCTTTCTCCTGATGTGTGGTGGCAGAGTAAGTCACTTAAAACAGAGTTAGATAAGATCAAGAGCCTTAGGGTACCTAAACTGTCCTTGATTTAAAAGTCACTCATTATACAAAAAGACAGGAAGATTTCAAGCTGAATAAAAGAAAAGCTGAATAGAGGCCAATAATGAGATGACAGAGGTACTAGAGTTATCTTGCACGTTTTTTAAGCAGCCACCATAAAAATGCTTCCATGGCCAATTAGCACGTGCTTAAAACAAATGAACAGGGACTGGGGTTGTGGCTCAGAAGTAGAGCACTTGCCTGGCATGTGTGAGGCCCTGGGTTCGATCCTTAGCACCACATATAAATAAAGTAAAAAATCCACTGGCAATTAAAAAATATTTTTTAAAAAGTGAACAAATGGGAATTCTTAGCCAGTAAATAAAAGATATAAAGAAAAGCCACATGGAAATTTTTGAACTAAAAAAAAATAAAATAATCAAAAAATTTAAAACTCAATAGATAAGCTCAAGAGCAGAATAGAAGTGGGGAAAAGAATCAAATATGAAAATAGAAATCACCCGATATGACAACAGAGAAAAATAAACTGGGAAAAAAGCAGAGCCTCAGAGGCTGGTGTGATTAGAATGAAAGTTCTACCAGTCATGCAATTTGAGTCTAGGAAGAAGAAGAAAAAGATGGTAGGGCTGAGAAGTACCCAAAGAAATAATTTTAGAATATTTTTTGAAATATGGCAAAGGACATAAGTCTACAAATTCAAGAGAAATCTAAACAGAATAAATGTTTTCAAAATCTACATCATAGGGAAAATCTTGAAAACTAAAAACAAAGAAAAATATCCTGAAAGCAATAAGAGAGAAATGACATTTTGTGGCTAATAGGGAAAAAAAACAATTTGAATGACGGGCTATTTCTCATCAAAAACAGTGGAAGAAAGAAGAAAGGAAAACATTTTTTTCAAGTGCTCAAAGGTATCCATACCCAGTGAAAACAGCCTTCAAGAAAGAAGAGAAAATCAAGGCATTCTCAAACGAAGGAAAACTAAGAGATGTCCTCAGTAGCATACCTATCCAAAAAGAGTGTCTAAAGGAAACATCTCTAAGTAGAAATGAAATGAGAAAAGAGGGAACTTTGGAACGTCAGCAAGGAAGAAAGAATGTAAATACAGTAGACTTCCCTTCTCCTCTTGAATTTAATAAATTATGTTTTGATGGTTGAAGAAGAATTGTAACAAATCATGAACAGGATTTATATGGCAAAACTACAAACCGTTGACAAAGGAACTCAAGGAAGACCTAAATAAATGAAGAGATTTATCATGTTAAACAGGAAGAATTAACATAGAAAAGATATCAGTTCTTCTCAAATTTATATACAGGTCGCATGCAATTCCCATCAAAATCCTAGCAAGAGTCTTTGTAGATAGGGACAAGAATATGCTGAAATTTAAATGAACATGTAAAGATTAGCTAAAACAATTTTGAAAAAAGAAGAATGAAGTGGGATAAATCAGTATTGTGGTTAGATGTTGGACTTCCACCCAACAGTTCAGGTTCTGGGGCTTGGTACCTAGGATGCTAGTGTTGAAGTTGGTCATGTGAACCTTTAAGAAGTGGATCCCAGTGGAAGTTGCTTGGGTCATTAGAGGTGCTATGCTTAGAAAGGAATGTTGGTCTCCTGGAGTGAGTTGTCACCAGAGTGAGTTGCTTAAAAAAGAACCTGAACCTGACCTCTGAGCTGTTGTCTGGTTTCCCATTTGAGACATGATCACTTTGTCCCTCCATTGCCACCTACCATGATGAGACACAGCCTAAAGGGCCCTCACCAGAACTGAGCCCATGCAAATGCTATGCCCTTGTACATGCAAAACTATGAGCTAAATATACCTCCTTTCTTCATCAGTGGCCTCCTCAGGTGTTTCATTATTTGATGAAAAGCTGACTGATACAATCAGTCAACCCAGTTTCAAGACTCCTTTTATCGCTACAGTCATCAAGACAGTGTGATTTGGCAGAGGGGTAGACATCATAGATCAATAGATAGAAGAGAACCCAAAAATAAACCCACACAAATACACCTAATGAATATTTTGCAAAGTACAAGAGCAAGTCAGTGGAAGAAATATAGCCTTTTGACAAATGATTGTGGAGGAATTGGACATCCATAGGCATAAAAAAAATTAATGAAACTCAGCCTCATTCTCATACCCGATATGAAAATAAACTTAAAATAGCTTACATGAGAAATAGCTTGTCTGAAGAAGAGACTTAAATATAATGCATAACACTGAAAACTTCTAGAACAAAATAGAAGAAAGTGTTCAGGATCCATAGGTAGGCAGCATCCTTAGACTTTACATCAAAAGCACAATCCATAAAAGGAAAAGTTGATGTTGGAATTTATCAAAATTTGAAACTTTTGCTCTGTGAAAGACCACATGAAGAACATTAAAAAAAAATTAAGCTACAGGGTAGGAGAAAATATTTGCAAACTACATATCTGACAGAGGACTAGTGTCTAGAATATATAAAGAAGTCCAGGGGAGAACAGTAAAAATAAAACCAAAGCACTTAGAAAATGAGCAAAGGACATAAAAAATATTTCAGTTGAGAGGATAAACGGGTGATTAGAAGTTCATAAAAAGATGTCCAGCAACCAAAGCCATTAGGAAACACAATTAAATCGGCAATAAGATATCACTACCAACCTATCAGGGGGCTCAAGCAAACAGAGACAGACACCACCAAACAGTGGGGAGGTTGAAGGGAAACTGTCACTCATATATCACTTGGAAGGAATGCAAAATGACCCAGCCATTCTGGAAAGAAGCAACTTCCAAAAAATAAAATCTATACAAGTAACTACCATATGACCCAGCAATTACACTCCTGGGCATTTATCCCAGAGAAATGAAAACATATTTCCCCAAAATATCTGTATGCAAATGGTTACAGAGGTTTTATTCATAATAGCCCAAGACTGGGAACAACCCAGATGCCCTTCCGTGGATCAATGTCCATACAAACTGGCACATCTCTGAGGTGATAGGAATGTTTGTGTCCACCCCCACCCCACCCCCGACATTCATAGGCTTAAATCCTACCCCTCCTCTGCAAAGCATCAGAAAAGGGTGATTACATCATATGATGCAGCCCTTACTGATGGGAATTGGTGCCTTTATAAGCAAGAAATCAGAGAGCTAGCTAGTTTTTTCTACCATGTAGAACACAATATGAAGTCACCGACTATACGCCAAAAAAGCAGGCCCTTATCAGGCACTCAGTCAGCCTTGATCTTATATTTTCCAGCCTCCAAAATGAAAGTGGGAGAAATAAACTTCTGTTGGGCAGAAATTACCTACTTATGGAATCCAGTTACAGCAGCTCATGCCATGGAATACTACATGGTAAGAAAAAGGAATGTTACTGATAACAGATAACAACTTGGATGCAACTCTAGAAAAGTATGCTGAATGGGGAAAAAAGATTACAAACTGGATGATTCCGTTTATATTAGCACTGTTAAGATGATAAAATTATAGAAATGGAGAATAGATAGGGATTAAGGAGGGAATGAGGGCACATGAGAAGTGGGCAGAGTTATGTGAAGATGATGGTCTTTGTGGGGATGATATTGTATCAATGTCGTTATCCTGGTTGGGCCATGGCACTATAGTTATCCAAGGTGTTATCATGGATAAAGTTCTCTCCATAGTATTTTCTTTTCCCATATTTTTAATAGTGCATGATAGTTATACATAATAGTGGGATTCATTGTCACATATTCCATACATGCTGTCCATATTATTTTCTATAATTGCCCATGAATCCATAATTATCTCAAAATAAAAAGTTAAATTTAAAAAGTAAAATAAAAGAATGTGGCAGAAGTGAGGTAGAGCCATTTCCAAGCTGAGGCCTCAAGAAGGCATCATGGTTTTCCAATCCACCCCCACGCAGATCCCATGTGAACAAGCCTGGGCTGGCTGTTGGAAGATGAGGGACCCAGGGAAACAAGACAAGCCATTCCCAACGGAGCCCATCATAGACCAGTCAGTGCCAGGCCAGTCTGGCAGGCAACTAAACATGGGACTGAGCCCAGCTGCCACCAGGAAGAAACACCTAGTTGAACCCTACATACCTGCAACACTGTGAACTAAGTCAGCCGTTGTTGAATTTAGGCGCTAAAGTTTTGGATGATTTGTTGCACAGTAAAAACTAACTGATAACAATACATTTACATACTTTAAACCAATGTATCCTGGAAGATTCTCTAGGAAAGTTACAGATTTATCGGATATATTGAAATTTTATGTGACTGAATTGGACATTGAGCAAGTTCTATTAAAAATCTTTTCAGCCAAATCGTGCAGGGCCCTTGATGCTGCTCACGGGTATGCACTCTGCTGGCCTCATTAGGGAGGTGGGGTGGCCCTGTATGTAGGCATGGATCCTTGACACGCTCCTCCACATCCATTACAGGCCATCAGGGCTACCCCCAGCACAGTGGGCAGTCAAAAGCACACAGCTCTGCCCTTAATGAGCTTCACAGAAGAGCCACTGCCCAGACACTTGACCTCCAACACACTGCCACTCAGATCTTATCAAGAGCTCAATACATGTAGAGACCTGTCTGAAGGCTTCAGCGCCATCCACTCCTCCAGGTATGCTAAGTGCTGTCCCTGAATTAAGCCACACCATCAGAGCATGAAAGGACCACACTGTTTTGGCCCTTGCAGTATTGTCTTTCTTAGTTTTGGGTTTCATAGGACGTTTTCTTAAGTGCCATAGGACAAGGAGCACTTAAGAAAAAGACCCAAGAAACCCAAAACTGTCCTTGCTCTGACAGTGGAGCTCATAACCTTATCCACAATGAATTCCTGCAGGAGACATCTGTGCTGGTCCGGGGAAGCATAACTGTCCTAAGCAGCTGGACTGTGTGGCCTCTGTGGCCCCCGTGATCATGCTACTGACATCTTCCGCACTTATCGAAGCAGCTCGGAGCTGAATGCAGTAGTCCAGGCTCTTTGGAACACTGTGCATCCCAGAACTAGGGACCCCCAGAACCAAACCCAGCTCTTCTCACCCATAGTCTCCCTGACTGCCATTCACCCCAAAATGATGGCCTACACCAGGGAGCCTTCTTGGTGGCTCTGGAGCACGGCACAGTTATATGTGGAGTCACAAGGAGTGAGCTTGTCAATGCAGCCTTGTCCATCTGCGAGTTAACTATCAAGCTAATCGGCCATGAGGCTGCTGGCCTGGAAGATGAGGAGGGGGAATAGGGAAATCCCCCTTGGGTAAAGGCCTTGATGTGTCAGGATCTATGCAGACACTATTTTCCTCATGACATCTGAGAGATGGAAATTAGCATCTGTATTGTTTCCAGAAGAGAAAACTGATGCTCAGAGGAACAAAGCAGAAGGCTTCCTGGAAATGCAGGTGGACTGTCCCAGTCAGAGCTCGGAACCTGCATTTGAAACACCCTCCTGCCCCCACATCCTTCTGAAGTTCATAAGCTACAGTTCAATCTGGGGACTTCTCTCTCCCTCCAAGAACAGCCCCCGTTCTGATGGTCATTGGGATGTAAACATCCAGCTCTCTCGGACAGGGTGACACCGAGGCACTCTCTCTGCTGGCTCCCAGTGACCCCAGCAGGGCTGAGCCCCACCTGCCTCATGTACAGCAATATCGCCCGTGATCAGGTCCCTTTCTGTGCCTGTCTCCTCTTCCTCTCTCACTTCCCCGCTTTTCTCCTGGTAGTTCCTGGCATCAGTTCCTAAATGAAGAACTTGCCCTTGAATGTTTATCTCAGGGGCTGCTTGTGGAAATGACCCTAACCATGAGCCAGAGATAATGGAGATGTTGATAAATATGGTTTCGTTTTTTTTTTTTAATGCTACATGTATTATAATTTTTACGTTTCTACCAGGGATCAGGTTCTGAGCTCATCCCAGAAGGGCAAAGGGCAGGAAAGGGATTGAGGGGAAGAGAACTGAGCTGCAGAAACGAACGGGTCCCCAGCTCCTACAGAGTTGACTGTTTGGGGGCAGGGGTACTGCCCCATGATGACACAGAGAAATCAAAAGGAAAGATGGGACTGCAGGAGGTCTCCAGCCAAGCTGAAGTCCCCAGACTGGGCACCTGTCTTTACGAGGGGCAGGGACCCCTCCACTCTGTTTCACACTAGGCTGAAGGTCAGAGTCACCAAGCCCACCAGGTCTGAGGGCAGCAATCAGGCCATCGCCCCTTCTCCCCACCCCACAGCGCCCTGGCAGGTGAACGGGGACAGCATCATCCCCAGTCTAGGCATTTCCAGGTGAGGAAACCAGGGCACAGAGAGGTGTAGACTGGCATGAATCAGCACAGGACTATCTCCAAGCCCACAAAGGCTTCTGTCTCTCTCTGTCACCAGGGACTTATTTGAGGGCTAAAGTCAGGCAGGACCGTGGTCTGCTAGGAGTCTCCTTGGCCAAGCTAAACTGATGATTTCTGCTAAGGGAATCCTGATACTATCCCGTCCCAGTCAACTGTGGAGTTCAGGGAAGGGGAGTGTCTCCAGAGGAAAGAATCCCCAGGGGTGCAGTTCTGAGCCCAGCTGGGAGTGGGGTCTGGGTTTCTACCTCGGGAAGCGGGATTTCTCCAACTGGCCCTTAAGCTCACTCCCTAAGCACACCTCCCAAAGCCTCTGTTTCCCACCTCCTCACCCAGCCCGCCCCAGACTGGGATGACCCCTCCAGCTCCCAGTGGACACTTTCTAACCCCAGAGAGCCAGAGGAATAACAGAATCCTGGTTTCCATGGCAACACAGGCCATTTCACCAGGCAGCAAGGTCCTGCCTTTGCAGTCAGCTCAGTGCAACTGTCAGTAGCCAAAGCAATTTCAAGTCAGCCTATAAGGTTAATTTGCCTGCAGCTTCGTCTGCACAGAAGCTCTCAGCGTGGAAGAAAAGGCGAGTCATCAGCCCAAACCACACCATAATCCAGAACCCATTTGATGTCCTTCCTTGGCTGCCACTCCAACCTGGGGACGACTGTCCAGATAGATAGACAGTGTTTGGTCTAATAATCAGCCTCTTCGTCTCTGAACGTCTCATGGGCTGCATCAGAGGACAAGTGGAAACTTTCGTGATGTGCAGAAGGGCCTGCTTCTCTCTGAGTTCTCTGTCTCTCACCCCCTGTTTTAAAGAGGGTTCAAACAGGAAGATATCTGCCCCATGGAGGAAGCAGGGAGGAGGACCTGCTTGGATGAGTGGTTGTCAGAAACCACTAGTCCCTATGGCCGACTCCAGTTCAGAGGGAGTTTTGACGCCCTCCCTTGGGACTTGTCCTAGCCTGGTCCCCACAAGCAGGAGTGGTCTGCCCAATAAGAGGACATCACCCTGACCAAGCCCACTCACACATCCTGGAAGATCTACCTCCTAATGAGCCAGCACTCTGGAAGGACAAAGGGGCCTCTTAGTCACCTGAGGCTTGATTAGAAGACCCCTGCCTCTGGTGCTGGTCCTGCAGGGAGGCTGCTTCAGAGCACTGCAGCTGACTCTGTCATGCCTGTGACTGTGATGCTCAGAGAGGAGGGTGGCCTGGTACAGACCTCTGCCCCATGTTCGAGGGAGTGCATGCTCATGTGGCCTGTGGTATGGACACATCATTAAGTGCCAGCCAGGGTTTGGGATATGGCTTCCTTCATAATTTTTAATCCATCATATTTGGACAACATGTTAAACACTTACTGTGTAAGTAGCATATCCCAATGTCCTTATTAGGACAAATGGACCAAAATAGGGGCAAGAATAGCAGCTGCTACCATTTGAGGGCTCAGCCTGTGCCAAGCACTTGCTGAGCATGTGATGTATGTTATGTTCTCTAAAATATAGGACTCTCTTTTCTTTTCTTTTCTCATCTTTTACCCTTTTCAGGTAGCAGATACAGTTCAGAAAAGTGAAGTTGCTCACTCAGGGTTACACAGCCAGTAAGCAGCTGTGGGAATTTGAACTCAGATCTGTGTGTCTCCAAATCCCACATTGTCCACTCTGCTCCATGCCTCCTTAACCCGAAAGAGAAAGAAAAATGGCAATTCCAAAGACAGCATTCATGCACTCCCTCCAAACACAGGGAATTCATCAGGTTAAAGACCCTTGGTTGAAGGAGACAGTGATAGAAAAATGTTGCAAGTTGGCAGTGAAAAGGGGCCACACTGAAATTTGCACCCCACCAAGGTAATGTTTCTCTAATCAGAAGATGTATGTAGACGGGAACATTCAAGCTGGGGAGAGAGGGATACTGCCACTTTATTTGTCAATTTAAAGCTATACATGTAGCTTCCCAGAGGAAAAGAGGAACACAGGGAATAATTCAGAATCTGAGGGTAGGGAAAACATCCTAGGCAAAGGGGATCCCAGAGGAGATCCTTCTGGTTTTTTAAGCTGAAGCTATAAATGCATTTCTTCTTCATGAACAAAAGTCCACATTTCCCAGCCTTCGCTCAGTCAGGCACCACGTGTGACTGGGCTCTGGGCAATGGAACTTGAGTAGAAGGGAGTGTTCTGTTAAAACTTCCCACCTGTCTCTTGCTCCTCTTTCCTCCCTCCAGCAGGCTGAGAGGACTGCCGTGGCTTAGAAAACCAAGAGCCCGTCTGAATCCTAAGTGACCATGGGGAAGGGGCCGCCCCATAGAATTCTTCATCTGCTCATGGCTGTGATAAATATTGAGTAATACAGGAGCGGGGCCTGGAGTCAGGCCTGGTGCTCACTTAGCCCTCATAGCCCTGGAGAAACGGGCCTGGGCTCACCGTGCCTGTGAGAGGCAGGTGGAGGGGAACTGGTCCCACAAAGCCACAGTGAAATGGAGGGAGACGTGGCCACTGGGGATGACAAGTGGGTAAGGGCTGAAGCAAAGGTGGGTGGGTCTGTGTAACAGGAGATGGGTTTTATACAGAGGAACTGAGAAAAGAAGTGACTCAAAGGAAAAGGGAAGCCAGACTTGCTACTGGCAGAGAAGGAACACAGAGATGTGGAAAGGAGGGAGGCTGGGAGGTTGGAATTTCATTTGTAACATATACAGATAAATTTATAATCATAATTTAATCACAGACATCAGACAAAGCCAAATTGAGTGACAGTCTAGAAAATATCTGGTCTGCATTCTTCAGAAATGTCAGTCATGAAAGACATTGAAAAGCTGAGGGACTATTTCAGATTAAAGAGGACTGAAGAGATGACAACAAAATGCAAAGCATGATCCTGGGTAAATCCCGAGCCAGAAAAACAAGGTGTTTATAAAGGTTGTTCATTGAAGCAATTGGCAAGATTTGAATAAGTCTGTGGATTGCGCAGGATTACTGTATCAATGTTAGTGTCCTTGTTTTTACAGTTGTACTGAAGCTATGAAAAAAAAAGTATCTTTGGAAAATACACACTAAACTATTTAGGGGTTGTGGGCCATGATACCTGTAACTAACTGTCAAATATTTCAGGAAAAAAAAATATATGCACAGAGAAAAACAGAGACAGAGGAGAATCATAAGATAAGCATCATTAAAGTACCTGAGCCTTGGGGGGGGGGGCAGGAATCTTTTGTTCAATTCTTTCAGTTTATCCATAAATGCTACATTATTTCAAAATTAAAAAATTTTAAGGACAAATATTCTATCATGTGTAACCATTACATATTTGGTTGTAATTTATTACTGCAATTCAGTTTCTCAGTATATAACTGATGGTTTTTTTTTTTTTAAATAGGAGTTAGAATGCTTCATTCACATAATGAATATTTATTGAGTGCTCTCTACTTGCTAAGTACTGTGCTAAGTAGTGGGGTTATGACACTGAAGAAGACCGGCATGACCCCTGCCCTGGTGGAGCCTCTAGTGAGATGTGGCAGATATTAAACAACTAATTACATGATTTTTTTTTTATCATAGCAGAGATAACTTTCTCTAACAATTAAACACCATTTCTTTGGAGAAAACTTCCTGAACATCCCCAGATAAGACTAGATTATTCTCTTTGAAACTAGATTATTCTCTTTGAAACTCTTTCCCAGAACCACCAGAATTAGGGGCCCTGCACAGTGGAGGCGTTTGGGGGTAATCTTGCACTCCCAGTTGTTGGAGTTCATGTGCAGTCTAAAACTCAGGATGTGACCCATACATCTGCGTTCAATCTGTGAACCCAGCACCTAGCTCAGTGGACAGGAGGTAAATCTCGGGGAATGAGTGACCCAGGTAAAACAAATGAGCAAAAATGAGATGGAGACGATGTGAAAGATGACGCAAGAAGAACCTGGGAATTGATTTGATTCCAGGACACAGGTGCATAGTGAAGCAGTCAAAGAGGACCTCTGGAGTCTTTGTGATCTGGGGGGCCAGAGTCCTTGAGCCGCTGTGGATGGTCTAACAAATCATCTCCAGTTCTCTCCCCGTAATCTTTCAGGCTCCCTGCCATTTCTACACATGACAGGCCCAGGCCCTGCCTAATTATCAGAGACATGCTTTCAGGTGATGCCACTCTGCCTACCTACCTGGTGCCTGAAGTAGCCCTTAACTCATGATTGATGGGCATGGGGGTATAAGTACTCTGGCTCTCTCACCCTTAATCTGGCATAAATCTGAAGTTTGTGTTTTAGAAGAAACCTTGATTTGAATATGTCTCCCAAAAGTTTATGTATTGAAAACTTACTCCCCAAGTTCACATGTGAAGGGTGTTTCCAGGTGAGGCTTTTGGGGGGTTAATGGGATAAAGTCATGAAGATAGGGCCCCATGATGGCATTAGTTGTGAAAAAAAGAGACATGAGCTGGCATGCTTGCTCTGTCTCACCATGTGAGGCTCCCTGCCATGCAGCTAGAAAAGAAAGCTCTCACTGGATACCCCTCGAAAAACTAAATTTAGATCTACCATGTTACAAAGCTGTCCCACTTCTGGGTACTTAGCCAAAGGAAATGAAATCAGCATTTCAAAGAGATACCCACACATCTATGTTTACTGCACCACTATTCACAATAGCCAAGACACAGAATCAACTGACATCTGTCAGCAGATGAAAGAATAAAGAAAATGTGGAATATATAGGGAATGGAATATTATTCAGTCTTAAAAAAGAATGAAACATTGTCATTTGCAGCAAAATGGATGGAATTGGAGGATATTATGTTGAGCAAAATAAGCCAGATGCAGAAAGACAAATACCACATGTTCTCACTCTATCTGGAAGATTAAAAAAAAAAAAAAGTCGATCTCAGAGATTAGAATGATTACTAAACACTAGGAAAATATGCAGGAAAAAGGAATAGAGGGAAACTAGATAACAGATACCAAAAACAGATATGAGGAAAAGCTCTAGCATCTCTCCAGCACAGTAGGATGAATATATTTTATAACAACCTAACGTATGTTTTATGAATAACTAGAAGAGAGGCGTTCGAAGGTCCCAAACAAAAAGAAATTGTAAGAAGACAGAAATGCTAATTACCCCAGTTTGGTGTGTGTGTGTATAAAACAAATACGCACACCATTATCTCATAAATATGCACAATTACATGTAAACAACTAAATAGAATTTTTTTTAATTGAAAAAACAGGAATAATTAAAATTAAGAATTAAAAAAGAAAGAAAGCCCTCACCAGATACAGGGATACAGGCAACATGGTCTTAAACTTTGTAGCCTCCAGAACCATGCCCTAAATGAGCCTCTATTATTTACAAACTACCCACTTTACCGTACTCAGTTACGTCCACTGAAAACTGAGGAAGGCACAGGTTCTCACAGTGCTTCCTCCACGCATGGTAGGTGGATTAATGACTCATTCTCCATCTCCACTTCTCCTCTCCTGGGTTACCTCCCTCTTCATCTAGTCACGTACCTTGCACTTTCCAAGGACACATTTGCCCTCTAACCTTCAACTCAAGCACCAAGCATGCTCTGGGGGAGCCCCCACACCAAGACAGATGGGTTTGGAGCAAAATCATCCTCCGAAGAGAACTGTGCTCCCGTCCTGCAACCCACATAGAAGTGGAGGAGTCCCTCCCCCTCCTGCCTCCAGCACCAGTGCTTCCCTGTCCCAGCCGCCATGGGGTCCCAGCTCTGAGGGCTCCAAAGTGCCCCAAACGTGCAACTTTGCTATTTACTTCTCAGGATGCTGAATCCATTTTTGTTTTATCTCTTTCCAGACAGTTGCTTTGTTTTAATGGACTGCTCGTCCGCCTGTGCATAATTCTTCTCTAAATTAAATTCTCTTCTCAGCCCAGCATAATACACACTGGGCTGTCAGCTCATTACTTTTACATCCTCCCTTGTTCTGTTTATGCAAAGGTTTAATTAACTGTGAATTGCTGCGTAGGCAACAGGAAAAAGCCCACCCCCTGGGTGGCTGTGTGGCTCAACTTAGGGAAAAGAGGCAGAGAACACCATGAAGAAAGGCCAGAAGTTAAGATCAGAGCCTGAATATTTTAATCCTCACAGTGGCACTCCCAGTGATTCATTGATTCTCTAGAGACCTATTAAGTCGCTGCTGTGTGCTTGCTATTGTTGTAGGTGGGAGGGGAATGCTAGACAGGAGCCTGCCCTCACAGAGTTTGCAGTCTACCAAGAAAAATAGACCAGTAAGTGTCTCAGCTATCCACAGCTGAATAAAAAATTACCCAATATTCCCTTGAAACAACAATAAACATTTATTCTATTTTCAAGTGCATACCTCGAATGGAATCACAAGTGGGTCAGGATCTCAGGAGCGGCTTGGCTCTGTAGCTCTGGCTCAGGGTTCTTGGTGAGATTGCAGTTAGACTCGGTCTGGACAATAGTCAGCTGAAGCTTAACTGGGTTTACTTCTTTTTTTTTTTTATTTAGTTATTTATATATGAGCGGAATGCATTATAATCTTATTACACAACTGGGGTTTCTTCTAAGGTGGCTCATTCACATGACCAGCAAGTTGATGCAGGCTCATAGTAGGAGGCCTAGTTAGACTTAATGTGGAACTCTCTATGGGGTGTTTGAGTGTCTCTATTGCAGGCAGCAAAGCAGAGCTACAATGTTGTGTTCATCAGCTTTCCAAACCTATAACAAATACTTGAGGTAATCAAGTTATGAAGAGAAAAGGTTTTGAAGAGTTCAGCCCATGATCAGTTGGCCCCATTGCTTTTTGGGCCTGGGGTGGGGGCGTACAGCACAGGATGGCAGAAGCACATGGTAGAGCAAAACTGCTCACCTTAAGAAAGGTGAAAAGGGAAAGGGGTCCCATGGTCCCCATCAAGGGTACACCCCCCATGACCTAAAGACCTTCCAATAGACCCTGCCTCATAAGGTTTCCACCACCTCCTGATGGGCCCACACTGGGAACTAAGTCTTTAATCATGGGCCATGGGGACATTTAAGATCCAGACCACAGCAAGTGCCTTCTGTGACTCAGCCTTGGGGAAGTCACATGTCACCATCTCTGCTAGATTCTGTCGCAAAGACCACATAGACCATGAGTCAATATGGGAGGAGACTACACAATGGCCTGGCTACCTGAGGTAAGGACCATTGGGGACCCTTTAGGAAGGTATCTACTACAAAAAGCAAACAAACAAGGCAATAATCACACACTGCAATCAATGATGTTAAGAAAACAAGAGCTGTTGGTGAGCCCTGGCAGGGGCTGGCAGGTGACCTAGTCTAGAGCTGCATAAACCAACATTACTTCTGTAAGCCTTCGTTAGCCCTCAGTGTCCTCATCTCTAAAGGGGGGGGGGGGCGGCAATCATCACTCTCAGCTCACAGAGTAGGTGTAAGGCTCAAATGGAACCAGAAGTATAAAAGTACAATTGTTACTGAGCATGGTGGTGTACGCCTATAATCCCAGCAACTCCAGAGGCTGAGGCAGGAGGATTGCAAGTTCGAGGCCAGCCTCAGCAACTCAGCAAGACCCTGTCTCAAATCAAAAGCAGAGGGTTGGGGAGTTGCTGACTCAGTGGTAGAGTGCTTACCTCACAGGCATGAGACTCTGGGTTCTATGTTACAGAAAAAAAAAAAATCAATTGTGATTTTGTTTCTGAAGTTAAAGGACCACAAATCTTTGCTTCTGAAAGACCAGTACTTGGACCCCCAGTGCACCCAGTTTCTAAAAGAAGGTCCTAAAAAAATGTTAGAAGAGATCAAAGCTGCTAGGACCCAGCTGAGCTACACAGCCAGAGAAAGAGGATCTTTATTGTTCTCTGGCTTCTAGCTAAGAAAATACCCTTGACTGAAAAATATCTTGAAGCTCTGCATTCTGGATGAGGCATGGCCATTGGCAGGTTTGATTCACCCCTTGAGAGAAGAACATATCTTTCACAAATTTTCAGCCCAGTTGGTGCTGGACAGAGTGAAATAATTTCGAATTTCACAGTTCTGAATGGGAAAGAGAGAAGCACAGCTGGATTTTGTCATTTCTCCACCCTCTGTCCTGGGCAGGAAATGAGAGACAGAATTGACTCCTGAAACTCCCTCTGCTTTATTTTGCCAACTACTGTTATTTCTCTAAACTTCCGTCCCCTCATCAGCAAAAGGAAGCCATCTGACCATCCACAAAGCTAAAAATATGATGCCAAATTCAAGAAAGGCATTAAAAATGGGCAATGTTTTGCAGGACTTCTTGAGAAGCAAATCCACAGTCATGGGAATCATTTAGAGGTCGTCTTATTAAAAAGCATAACCTTTAAAGGAGCAATCTCACATGTGGAATTCATCCTGATAAAATAATTAAGGATGTGCACCAAGTCATATCTATTCAAATGGAACTATGTCCATAATACGTTGCTACATTTAAAAAAAAGAAATGTACAAGATAACATATACAATATGAACCTACTCTTTTGGAAAAAGACAGACATAGAAATTTGATCAATACAGAAGTGAGAGTTCATATTTTAAACTTGCATCAGACAAATACAGAATATATTCTTTTTTCAGCAAGCACAGAAAATTTACAGAGACAGATCCTGTAGTAGGTCATGAAGACAGTCTTAATAAATTTCAAAGAATTGATATCATATGACCATATTATATGATGAAAATAGAATTAAATTGGAAATCAAGAAAATGCCTACTAAAATGGAAAATGTCGTTTGATGAATTTTTAAACACTCTTAAGTGACCCCTGGGATATAGAGGAAATCACAAGGGAAATTAAAAAATATTTAGAGATGAGAAGCAATGAAAACACTGCATGCCGATCTTGTAAGCCAGAGCTAAAACAAGACATCAAAGGAAATGTGAGCCTTAAATTATCAAAGGAACCTGACTTAGACTTGAGACTGTACCCCAATTTCTGTTCTTGATTTCCTATAATAATAAAACTTCTGGATTCTAGCTACAGTAAAGCATACTTTCCAGCCTCTTTGGAGTTACGTGGCAAGTGCTTATGTTCTGGCCAATGGGCTGCAAACCAAAGTGAAGCATGCATCTGCTGATCATGTCTCCAACCTGCCTTTTGGCATTTTTCACCTTCCTGCTGATTGGAGTGCAGAGATGGTGAGAGTAGGTTGACTGTGCGATGATAAATAATTCATCTAGATTTTGTCCCAAGTTCTTGGCATGGAGATTCAAAAACACTAGCAACTTCCTGAGTGACGGAAGTGTCTCGATCACACCAATAAGATGACCATAGTGGGAACCTAGATAGTTTTAGAATGGGGACTGGTCACTAGAAAGAGTAAGTATCTGATTAGAGGCCTGGGAATTTCAGCCAGTCAACCTCTGGGGAGGGCAAGGTAGACTGGAGACTGAGTTCCATCCTGTGGACAGTGACTTAATCTCTTGTGCCTCCATGAACAGGTGTTCTGCCTTCCAAGATATGGAAGGAAACCCCAACAAGAACTCTAGACAGCAGGGTTCATAGCCGCTGCCTGACAGTGGCACCCACTGGTGTGTTGAGGCAACAATGCTGACTCTGCAGGCAGTGGGCTGTGGCTCATTATATGTATCATTTAAAATAAAACTGTAATCAGGCCAGGTGCGGTGGCACACGCCTGTAATCCCAGCAGTTCAGGAGGCTGAGGCAAGAGGATCATGAGTTCAAAGCTAGCCTCAGCAAGGGTGAGGCACTAAGCAACTCAGAGGGACCCTGTCTCTAAATAAAAATACAAAATAAGGCTGGGGATAGTGGTTGAGTGTCCCTGAGTTCAATCCCAAGTACCAAAAAAAAAAAAAAAACAAAAACTGTAATCATACATTTAGCTCTTTTGTGGTAGAATAAAATGGAAAGTTTGGCAGTTTAAAAGCTGACAGGCTGTGGGTTTGCATGCTAACACACAGCAGCTCTGCTTACTAAAATTTAACCATAGAGGCTTGGCTCACAGGTACCTGTAACAGATAACTGTAGCAGAAACAGGAAACAAAGTAACAGGGACAGAACAATCCCCTTTAGGCTTAGTGCAGTAAAAGTCCCCAAGCTGTATGAACTAAAAGCCCCAAGGCTGTCGACAGGTTTGTACTCATATAAGGAATGTAAGATGCATCCTCCAATAAAATTTCACCAAAATTTTCACCTTGCCTCGATGTACCCAAAACTTGCTTATGTATAAAAGTAAAACCCCTGCTGTGCTCAGGGCTCAAACTTTGGGAATTATCCCTCTGGGTCATGGTGCCACTAATAAGTACAAAAAAAAAACTGTAATCATACATTTAGTGGAACCCACATGGTTAATAAGTATTCCTTCCAGATCTCGATTTGCTGACCCTCATTTCCTACTATGTTTACAACAAGTTCTGTAAATTGCTCTAGCAAATTATCAAATCTGAGAGCGGGGTGGGAAACTTCCAGACAAGTAGCCAGCTGGTTAAAAGTGCAGGTGGCCTGAGAACGCACATGTGGCTGGTATCTGAAGTGGAGGCAGTGTGGTGGAGGACTGAGCCCTTCCTGTGAGGAATCTGATGCTGACTCTGGGTGATTAGCATTTGAATCAAATTGTAGTACACCCTGTGGAGGAAGGGAACCACATAGTGACCAACCATCCCAGTTTGCCCTACACTGAAGAATCTGTCAAGACATGGGTTTGCAGTGCTAAACCAAGAAAATCCCAGGCACACCAGGATCAATGGGGCATCGAGACATAAGGACAATGGCAATACCTTCAAGACAGTGGAGCAAAAATACAGGAAGGTGCTGAGCCTCTAAGGATTCCTTAGAGCAGATCCTTCTTGTAGTAGGCTTGAACTACCTACCTCTAGAATTGTTCTTGAGAAATAAACATGTATCTGGTTAAATTCACTATTTCTGTTAAACTCAGACACACCTAAATTTGATACCTTAAAATGGAGACTGAATATAACAGACAAACATATATGTGCTGTTGGAATATCATTTGGGTTACGGGCAGTGTGGACTCAGCTACTGCAGGTTGGAAAGTTAGTAACCTTGTTAGACAGTAATGAAACATGTGGCAAAACCATAGCATTCTACCTGGGACGACAGAACACATGTTCACCGAGGATCAAGTTCAGGGAGAATATGTGCATATAATACACAGAGAACATTGGTCTGTGTTGCTGCTGCTTTTAGCTTTCAGCAATATTCTAAAGAGATATACATTCAAGATCTTGGGGGGCATTGTGTTAAGAGATAGGAATCAAGCACACAAAAACAAATAAAGCATAATCTTGTTTATATTTAGAACCTTAAAAAGCAGAACTCACTGTACTATTATAGCAGAATGGTGGTTACCAGAGGTTGGGTTTTTTTTAGCGGAGACGGATTGGGGAGATGGTGGCCAAAGGGTATAAAATTTCAGGCAGAAGGAATAAGTTTAAGAGATCTACATGGTGAATATAGTTAATAATAGTGTACTGTATTAATGAAAATGGCTAATAGAGTAGATTTTAAATATTCTCACCAAACAAAAAAATTACATGTAATGTATATATTGATTGTCTTGGTGTAGCTATTCCACAATGTGAACACATGTGGTACCCCAAATATACAACATTTTATTGATCGATTAAAAAACTAAGTTTTAAAAAATATTTAAAAGTAGCCAGGTGCTACAGAGATGGAAAGAAGTACCATGCTAAATCATTCTCTGCCTGCAGTTTACAATCTAAGTTGACCAAGAGTCTGTTCATTTGGGACTTTTCAGGGTTGAGAAGACCAATTGCTTCTATACTTTTAAAAGCTATTAACAATCAGAGAAATGCAAATTAAAACTACTCTAAGATACCATCTCACTTCAGTAAGAGTGGCAGCATTATGAAGACAAACAACAAGTGCTGGCAAGGATGCGGGGGGAAAAAGGACACTCATACACTGCTGGTGGGACTGCAAATTGGTTCATCCAATATGGAAAGCAGTACGGAGATTCCTTGGAAAACTGTGAATGGAACCACCATTTGACCCAGCTATTCCTCTTCTTGGACTATTCCCAAAAGACCTAAAAACAGCATACTACAGGGACACGACCACATCAATGTTTATAGCAACACAATTCACAATAGTTAGACTGTGGAGCCAACCTAGAAGTCCTTCAGTGGATGAATGAATAAAAAAAGTGGCATTTATACACAAAGGAATATTACTTAGCAATAAAAAAGAATAAGATCATGGCATTTGCAGGGAAGTGGATGGCATTAGAGAAGATTAAGCTAAGCGAAGTTAGCCAATCCCAAAAAAAAAACAAATGCCAAATGTCTTCTCTGATATAAGGGGGGTGACTCAAAATGGGGTTGGGAGGGAGAGAAAGGGAGGAAGATTACCTCTAGATAGGGAATAGGGGTGAGTGGGAAAGTGAGGGAGAAGGGGAATAGCATGGATGGTGAAAGGAGACCCTCATCATTATACAAAATACATGTATGAAGATGTGAATTTTGTGCCAATATACCTTATATATAATCAGAGATATGACAAATTATAGTATAATGGTGTATTAAGAATTGTTATGCAAAAATAAATAAATAATTTTTGAAAATGTAGCTATTAAGGGGCTGGGGATGTGGCTCAAGTGGTAACACGCTCGCCTGGCATGCACAGGGCGCTGGGTTCAATCCTTAGCACCACATAAAAATAAAATAAAGATGTTGTGTCCATCAAAAACTGAAAAATAAATATTTAAAAAATTCCCCCCCCCTCTCTCTAAAAAAAAAAAAATGTAGCTATTAAGAGTGATAGCTCTGTCTTGCCAGGCTTGGCATGAGATAATGCCATGGCCCCAAGATTTTATCAACACCTTCTTTTAGAAGATGTTTACAAGAAAATTGGAGCCAATCTTGGGGGAAAAATGTAATTAATGGAATTACCTTTCCCACCTAAGTCTTTTCTTCAGATGCACCAAGTTTGCTGCCACCAAGTTGAGAGACAGGGTAATAAGTGAGGCAGAAGGTGAATTTTAGAGAGTAACACAAAATTCTATTTCTAAACAAAAGAGCTGCCTGATGATGCTTGACCAAGAGCCGACTTGACCTGGATTAGCAAGATTTTCTGTCCACCAGTAGAAACTACTCTGCAGACCCACCTTGAGTGTGGCCAGGAAGCGTCACAAGAAAGAACATACAAAAAGGTAACACCAGACTCCCCAAGGACGATGGATTGGAGAGTTCTTCCAAGAGAGAGTCAGAGGCTGCGCTCGTCAGCCCTGGCTGAGGTGCTTCAAGTCCCTCTACAAAATGTTTCTAAGGCTTTCCTGCCCCTGTTTCATCCTTGGGTATTGGGTATTTAACAGGCAGATAACTTACCTTTTACATTTTAAGTCCCTGCATTATAGGGAGCCACATCTAGACCTGCTAGAGAAGGCTGTGTCTAACATCAGCAGACCTTAAACTTTAAAACAGATTCAATAACTACAAGGAATTTTAGAGCTATCTGTTTGAGTGTAGGGATGGCTGGGAAGATGGGTGTGCCTGGATATTTAGGTACCAAAGGGGTCTACTGTGGCAGAGAGATGCTAGTTGTCCTCAAGATCCATTGTCTTTTCTGTTTTCCATTAAAAAGAGAACCCTTACTTTTTAGCTGGACATTTGCCCTTTCTAAATAAAAACTAAAGTGCTACTGCTTTGTGTGGCTAGGGACTGAGTTCTTGCTAATGGGACATGAACAGAGGAGATGAGCGTAGCTTCCAGATCATCTCTTCACGGAAGGGAAGCTCTTCTTATCTCCTTCTTCCTCATGCTGTCTGGAGCATCAGTATGAGAAAAATAACGTCTACCTGCAGCCAACCCTATAATGCTAATGTTAAGAAATACTGAGAATAAAGAAACTATGCATTTACCCTTAAAGCTAGAGAGAAAATTCCCAAGAGTAGAAAGGAAAAATAAAAATCAGGACATAAATTATGAAACATACATTACTAAATGAAGTTTTGACAAGAAGTTTTGGGGAAAAAACTTGACAAGAATTTTTGACAAAGAATAATCAGGTTCTCTAAAAGCACTAATTATGTAGAAACAAACTTATTTTTAAATTTTTACCAAGAGAATGGGATAAGGAACAAATAATATTCTAATTAGAGCATAATTAAAATACAGAAAAAGTTTGTTCTTTAATTAGTAGAAATTGTTCCAAACAACTTTATGTTGACATAAAACATAATTACAAGGAGAATTTTTCTACAAAAATATAAATTACCAAAATTGACACAAGAAAAAAAAAGTAGTAAACCTAAATTTGTCAACATATTGAGTTTTTTAAAATTGAATAATTTGTCAAAATTCTTCTCTATTTACAGAAGCCTGGACAGTTTTACAATCAAATTTTGCTAAACATTCAAGGAACAGACTATTTCTTTTACATGTAAATTTTTTTCACAGAAGAGGAAAGAAAAAGGTAGCAGCCCATTTTATGAGGCTATATTACTCTTTATTCTTAGAACAGATATGAATAATTACTTGGTTTCTTTTTTGTAAAAACCTCAAGTGTTTACAAAAAAAAAAAAAAAAAAAAAAAAACATCCCTTATTCACAGGCTACAGGTCAGCTGAGGCTGTGTCCCAAACGCAGTTCTGTTCCACATTCAGGTACCAAGCAGTAGACTGTGGTAGCAGTTGCTAGTTGTCCCCAGCATAGCCATATTGCCCTCTGTGGAACACGTCCACTGTCGCGGCAGACAATAATTGTACTGGCTCCTAAAACCTCTGTTTAGGATTGGCTAGAGTGATTTCCACACACTTGTTTCAAGTGTGTCTTATGGTCAGATTTGACAAAGGATATAAAGGACAGCTGCGGGGAGGCAGTATGTGCCA
Source organism: Callospermophilus lateralis (assembly GCF_048772815.1). Classification (NCBI taxonomy): domain Eukaryota; kingdom Metazoa; phylum Chordata; class Mammalia; order Rodentia; family Sciuridae; genus Callospermophilus; species Callospermophilus lateralis. The sequence goes on along the minus strand of NC_135307.1, from coordinate 182,158,622 downwards.
CACTGGGAATGCATTGTCCTCTTGCAGGGAAGGCCATCAAATAATTATGAACAATAATATGGTCTTTCACAGATAGTTCAAGAAAAAATGCAGACCGATTTCATTTATCAGTATCAATATAAATATCCTAAACAAAATAATCCCTTGAATCCAATTTTTTTAAAAATAATAAGGTACAGCCAAATAGAACTTATGCCAGGAATTTACAAAACAATGACTAAAACGTAGAAAATTTAACAATGACGATGTGCCATATTGGCATGTTAAAATGTAATGATATAATATTATCTCGATAGTCGCAAAAAAAAAAAATCAATGAAATCCAACAACCATTTCTACAATCTTAGCAAATTAGAAACTGGGTTTTTAACCTAAAAATGCATCTTAAATAACAATAAAAGCTATAATTAAAAAATATATAAAAAGCTATAATAAAAAAGTTGGTTCTTTGAAACAATAAATAAAGTTGATAAACCCCTGGCCATGCTAATGAAGAGAAAGAGAGAAAAAACTCAAATTACTAAAATATAAAATGAAGAAGGAAATTCCACAACAGACATGTTCTGAAATACAAAAGATAATTAGAAACTATTTTGAAAATTTATATTCCAATAAAATAGAAAATATAAAAGATGTCTACAAATTTCTAGAGACATATGACCTACCCAAACGGAATGAAGAGGTCATACATGATTAAAACCAGTCAATTTCAAGTAATGAAATAGAAAATGCCATCCAATCAAGAAAAGCTCAGGATCAGATGGATTTTCAGCTGAATTCTACAAGACTTTTAAAGAAGAATTAACACCAATACTCCTCAAAGTATTCTATGAAATAGAAAAGGAGGGAACCCTTCCAAACTCATTCTATGAGGCGAATATCACCTGGATAACAAAACCAGACAAAGACACATCAAAGAAAGAAAACTTCAGACCAACATCATCAGGGGATACACACAGATGCAAAAATTCTGGTAAATTGCATACAAAAACATATTACAAAGATAGTGCACCACAATCAAGTGAGGTTCATCCCAGGGATACAGGGTTGGTTCAACATACAGAAATCAATAAACGTAATTCATCATATTAATAGACTTAAAAACAAGAATCATACAATCATCTCAACAGACACAGAAAAAGCATTTGACAAAACACAGCACACATTCATGTTCAAAACACTAGAAACACTAGCGATAGTAGGAGTATACCTCAACATTGTAAAAGCTATATATGCTAAACCCAGGGCCAGCTTCATTCTAAATGGAGTGTGGAACCAACCCAGATGCCCTTCAATAGATAAATGGATAAAAAAAAAAAAAAAGTGGCATTTATACACAATGGAGTATTACTCTGCACTAAAAAATGACAAAATCATGGAATTTGCAAGGAAATGGATGGCATTAGAGCAGATTATGCTAAGTGAAGCTAGTCAATCCCTAAAAAAACAAATAAAAATTAATTTTAAAAAAGCTATAATAAACATACTGCAGTGTCTCCTTGTTTGTTTTATTTTTTTCTCCTTGACTTGTGATGGGTGACATTCAGATAAACCCATTTAAGTTGAAAGTGTTCTAAGTTAAAAGTGTACTAAAAAGCAAATGCCAAATGTCTTCTTTGATATAAGGAGAACAACTAAGAACAGAGCAGGGAGGAAGAGCATGAGAAGAAAATTAACATTAAACAGGGACGAGAGGTGGGAGGGAAAGGGAGAGAGAAGGGAAATTGCATGGAAATGGAAGGAGACCCTCAGGGGTATACAAAATTACATACAAGAGGATGTGAGGGGAAAGGGAAAAAAACAAGGGGGAGAAATGAATTACAGTAGATGGGGTAGAGAGAGAAGATGGGAGGGGAGGGGGGGAGGGGGGATAGTAGAGGATAGGAAAGGCAGCAGAATACAACAGACACTAGTATGGCAATATGTAAAACAGTGGATGTGTAACCGATGTGATTCTGCAATCTGTATACGGGGTAAAAATGGGAGTTCATAACCCACTTGAATCAAATGTATGAAATATGATATGTCAAGAGCTTTGTAATGTTTTGAACTACCAATAATAAAAATTTTTTTAAAAATCAATAAATGGGAGGGATTCAAATTAAAAAGCTTCTTTTCAACAAAGGAAAAAATATTGTGAGGAGAGAGCCTACAAACTGGGAGAAAATCTTCACCACATGCACCTCCCTTAAAGCATTAATCTCTAGGATATAGAAAGAACTCAAAAAACTTAATACCAGAAAAACAAACAACACAATCAATAAATGGGCTGAGGAAATGAACAGCACTTCACAGAAGAAGAAATACAATTGATCAACAAATATATATAAGAAAGTGTTCATCATCTCTAGCAATTAGAGATGTTGCAAATCCAAACTACTCTAAGATTTCATCTCACTCCTGTCAGAATGGCAATCATAAGAACACAGGCAACAATAAATGTTGAAGAGGATGTGGTGAAAAAGGCGCACTCATACCTTGCTGGTGGGACTGCAAATTGGAGCAACCACTCTGGAAAGCAGTATGGAGACTCCTCAGAAAACTTGGAATGGAACCACCATTGACCCAGCTATCCCACTCCTCAATTTATATTCAAAGGATTTCAAATCAGCATACTACAGTAATACAGCCATAGTCAATGTTTATAGCAACTCAATTCACAATAGCTAAACTATGGAACCAACCTAGGTGTTCTTCAATAGATGAGTGGATAAAGAAAATGTGGTATATACAAAGAATGGAATATTACTCAGCTTTAAAGAAGAGTGAGATTATGGCATTTGCCAGTAAATGAATGGAGTTGGAGAATATCATACTAAGTGAAATAGGCCAATCCCCAAAAAAATCAAAGGCTGAATGTTTCTCTAATATGCAGATGCTAATGCACTTTAAGGTGTGGGGGAGCACTAGAGAAGAATCGTGTTACCTTAGATTAGGTAGAGGGAAATAAAGGGAGGGGAGGGAATGGGGTATGGGAATAAGAAAGATAGTAGAATGAATCAGACTTTTGTACTTTATGTATATATGTGACTGCATGACCAATATGGTTCTACAACATGTACATTCAGAATAATGAGAAATTATAACCCAGATATATATGATATATCAAAGTTCATAAGTGCCTTCTACTATCTTGTGTAACTAGTTAAAACAAATAAAAATTAATTTTAAAAAAAAGCTATAATAAACATACTGCAGTGTCTCCTTGTTTGTTTTATTTTTTCTCCTTAACTTGTGATGGGTGACATTCAGATAAACCCATTTAAGTTGAAAGTGTTCTAAGTTAAAAGTGTACTAACTTAGTGAACACTACAACAGGGCCACACAGCCAACTGCAAAAGTTCAACATGGCTGACTGGGAACTGTGGCTCACTGCCGCTATCCAGCGTGTTATAAGCACCTGTCTCTAGCCCAGGAAAAGGTCACTCCTCAAAATTCAAAGTACAGTCACTACTGTACATACTGCTTTTGCACCATCAAAAAGTCAAAAAATTTAAAAAAAAATCACAAGTCAAACCCTCATAAATTGAGGACCATCTGTACTTTGTGGTTAAACTTCAAGACAATTTCTGTTAAAATTAGAAATAACACTCAAATGCATTATTGCCCCTTCTGTTCTCTTAAAGATCCTCACCAATTCAATAGGGGGGGAAAGGAATATGTGGGACTAAGGACTGCAAAATTAAAAGGAAAAATTGTCATTATTTGCCTGGAATATGATTGCTACCCTGGAGTCCCAGGGAATGTGAAAACTATTAGAACAAAAGAGATACTTTAGTTGAATTACATGATTTAAGTTCAACATTTGAAAAATCCCAGCAGTTATTTTGGTATATTTTTATGTACCAAATATAGCCAATTAGAAAATGTTTGGAATCGCTTCTCAGCCTTTTGGCTAAGATCAAGCGTAGAACATGTATGGAGAATTTTTAAAACGATTCATATTAATCAAAAAAATATGACAACCAGAAATAAATCTACAAGTTAAGAAGCATGAGACTTTATGAAGAAAATTACAAACATTATTCAAACACTTTTGAAGACCTGTATAAATGTTAAATTATACTGTACGTAGAACGGAAGATTTATAGCAAGGACGCAAATTCTCTACACATTAATTTTTAAATTCCATATGATTCCAATCAAAATCCAAATTGAATTTTCATACAACTCATGCTAATTCCAAAATTCACATATAAAAGCAAAAATTCAAGTATAACTGAGACTATTGTGAAAAAGAAAAACAAGCAGGAGAGATTTACCTTAAAAGATAGGAAAGATAGTCTTCAGCTATAGTAACTGAAGCCACATATAATTGAAAATGTGATGAATTAGAGAGCTAAACGTGAAAAATAATTTTAGAAGAAAATGTACACTCTGTAAATCACAATTGGGAAGGATTGCTTAAACAAGAGATTAAAAAGCACAAACCATAAAAGAGTGATTGACAAAATTAAAACTTTCTGTATAAAACAAAGATACTCTAAACAAAATGACAAGACAAATGAGGAAAACTGAAACTGTTTATGACACATACAACAAACTTAGAGTTAATACACAGAATATATAAAGAACATCTTCAAATCAACAAGAAAATACAGAATCTTCAAGCGTAATTCCTAAATTGAAAGTTACAATGGCATTTGCTTAAAATTGCAAGTGCTCATTTTTGACTAGGCCATTTCTTCTTCTGGCACCTTTTTACTTCAGCACAATGGAGTTCAATTTGATGGAAACTGATAAATGCCCATGTCAATCAGAAGTGAACAGAGGCTTGCGATAAGATTTGAAATAGAGTAATTTGGTGTTGCTGGAGGACAGGGTGAGATAGAACAATCAGATATGGGAAATGAGAAACAGTGAGGAAGGCACAGTTACAATAAATGAATAAACCAGTAAACTCCGACTCCAGGGAAAGGTGAGAGAGTGGGCTATTGGGAATGTGATGATAAGTAAGTTCACCAGGGTACCAATACAGGATGAGGAAACTGGCTTAGCAGCAGGGTTCAATTCTCAGCATCACATAAAAATAAATAAATAAATAAATAAATAAATAAATAAATAAATAAATAAAGATACTGTGTCCTTGTAAACTAAAAAAAAAAAAAAATTGAAAAGAAAAAAGAAAGAATTACAGTCACAGTAAATTCAACATGGGTCAATGGTGGAAAGTCACCACAAAACAGGCTAAAGTCACCTTGAGCCACATCACTAGCCACATCATTCCCTTGAGCCACAGGAAAGGAGATTAGAGCTACCTTCTACCTTCTCTTTACTAATCAGCCTATACTTGGAAATGGTTCTCCACACAAAGGACACAGAACAAGATGAATCCAAAGAGACTTACACCAATATACATTAAAATCAAATTGTCCAAAGTTAAAGACAGGGAAATGGTGCTGCTTTCTGGGCCATCTACCATGGGGAATACATCTAGGAGAACTGACTTTTCTATCAACAAAAGGTTAAAAATTAATAAACATGTACTAAAAACCTATTATTTGTACATCAAAGTACTTGGATGCTTGCTTCAAAACTTGGTGTTTTCTGGCTCTACTACACTGATCAAAAACAGAGTATCCACCCAAGTTGGGGTATGGTAGGGAGAAAGTTAAACAATGCTTTGTTGGAATTTGTGCCATTTCATAACAGGGAATTAGAAGGTGTTGTGGAAGAACAAGGAAAAGCATTATATCAGTCAACTTAGACAATGTTTTACTGTGGTAACCAACAATCCCCAAATTCCAATTGCTCATAACCAAGTCTTCTGTGTCTCTACTCCACATTCTCTTTAGTCTAGGACCCAGAACAGAACATACTCTAAGCTGATCACATGAGGGAAAACACAATGGCAGAACCATACAATGATTCTTGGAGCCTTTGCTCAGAGATAGTATGCATTCTTTCTACCATATTTTACTACACAAAGCAAGTCATAAGGCCAGCCTTACAGCAGTTGGGTGGAAATGAAAATCCTTCTGCCAGGAGAGGTCCATTGAGAAAGATCCCAGAAAGACAAGGCAGCAAATCTTTTGGAAAAAAATAATAAAATCTCACAGTATAATAAAAAATGCATATGTTCAGCAAAAGACAAGTATATTAATGTCTTTGACAGAAATATTCATAATAGACAAAAGCAACTGAAGTTTATCTTAAGAGTAGAATGGATTAAAAAATTATTATTGAACACCGGAACTATGTGTCAATTAAGAATCAAATAAAGCTTTTGAAAATTATGGTTATATTCATAGAGTTCATCGTACAGTGAAATGGCACCCAGGAAAGAAAAAAGAATGAGCTGCTGCCACGTTCACCAACATAGATGGGTGCAAGGAGCCAAATACTAAAAGGGAGTACTGCATGGTTCCATTATATGAAGTTCAAGAACAGGCAACAATGATCTATAGTAATAGAAGTCAGAGTAAAAGTTACTTCTGAGAAATTTATATATGAATGGAAGCCTTTGGGATGCTGGAGATGTTTTATAACATTACTCAAATGTCTGTATACTTAAAATGGGCCCCATTTACTGTATACACTATTTATTTATAAGAGGAAGGGAGGAAGTGGGGGAGGGGAGGGCAAGGTGAATAACCTCTACCACTGACTCATCCTATAGAGGTGACTCTTTGTCCTCCAGTGAAGGCTTGTCAGAGGAAGTTACTCCTAAACTCAGACCTGAGAAGTGAGCAGACCTTACCCAGCTAGATCAGAGGCACACATTCCAGGAGGAGGGACCCTTTCTACAGTGTCCCTCCCTTTCTACACAGCTAGCATGCCAGCGCCAAGGACTGTGACGGGAAAGGGAGGGACACTGCAAACCTTAGGGGCATGATAAGCATGTGTGTCCTTTATGTGAAGATCACTGAGAATCTGCTGAATGCCACTAAACAGGGAAATGGCCTGGTCATATTTTCATCTTGGGAGGATCTCTCGGCTAACAGTGAGAATTAAGTGGGAAGGGTGAAAGGGACACAGGGAGACCAGCTAGGAGACTGCTGCAGTTGTCTAGGCCAGTGAAAAGGGAGGTAAAATAGCTCTATTTTTACTGATATGAATTGCCACATGGCTCTCTGTCTTATTTTCTATGTTAATTGATTATCAAGGTGAAGAGAAGAGATCAGATTCAAGCGCTATTTAGAAGGAAGAATCAACAGGATTGCAAAATGACATTTGATGAGCAGCTAACAAAAGGAGGTGGGTGTTAATTTGGAGAGGAATTTGCAAAGTGCCAGACCTAATGTGAAGGCTGCTTAGTGATGGAAGAAACAGAAAAGCTTCGGTAAAACTGCAGTCCACAAGGAAGCATTCCCACCTCACTGCGCATCCCAGTCAGGGGCAAAAAATCACAAAACGTAATGATAGCTAGCCAGAGAGAGGATTCCCTTGCAAGGATTCTTTAGAGAAGAGCCAAACCACCAAGTGAAGGTTGGACAGACTAACCTCCAAGGTCCTAAGATGCTAAGAATCCTATGAACAACAGGCAGTTCCTCTTTCTCCTTTGCGTCTAACTCTTATAAACCTTCAGATCTGGTCTCCGACAATGTTTTCCACAACTTACGTGCTGCAGTCTGGGCTCTCTGCCCAAAATATGCCCATCACCCCCAACCTGTCTTAATTACTCTATTTCCACGAACTTGTCAGGGTGTACTTAAATTATCTTTTTCTGTGTTCATCAATCCCCATGAGACTTCAAACTTCTCTATAACAGGGATCATGTCTGTGATGGTTAATTTTGTGTGTCAACTTGATTGGGCTAAGGGAAGCCCAGGTAGCTGTATTTCTTGGTATGTCTGTGAGGGTGTTCTGGGAAGACAGGAGCATTTGAATCAGTAGGCTAAGTATAGAAAATCTGCCCCCACCATTGTGTGTGGGCATCATCAAATCTGTTGAGGTCCCAGATAGAACAAAAAAGGACAAAGGGAAAATTTGCTGTCTCGACTTCAGGTGATCTATCTATACTTTCTTGCTGTTGGATATCAGCATTCCTGATTCTTAGGCCCTTAGACTCAGACCAGGGTCTATATCATTGGTCTCCCTATTCTCTGGCCTAAGGGCATGGACTAGATCTATATTACCAGCTTTCCTGAGCTTCCTGCTTACAGATGGCAGATTAGACTTCTCAGCCTCCATAATCCTGTGAGCCAATACATCCTAATAATACTCAACTCCTTTGGGGGCCCTCAAGGAGCTACTTAGAGTATGTCTCAAAATTGTCGCAGTGGAGCACGAAGAGTCTGAGGAATTCAATAACCTATTGCTTGAGAATGGTATCTGGGGTGCTGATTTCTTAGTTGTGCCTATCAAGGATGAAAAGACTTATGAATCTTTGGGAAAACAACAAAAAGATGTCAAAGCACAACCTTGATGTGGGACACTAAGTCATACAAAACTGTCTACCCGTAAGGTATTGAAATCAAATAGGCTGATGGGATATGGCACAGAGTATCACAAGAACCTGCTACATTTATCATTTCTATTTCTTTTTGGTGAGAAATGTCTTTCCAAATGGATTAGTCTTTTGCCTTTTACATGACTTCTAGAATCCAGTATGTACTATGAACAGAAACTGAGAACTTCTTCTTTAAAAAAAAAAATGTGAATTAGAACTGAACCCTTGATAGGAAGTGTAAGTTATTAATATTCAACACCTCAGTGGGAAACGCAGGTTTCAGTTCCTCTGACTGACAGCTCCTAATGACAGCAATAAACTAAGGTGCCCCCGTTGGCCAAACAGATGTTCTGAGTTGACAAAGGGGGACCAAACACTGGCCCAGTTGATGTCACTTCTGTGTTTTCTAATTGCCAAACCCTGTTTAAATGTCTCTACTCTAACATGCATGTGCTTTATCACCAAAAAAAAAAAAAAATGCACCTGAAAAAACAGGGGAAAGATATTATCAGTGTACAGACGAATGTAGACAGGAGTTTGGGCTGTTTCCCTGAAATACTTCAAAGCAAATCCAGAATGAACTGGAATAGGGGGAGGAGAGTGGTGATACCCAGAGAAAGAGAAAGGCAGAGAGACAAGAAATTAAGGTTAATTACTCTTGTTACTATGGTAGCAACCTAGAACAAGCAAAGTTAGACACACATCCCAAGCAGGGGCACCAAGTAACTGGAAGCAGACTGTTATTTAATAGGAACAAAGTCCACTGTTAACCTACATTACTCCCAAGGCAATCTTCGTCTTTGATGGGTTCAAAGCTGTAATAGCATAACAGTGATCTAAGTCCAAAAATCTCTGACTTGTATCTATCCTGGCCATCTTTTAGGATGGCTAATTAAGTTGAGATCCTCCAAAAGATGATCCTGAGATAAGGATTCAAGTTCAAGTAGTTTATTTAGGAGGCTTGGGGCCTAGAGAATGAGGAGTGGCTATGGAAAGCACCACTTGTGGAGTGGAGGGGTCAATAGGAAAGGGAAGGCAGCTAATAAACGACGTGCTATATGGCAAGTTTCACTCCGGACTTCTAGAACCTTGTCCCACTGGGGAATGATGTTCAGATCATGCGCTTTATATCTACTTCTAGAACTAAGGTTGTTGAGATCCCACTGGACTGCTCAGGATGTACCCACGACCAAACCCACAAGCAATAGATGCCATGGTCCCAGCTGGAGATGTATTAATTAGGGTCCAAAGAGGAAATAAATTCATCCCAGATTCTTCAAATGAGGAGACCATAGTCAAAAGACAACTTACAGCAGTAGACCTCAAAGTTGAGCAGGCCTCAGAACCCTGCTTAAGGAGCCCATTAAAAACCAGATTGCTAGGTCTCACTCTCCAGAGTTTGATGGAGTGGGTGCACCTGGGAATTTACATTTCCAGCACATTCCCAGAGGATGCTATTGTTGCTGGTCTAAAGACCACATTTTGAGAACCACCAGCCTACAGAGTTTAGAATTAAGAAGATTGTGGTATATCAATACAATGGAACATTATTCAACCATAAAAATGAATGAAGTGTTAATACATGGTACCACTTGGATGAACCTCAAAAACATTGTACTATGTTAAAGAAGCCAGACTCCAAAGGTCACATATGATAGAGTCCTTGTATATGAAATACCCAAAATAGGCAAATCTACAGAGATGGAAAGCAGATTCATGGGTGCGAGAGGTTGGGGGGGTTGAGAAGTGAGTGTTTAATTGATGGTTTTCAGGGATATTCTTCTGGTATGATAAGGTTGTCTGTTGTGTGTTGCACAAAATTGTGAATGTGTCAAATGCCACTGAATCATACACTTTAAAATGGTTAATTGTATGTTATAAGAATTTCAACTTAATTTAAATTTTAAAAAAAGAGGTAGAAAGGATGGGAAGACACCCAGAATCTAACAAGAACTAGACTCTTACCACGGCAGGCCCGAAGAAACAGGGAGGGTATAGGTATGGTAATAGCTAAGCCCAATGAGAATGGACACAACAGAGGTGGGGTCACCCATCAAGCAGTGGACACGGGAAGTCACAGCTGCAGCCAGACACAGCACCTTTGCTGGGAGAGAGGAAATGGGAGAAAGTACCCAGATCTCTCCCTTCAAGCCCTCTGTTCTTCTCTCATTGGCCATAACAAAGCAGAAGCCAAGTGAGGGAAGCCCTGTTGTATAATCTATAGATTATACTTAAAGAGCCCAGAGCAGGAGAGAGCCATATGCAAAACAGTTTGGGGATGTGAGTGAATCCCCAGGTAATAGCTAGCACACCCAGGCTGGCTAGCTGGTCCATCTAGCAAAATCATAGCCCATTTCCTTCAAAAAACAAATGAATCCCACCTTTGAAAATTCATAGAGAAAGATGTGCTAAAAATAAGACATGTGCAAACCCCACCAAGAGCAAGAGTCCCCTCTAAAAAGCTAGGGACAGGATTCTTGGAAGCTGGCCTCAGCCACTGCAGTCAAACAGAAAGAACCTTAATTCAAAGCAGCGCTCGCCATGTGCTGCCCAGCTTCAAGCAGTCCTTTGGTCTCTGGCTGTTTCCCTGAGTCACAGAATACTTTCCATCCACGGAGAAAAAAAGGACAGCTGCTGTTGCCTGGCTCTGGAGGGTTCGTATTACCCATCCTCTGTCCCCTTGAGTGGAGAAGGAGAAATGTCCACGGGCATGGGTTGTGCACACCACCCTTTAATAAGCCCCAGTGCCTTGACCTTCGGATTTCACCCAGGAGGCTTATTTTAAAATAGGAAGCTTTCCATACTTCCTTCTAAAGGCAGCACCAGTTTAGCTGAGGACCGTCTGGTTCTACCCAGCTCCATGATCCCGACACCACGCAGCCTCCCATGTTGTAGGAAGGTCCTGGTGGGGGTGATGTGGGGATGCTGCTTAAAGACCACCTCCCTGGGAGTAGCTGGCAGGCGAGATGGCAAGCGGACGCTGGGGGCAAGTAGACCCGCGGCAGAACCATTGTCAGGGCATCAAGAACCGCTCAGCCACCATGTCAGCAGAAGTGGAGACCTCTGAGGGAGTAAAGAACTCTGGGGCCCCAGGAAAGGAAAACCACACCAGAATGGCTGACCTCTCTGAGCTCCTCCAGGAAGGGACCAAGGAGGCACATGACCGGGCAGAAAACACCCAGTTGTCGAGGATTTCTTGAAAGGCAACATTAAGAAGGAGCTATTGAAGCTGGCTACAACTGCACTTCACTTCACATACTCAGCCCTTGAGGAGGAAATGGACCGCAACAAGGACCACCCAGCCTTTGCCCCCTTGTACTTCCCCACGGAGCTGCAGGGAAGGAGGCGCTGACCAAGGACATGGAGTACTTCTCTGGCGAAAACTGGGAGGAGCTGGTGAAGTGCTCTGAGGCTGCCCAGAAGTATGTAGAGCGGATCCACTATATAGGGCAGAACGAGCCAGAGCTGCTGGTGGCCCATGCATCCACCCGCTACGTGGGAGACCTCTCAGGAGGCCAGGTGCTGAAGAAGGTGGTCCAGCGGGCACTGAAACTCCCCAGCACAGGGGAAGGGACCCAGTTCTACCTGTGTGAGCTCATGGACAATGCTCAGCAGTTCAAACAGTCGTACTGGTCCAGGATGAATGCCCTGGACCTGAATTTGAAGACCAAAGAGAGAACTGTGGAGGAGGCCAACAAGGCCTTTGAGGACAACATGCAGATATTCAATGAACTGGACCAGGCTGGCTCTGCTTTGGCCAGAGAGACCCTGGAGGATGGGCTCCCTGGGCACGTCGGGAAGGGAGATGCACGTAAATGCCCCTTCTATGCTGCTCAGCAAGACAAAGGTGCCCTGGAGGGCAGCAGCTGCCCCTTCCGGTCAGCCATGGCTGTGCTAAGGAAGCCCAGTCTCCAGTTCATTCTGGCTGCTTGTGTGGCCCTGGCTGCTGGACTCTTGGCCTGGCACTACATGTGAAGGACCCAGCACGCCATGCTGGAGTCCTCCCAAGTGACCTCTGTCCTACCCCATTCTACCCCACTAAACTACTGCCTCAGGTGACTTTTTTTAAATGCTGGGTTTGAGAAAACAAGCAACCAATAAAAGCTAGATGCTAAAAAAAAAAAAAAAGACCACCTCCCTGGATGCCAACCCTAATCAGTCCTTTGGCTCTACTAAGGACCTGTGGAAGGGAAGTGCAATGCTCCTTGGTTCTGAGTTCTCAGGAGAACTCAAGATCCCATTAATCAAGAAAAGGGGATTTTGGACTGAAACTTTGCACGAGTCACTACCAATCAGGCCTCAGGGAAAAGGCCTTCCCCCCAGCAAGTGAGAGAACATGGGCAGCCTGAAGCCAGAAGCCTGTCCCTTACATTCATTTTTTCAATCCCAAGTTTGAGATTTGATTTATTAAAGTTTTTAAACTTTAACCTCATAGATGAATTTCTTAGCCAACATTGATGAATTTCTCCCATCCATCATCATGCTTTCACGTGACGTGGCTCTTGCAAAACATTATGCCTCCAAATTTGTTCAGAAACAAGTAGAAAGAAATGAAGGGGAAACTCTCAGAATTTTTCTGTCTCAGAGCCCGAACACACACAGCTTGCACATACCCAAATAATATCCTCGAAGACCCACCGCCTGCTACGGGGGCTGAAATAGCCTCTGTCTTTCCCTGCTTGTTTCCCAAGGGAAAACTCTTATATAACCTTCAAACCCCAATTCATAAGTCACCTTTCCTTTGTATTCTTCCCTGACTATCATGATTCCCTCTGAGTATGTTGCTACACTTTTCACACTGCTATAACTTGTATTTGTATCTGTCTCTTCGATACTCTGCATATTTTATCACCCTATACTAACAGAACCTAGCCCAATATCTGGACCATAGTAGGTGCTAAATAAATGCTTGTGGAACTAAATTGAACCAAGAGACTCAACTTCTAAATCTTAAGCCTTAAACATTTTCTCCTCTTGATGACTTACTTAGCTGTTGATGGGATTGATCGTTGCATTTCCAGCCTAATACCTATAGCTGTTTTCTGGGTCAAAGAAGATGAGTTTAAGTAAATGTGAATGTGAACTTTGAAGTTCTGCAGAGGCGTGAAGGATAACTACCAAGCAATGCCAAAACCAATGCATACCCTCTTGTCTCACCAATTCAGCTCTCTCTTGATCGCTAGAACCAGAAATCAATAACCTCAATTAAGTCAGAATATACCATTTCGTTTGTCATAACATGCTACCCACAAAGTTTAGATGAATTCCATTTGATGGATGAGAAAAAGAAAACTTAATTTTTCTCCTAAAAATTCTGCAGTGATTGTTCCCTAGGATTCTCTAACTGGATGAACTGCTGAGTGTGAAATTGTCATTTTGCCATAGGGTGAACCAGTGAAAATTTGTCCCCCCAAACTGGTGACCCATGAAAACATAATAAGACATAATAGATGAATACATGGTCCCAAAAAATTTGAAAAACATTAAGTAAAACAAAAGTTAATAAGTTTTTTTTTTTCTTTCCTGCTGGGCTCCTCAAAGTCTTTATTATTCAGACATGCTGTGCAAATCTTCAAAAGTGAGGCTACAGTATGCTTTCTTAAGAACCTGGCAAAGAATTTGGGATTGGTGATCCTGGCTAGGTCTATTTCTATGAATAAGAAAAAAGATGAAATATTGAACTGGTGATTGAGATGAGAAAAGGATCTTGAAAGAATAATTCTAATCAGAGGTATCATTTAAGGAGCTGGTGCTGCATGCTAGTCACCAGGTTAGGCATTGCACATGCGTCATCTCAACCTCTCCCACCCCCTGTGAAGGGAGCATTCACTCATCCACCCACCCTCTCACTCTGCTATGCTGCGTTCAGCGTGGCTTTGCCAATGATTTCTATGATCTATGAAATGTATTTTTCTTCCTCCTGTGACTAACAAAAACTTTCTTGAAGAGTACCAGTAGTGATGTCAGAACAAACCAAATTAGTTGTAAATTCAAAAAGAGATAAGAGCTTACAGGGAAATCACTGAAGCATTTGCTTCCAGCCATAACCAAAGAATCGCACTGCTATAATTCCTCAGTCTCGCTTGGCTTTTTGAAGGTAGGATGAATGCATTGTTATTTTTTGCCATACATCATTCCGTTATAAAACCCAGATGATCATCACTATTTTGATGGGTTATCTACTGATATGACTTCATATGATTATTCTTGTTACTCTTCGGTATGAAAACAACTGTATTTTCCTTAACCTCATATGAACTGTGAATACATGCCTCTTTAGGAAACTTAGAGCATTTTTTATTTGAGCTCTACATATAAGGAAATTAAAAATGAACAATTTGTCATATAAATGCCACTCCAAGACAGGCCTGCTAGCTATTCTTGCCCCAGTTCCCACCAGATGTCAACCTGAGCCACCTTTACATAGAAAGTCTACAGCCATGGCTCTCCATCATTCCCAAAAAAAACTGCAGAGACCATGCAGAATAAAAACCTGCCTTGGGTCCAACAGTAGCCATGGCAAAGCCTGAGCTATTCTTTTTCCTTTATTAGCTCTACTTATGAGGACCAAGGTAGACAAACCATTATCAGAGCTCAAATATTAGGTCAAGGCCAACCCCGCCAGAATAGGATTTGAAGATGATACCCTGAGAATGTGGCTCAAGCTGCCTCTTGCCCCCTGCATCTCTGTGAGACCTCATTAAAGAACTGAGCATGCAGTTAGAATCCAGAGGCAGACACAAATGCACAAGCACAGGAACCAGAGGAGACTCAACTTTGCAATCCACAGTACCTCTAATGAGCTTTAAAATATGGCACTTGCTCCCTCTTAACAATCTCTCCTTACTCAAAATTCAGGTGTACATAGATGGACCTATTTCTCTGCATCTCCTGCAGATGTCAGAATTTTGGATCAAGTTGATGTGTGAATTGTTAGTTACTTTTGAATCATGACTTAGGGTGACTTATGCAGCCCCAAATCATAAAATCAGAAAGGCATTAAGCATTTGAATGGAAGATTGGATACTAAAAGAAAATGCTCCTAAGTATGCTTATTACCTTCAACAGAGCAAAGCAAATGTATGCACGTTCCATTGAAACTATAGGGAACTATAGGGAAGAACTATACCAAAAATTTCCAGAGAGCCCTAGTATGTGGAACTTAATAGTACAGAACATATTGTTGCTATTCTGTCAAATAAAAATGCAAAAAAATGTCATAGTCATCATCTTTTTGCAGGATATTATTATTGCCTTGATTCTGTGAGTATAAAATATAAGAACTTTCATAAATTTGTAACTATGTTGGTCTTCAATCTTATTTTTCCTTAAATTTCTCATTGTACAGTCTCCTGCCATGAGAGTGTTTAGAACTATTATTTTTTCAATTGATAAGAAGTTAGCTATATGTTTCTTCATGAATGACATCACCATCAACCCAATCAACCACACCATAAACCTAGGATCATCCTAGAAGTTGTTCTATAATCCTCTCACTCCCACATTGGATCAGAACTATAGTTATACCTTTTTGATATCGATTTCCTCTGTCCCCAACTTGCCATTTATAGAGTTAAGGTGTGAGTTCATCTCTTGCTTAGGTCTTTTCTCCAGTCTCCCTGATCTCCTTGCTAGAAGATAGATTTCTAAAGAGGAAATCTGACCACATCACTATCCTGCCCAAAGCCCATCAGGATTTCCCTTTGGCTACAAAAGGCCATTTAGGTTCCCTTTGCAAATGGCTCCTGTTTGCTCCTTTTGCTTCATTTCCCATCAATACTTAGATTTCCACCTTATAGAAGTTTTTGGACCTCTACAGAAGTGTCTTGCAGTCCCTGCCCTCTGTACCTGCTAGTCCCTCCTACTGAACCTCCCCGCCTCACCATCTTCCTGGTGTGATCTCCTTAAAGACCCAACTCTTTACCCCCTGGAAGCCCTTCCAGGCCCTCCTTCTGCCTCAGAGTGAGTTAGGAACTCTCTAATATAGTACAACCAGTACAATAAGTACAACCATAAGTTAGTAGTGTGGCTTTAGGAGCATCACTGAACTTCTGAGACACCTCCCCTCATTGGTAAATAGAAATAATGCCTACCTCGTGGGATTGTTGTGAACACCTCAATGTCTACTTTGCACTCAACTTAGAGTGAGCCCTCAATAAATTTTTGTTGAAACTCAGTCTCAGTTGGACCTTGAGGCAATCAGGATTGGAAGAGGCCAGGAGCTAACTGGATTAGATGATGAAGAGATGATATTAGAGGACCCTTATAATCTCCATGATTTCAAGATTTTTTTCATCTTCCTTTTGCATAAAATACAAGTTATTCCCCAATATCCATTTCCTCCTTTTTTCTCTAGTAATAGAAACTCTGGATTCTTAATTGAGCATTGGACCAACCAAAATAAATATTGCAATTCCTAGCCTCCCTTGAAGCTAAATGTGGGCATATGGTTAAGATGGTCAAGTTCTGTCCAATAAGATATAGCACACAAGTGATGCACATGACTTCTAGTCCCATCCTTAGGAACAGTAGGCTCTGTTCTTGCCCTCTTCCCACAGCAAACATGGTAGTGGTATGCCATATTGAGCCATATGAAGAGAGACAACATTCTAGAAATAGAAGAGAAGCATGCCTAGGAGCAGCCTGGATCTCTGAGCATCAGCAAAGAAAAGAACAGCCACACCGTTTTTATTAAGCCACTCATTTTGAGTCTTCTCATAACAGCTAAAATTCTATCCCAACAAATGCAATTTCATATACATTTCTTTTTAGATTTTGACTCCATAGACCCACAAATATGGGGAACGTAAGGGGTCCTTTCTCCTTCATCTACCTCTATAACTATACTGTAGGTCAGATCCAGGTAAGGCAAGGCCTGGCTTTCCATCAATAAAGCAAAGAATTGTAAGAAATGCATGCAGAATTATATTCCAAAGACTCCTATTATTACCATATCACTATGTCAAAATTGAAAGGCATGTAAGATTTCTCCAGAGAGGCCATCCATAATGCATTGCAAAACTGTGTAGGTGTTTTATGAAATGTGTTTTATTCAAGCTAGGATATACAACACTAACATTATTGAAAGAAATTGAGGGTCTGGTCTTCTCTTTTTAATATGTACATTATTCATGTTATAGTCCTTTAACAAAAAAAGTCAAGTCATATACATATTCAATTTAATTTAAAATTTTATTTTACCTGCTATTCATCTTGGGTGTCCAATGAAGAAGAAATATTCCCTTATTATTCTTATATTAGTTTCTGACAGTTCAATTTCTCTGACTGCTATGCCTCAGACAACCTCTACTGAAAAAGCATACAGGTAATTGCTTTGATCAAAATTTCATGCCAAATCTTTTAGATTCCATGTAGATCACAGCCACTGAACAGAGACTCATGGAATGGAGCCTGCAGAGCCAAGATTAAGAGCCAAGATTGAGAAGAGCTTTTCCATCAAAAACATGGCTGCCCACTGGGAACCACTCGGAAGCTTTAAAAGATATAGATTCTCAGAGCTCACCCCAAGCTTCTAACACAATTGATCAGGAATGCTGGGCATCAAGAAAGCCATGCCAAGCCTTGGCTGGGAACCACTGTTTTAAGAGTTTGGTGGGGTGTAATAGAAGAACCACGTAGGGAAGCCTGTTTGGACCATTGACTCTGCCACATAATATTGTTTTATTTTGTTGGCTTTTACAGCTTTATTGAGATATTCACATACCATACAATCCATCCACTTAAAGTGTATAAGTCAATTGACTTTAACATATTTAGAAACTGAATAATCATTACCACAATGAATTATAAAATAATTCATTGTGGTATCCTCAAGGAATTAGCTCCAGAACCCTCTTGGATACAAAAACCCTAGGATGCTCAAGTCCATTATATAAAATAACATAATATCTACATATAACCCACACACATCTTCCTGCATATTTTAAGTCAATTACTTGTAAATGATTTATTACTTATACCTAATATAATGTAAATGCTATGAAAATATTTATATAGTATTGCTCAGGGAATAATGACATGGTGGGGGAGCCTATGTACGTTCAGTACAGACAGTTTTTAAAATATTTTCAAGTGGAATCATGTCCAGAGGATTGATCTAAAAAGAAACTCCATACTCCTTAGCTATCATATTGCCCTAACCTCCCCCATTACTCCCAAAACTCTAGGCAACCACTAATCTGCTTTCTATCTCTTCAGATTTACCTATTCTGGACATTTCCTATAATGGAATTAACTTTCATTTAGTATAATGTTTTCAAGTCTCATCTACATTGTAGCACATATCAATATTTGTTTCCTTTTTATAGCTGAATGATATTTCTTTGTATAGTTATACCGCAGTTGTTTAGTCACTCATCAGACAATAGACATATGGGTTGTTTCCACTTTTTGGTTATTATGAATGTGAATAATTCTGCTATGAATATTCATATATGTTTTTGTGGGAACATATGTTTTCATTTCTCTTGGTATGTACATAAGACTAGATTTCATAGATCACATGGGAACTCTGTGTTTAACCATTGGAGGAACCACCAGACTTCTCTCCAAAGTGTCTGTACTATTTTGTATTTGTACCAACAAAGAGTGTTCTAAGGGGTGATAATAAGAGCAGTCACAAAATTAAATAAAATATAACACAGAAAATGTTTATTCTACCCCAAGCACTATGGGCTAGACAATAAAATTAATACAATTCCAGCAGTTATAATCAGGTGAGGAAAAGCTCTCTGAATCCATTATTTCTGTGTAGTGGAAGAGAATTTTATAAGTTCTATCTACCCATAATGATGATTATCATCTCACTTAAGTAAGATCTTTGGCAAGTCACAATTTTTTTTTTGAGGTCTGTAAAAGGACACGTGTAATCAGATTTGCCTTCTATGGTAGGAAGCAAGGCTTAAATGAGATCATGTAATTAAAGCACCTGACACTTGATACAAAGCAAGTGACCAGACAATTTATTCTTATTCATTTCTTCTGCATAAAAATTAAAAAAGGAAAGGACCAGAAAAGGGGACAGCCTCCCAGGGTTGGAAGAGCTTCATCAAGTCTTGAATGACCAAGCAAGTGTGGGGACAGTTTCCCCAGACTCGAGATTGTCATGAAGGAGAATCAGTTGAGGTTGTTGGGATTCCAGTCTTAATGGCTCCTTGAAAGTCAGAAGCCTGGCCTCTGTGGACTGTGATCATCCCCTGGGAAAATCCTGTATCCCTGGGCACAATGAGGACAGAGAGGTCAGATGGAAAAGTGATAATCTGGCTCTGCTGACTCTCTGCCCCATCCCACAAGACAGCATCCCTTGTGGGGAGGAGCTTTTTAAACCTGGAGGCAGGCCTCTTCAGAGAGGCCCAAGAGAAGGGCATGTCTGGCTTAGAAGATGACCCCGTGATTTGTTACACCAGAGCTTCCCAGACTTGAAGGTGCACACCTCACCGTGGGAACTTGTCACAGTGCAAATCCTAACCCAGTAGGCCTGGCAGTGCTCAGGATCCCACTTCTTAACAAGCTCCATGGTGGTACCTATGCTGCTCATTCACAAAACCACGTTTTCAAGAACATAATACTAAACGTGTTTTTTGATTTTGTTTTGGGGTTTTGTTTTTTTTTTTTCATTCTACTAAAACAGATCCAGCTGTGGAACTCTGGGAAGAAAAAAGATGAGGACAGAATTGAAGAAAAATAGGAAGTTTTTAGAGCCCTTGGGATCTTCTCTGGGTGTGAAAAATTGTTTCCTTAACTTGGAAAGTGGAAGATACATTCCCCTTCACATCCAAAGCCATGTCACAGAACCTTCGCTATTTGTTCAAAATTCAAAAATTTCACTAGGATGTATCAGTGTCCTTATCTTTGTTATGCTATTGTACTACAGTTTTGCAAGATGTTACCTCTGGGGCTGGGTTGTAGCTCAGTGGAAGAGTGCTTACCTCGAATGCTTGAGGCACTGAGTTTGATCCTCAGCACCACATAAATAAATAAAATAAATGTATTTCAAAAATGTTACCTCTGCATTAATCTTATGATTCTCTACTATTTGTAATAATTGAACATGAATCTACAATTTTCTTAAAATAAAAGTCTAATTTTCCTCTAATTCCAGTGGCTCGGGAGGCTAAGGCAGGAAAATTGTGAGTTCAAAGACAGCCTCAGCAATTTAGCAAGGCCCTAAGCAACTCAGCAAGACCCTGTCTCTAAATAAAATACAAAAAGGAGGAGTGGAGGATGTAGCTCAGTAGTTAAGCACCCCTGGGTTTGATACCTGGTACCAAACAAAAAAACTTTATTTTTAAAATTCTACAATAACAATTGTTAGGTATGATGGTGCACACCTGTAGTTCCGACTACTCAGGAGGCTGAGGCAGAAGCATCATAAGCTCAAGGCCAGCCTGAGCAACTTAGGGATACCCTGCCTCAAAATGAAATATAAAGAGGGCTGGGGGTGTAGCTCCCTGGGAGGGTGTTCCTAGGTTCAATCTCCAGTACCACAAAAAGAGGAAAAACAAATTTACAATAGAAATTGTTAATCATTCTAATAACATTCTAATGACATGAAAGAATTAGTAAGTTAATTACTTTCGTAAGTTAATTTCCAATTCTGTACTTTCAACAAAATTGAAAAGGCACTATGAAATTGAATCATTTGGGCTAAAGCTGCCTCCATGTATAGTGAATTGCAACCAAACTTGATGTGCAGACTGACTGTAACCTACTCTGTGACAAGTAGCCAAATCTCAACCAATCATAAGCAGCCAATTGTTCATACCATATTCAAATCAGACAGATGTGAGCTGTAACCAATCAAGCTCTCTCTACTCACTTTTGTTTTCTGTAGGTCACATCCTTTTCTCTGGCTATAAATACCATCTGCCCATGCTGTAGAGCAGAGCTTTCTGAGCCATTTTTGGTTCCGACTGCTGACTGATTCTATAATTACAAATAAAGTCAACCAAGACCTGCAAAATTAGATTTGTTGTAATTTTGTCTTTTATGGTTACTTAATCAAGTTTTTGATTAGCAGATGATTAAAAGTAGTTTTGATAATAAAAAAAATACACTAGGAAGAAGAATGATTGAGATTGACCTTATGTTTTTAAAATGAAATCAAGTTTAGATATAATGGTAAAAAGAAAGGAGCGCTGTTTGTTTCTTAAATAATTAAATAAAACATGTCACTTTTTTTGACAACCAGAAACACAAAATTCTGGTGCATGATATAACAAGTACATGGTCACTGAAAGAAAAAAAAAAAAAAGAAGGTGAAAGAACAGAGTGGAAATTAAAAGAAATGGAGAAGGAGATGATGACATGAGACCCACACACAGAGACAAAAATAGAAAAATGAAGGAGAAGTCTTAGAAGTCTCTGAAATAAGGTTTTACTGCTCTTTGAAACTCTGATTTATAAAATTGAAATGATAGATTCGGAGGCCTTCTTGGCCTCTTGGACAGTGGAAAATGCTGAATGACATGCCTGAGTAGGAGGTGGGTGGAAAAAGCCCTGATTTGCATCATTTGCCTCTTTCCATGGTGTAAATACTGCCATCAAGACCAACATAAGGGGGAGATCCAAGATGGCAGACTAGAGGGAGGTTGCATTCTGTGTCACTCCATGACCCGGAATTCATGTAGTGGGAATACTGTTTCTCTACAAGTTACTAGAGAAACCCCAACAGCTGCTCCCACACAGAAATCACAGCCACTATGCCAGCACAGGTCTACAGTCCTCAACGTCAGCACAGGACACCCAGCCACTACCCATGTGCAGGACCCCTGACCACCACTCCAATGTCAACCCCCATCTACCAACATGGGGCTCCCCGGTCACCTTCATCTTGGGACGCTGCAACAACTGTTATAGTCCCCTACGCACAGTAGCCTGCACCTGTGGACACTGCACAGGGTCTGGAGACAGCCACCAGCCACAACACTGAAAGCCACAGAGCTGCATCTCTGAACACACTGCCCAAAGCCACTGCCCGGCCCCACACAACCCAGCATCCCATCGCTGAAATCAGCCACCTCCATCTAGCGACACCTTTGTCGCCATCTTTAGTTGGGGCAACTCCCAGCTTAGGACACCGGCTGGGGCATAGAAGCAATATCAAGATACCTATAGTCCCCAACTCCCCCCCTCCTCTTCAGCAGCCACTAACCTGTATAGTGCTGGTGGTTACACAGCCAGTCAGTAGCGACCAAAGCTGGTCTTGAACTGTCCGATACAAACAGCTCTCCATGACAGGTGCACAGCCCCAAGAGAGCAGCCCACAAGACTTCTAGGGAGACAGGTTCCTGATTAGAAACTAAAAAGGGAGAAGATGAGTGAGATATAGTTTAGAGACTAAATTAGAGACCAGGTATTATGAGATCTACAGGTGATATAAGGAGATAAGACCAGGCGCCCACAGCACACGAGTGGACCCAGAGGAGATCCTTGGGGTGCAGTTTCCCATCAGGAACTGGCAAGTGCTATACCCCACCTCCAGGAGCCATGCCTCCAAGACCAACCCTCCCACCTGGGTAAACTTCACCATCCTGAGGGTAGAGATACCAGCAGAAAACAGACAACCCCACCTATTGGATGAGAAGGGAGGTAGGAAAGATACTGATCTCCAACAAAAATAATCCTATATCCTCCCCCACCCCTCTCTTCACTCACTCTCTTCTTCTGCCCTCACATCCTCAACATTTGTGAAACCAAGTACTTTTAATGAATTAGGCTACTAAGGACTGGGATGCCTGAATAGTATATTATAGCTGTGTTGTATATTCTTTTATCTCTTATTTTTAAATTTTTTATTTTTCTTAATATTTATGAATGTTTGTTTATTGTACTCTCTCTATTATCTTCCACTTACTCATCTCCCCAAAATCACTTTCTCTCTCTTCTCCTGCTACTAACCAACTTCTTTAGATTCCTCTTTCATGCTTCCTAAGATATAATAACTCTATATCCTCACCTCCTACCCCCTCAACATCTGATCCTACATATCACTCCCAGTTCTTTGTCCACCATCAGAAACTGTAGACCCTTTTGCAAATCTACTGTTCATATTGTAGATAATGATTGAAATCACCATTTCTGTATATTGTGACAAAACCATAAATGTCTTAATAGCACTATCTGGTTTAAGGTTGTATATTGTTTGCATTGGGATCTGTTCACATTGTTCTTCCCCTTAAAAGAGAGGTATTGGAACCCTGCATAGACACTACCTATAGAGTAAAAACTGTAATGCTTCAAATCCACAGTTCTAGAAGGGAAAACACACAAACAATATGAAAATACGAGGAAAGAAAGTGCCCCCAACAAACCAAGGTATTACATTTAATGACAGAGGAGGCGTTCAAGATGCACATAATTAAAATGTTCTGTGAATTAAAGGATGATATAAGAGAGCAAATACAGGCAGCAAAAGATCATTTCAATAAAGAGCTACATAAGCAAATACAGGAAGCCAAAGATTACTTCAATAAGGAAATAGAAGTTCTGGGGGGGAAAAAACAGAAATCCTTGAAATGAAAGAAATAATAAACCAAATTAAAAACTCAATAGAAAGCACCACCAACAGATTAGATCACTTGGAATACAGGACCTCAGACCATGAAGGCAAAATATATAATCTTTAAAACAATGTTGAGCACACCGTGACCATGGCAAGAAACCATAAGCAAAACATTCAATAATTATGGGATAACATAAAAAGACCAAAATTAAGAATTATTGGGATAGAGGAAGACAGAGCTACAAACCAAAGGAATGAACAATCAGGGGTTTCCATCCTCATATCAAATAAAGTAGACTTCAAGCCAAAATTAATCAAGAGGAATAAAAAAGGACATTTAATACTGCTTAAGGGAAACATACATCAACAAGACATAACAATTATAAGTATACATGCCCCAAACAATGGAGCATCTATGTTCATCAAACAAACTCTTCTCAAGTTCAAGTGTCAAATAGACCACAACACAATAATTCTTAGTGACTTTAACACACCTCTTTCACTGCTGGATAGATCTTCTGAACAAAGCTAAACAAAGAAACTATAGAACTCAATAATATAATCAATAACCTAGACGTAAAAGACATATATAGAATATTTCATCATGAATGAGTGAATACACTTTCTTCTCAGCAGCACGTGGATACTTCTCTAAAATAGACCATATATTATGCCAAAAAGCAACTCTTAACAAATACAAAAAAGTAGAGATACTACCCTGCATTCTATCAGATCATATGGAATGAAATTAGAAATCAATGATAAAATAAAAATTAGAAGCTACTCCAATATCTGGAGACTAAATAATATGCTATTGAATAAAAGTGGACTGCAAAAGACATCAAAGAAGAGATTAAAAAATTCTTAGAGGTAAATAAGACCATGACACAACATATCAAAATCTCTGGTACACTATGAAGAAAGTATTAAGAGGAAAGTTCATTGTATGGAGTTCATTCCTTAAAAGAAGAAAAAGTCAACAAATAAATGATCAACACTACATCTCATAACCCTAGAAGAAAAACAACTAGTTAACACCAAAAGCAATAGAAAACAGGAAATAATTAAAATTAGAGCTGAAATCAATGAAATTAAAGCAAAAGAAATAATTGAAAAAAATGGACAAAAAAAAGTTTATCCTTTGAAAAAGTAAATAAAGATGATAAACCCTTAGCCCTGCTAACAAAGAGGAGAGACAAAACTCAGATTACTAACATCTGTGATGAAAAAGGACATATCATGACAGCCACTACAGAAATACAGAAGATAATTAAAAATTATTTTAAAAATTTGTACTCTAATAAAACAGAAAATATCAAAAGCATCAATAATCTAGAGTCATATTATTTGCCCAAATTGAATCAGGATGATATACACAAGTTAAACAGATCAATTTCAGTAGAAGAAACCATCAGAATGAAATAGAAGACACCATCAGAAGCCTACCAACCAAGAAATGCCCAGGGCCAGATGGATACAAGAGTTCTACAAGACCTTCAAAGAAGAACTAATACCAGTACTCCTCAAAATACTTCATGAAATAGAAAAAGAGGGAACACTTCCAAACTCATTCTATGAGGCCAAAATCACCCTGATTCCAAAACCAGGCAAAGACAAATCAAAGAAAGAAAACTTCAGACCAATATCTCTAATGAACATGGATGCAAATATTCTCAATAAAATTCTGGCAAATCAAATACAAAAACACATCAAAAAGATAGTGCACCATGATCAAGTGGGGATCATCCCAAGGAGGCAGGGTTGGTTCAACATATGGAAATCAATAAATGTAATTCATCACATAAATAGACTTAAAGATAAGAACCATATGATCATCTCAGTAGATGCAGAAAAAGCATTCAAAGAAACACAGCACTCCTTCGTGTTAAAAACACTAGAAACACTAAGGATAACAGGAACGTATCTCAACATTGTAGAAGCTATCTATATTAAGCCCCAGGCCAACATCATTCTAAATGGAGAAAAATTAAAAGCATTCCCTCTAAAAACTGGAACAAGACAAGGATGCCCTCTTTCACCACTTCTATTTAACATAGTTCTTGAAACTCTAGCCAGAGCAATTAGACAAAAAAGAAAGAAAGAAAGAAAGAAAGAAAGAAAGAAAGAAAGAAAGAAAGAAAGAAAGAAAGAAAGAAAGAAAGAAATTAAAGGGATATGGATAGGAAAGGAAGAACTCAAACTATCACTATTTGCCGACGACATGATGCTACACCTAGAGGATCCAAAAAGTTCCACCAGAAAACTTCTAGAATTAATAAATGAATTCAGCAAAGTAGCAGAATATAAAACAAACACCCATAAATCAAAGACATTCTGTACATCAGTGACAAATCCTCTCAAAGAGAAACTAGGAAAACTACCCCATTTACAATAGCTTCAGGAAAAAAAAATACTTGAGAATCATCTTTTTTTTTAATTAATTTTTATTGTTGGTTGTTCAAAACATTACATAGTTCTTGATATATCATATTTCACACTTTGATTCAAGTGGGATATGAACTCCCATTTTTACCCCGTATACAGATTGCAGAATCATATCAGTTGCACATCCATTGATTTACATATTGCCATATTTACATATTTACATATTGTCTGTTATTTACATATTGTCATATGTCATATGTCATATGTCATATGTCATATTTACATATTGTCTGTTACATATTGTCTGTTGTATTCAGTTGCCTTTCGTATCCTCTACTATCCCCCCTCCCACCTCCCCTTCCCTCTTCTCTCTCTACCCCCTCTACTATAATTCATTTCTCCCCCTTATATTTTTCCCCCTTTCCCCTCACTTCCTCTTGTATGTAATTTTGTATACCCCTAAGGGTCTCCTTCCATTTCCATGCAATTTCCCTTCTCTCTCCCTTTCCCTCCCACCTCTCATCCCTGTTTAATGTTAATCTTCTTCTCATGCTCTTCGTCCCTACTCTGTTCTTAGTTACTCTCCTTATATCAAAGAAGACATTTGGCATTTGTTTTTAAGGGACTGGCTAGCTTCACTTAGCATAATCTGCTCTAATGCCATCCATTTCCCTGCAAATTCTATGATTTTTGTCATTTTTTAATGCAGAGTAATACTCCATTGTGTATAAATGCCACATTTTTTTTATCCATTCATCTATTGAAGGGCATCTAGGTTGGTTCCACAGTCTTGCTATTGTGAATTGTGCTGCTATGAACATGGATGTAGCAGTGTCCCTATAGTGTGCTTTTTTTATGTCTTTAGGGAATAGATCGAGTAGGGGAATAGCTGGGTCAAATGGTGGTTCCATTCCGAGCTTTCCAAGAAATCTCCATACTGCTTTCCAAATTGGCCGCACCAATTTGCAGTCCCACCAGCAATGTACAAGTGAACCCTTTTCCCCACATCCTCGCCAGCACTTGTTGTTGTCTGACTTCCTAATGGCTGCCAATCTTACTGGAGTGAGATGGTATCTTAGGGTGGTTTTGATTTGCATTTCTCTGACTGCTAGAGATGGTGAGCATTTTTTCATGTACTTGTTGATTGATTGTATGTCCTCCTCTGAGAAATGTCTGTTCAGGTCCTTGGCCCATTTGTTGATTGGGTTATTTGTTATCTTATTGTCTAATTTTTTGAGTTCTTTGTATATTCTGGATATTAGAGCTCTGTCTGAAGTGTGAGGAGTAAAGATTTGTTCCCAGGACGTAGGCTCCCTATTTACCACTTGAGAATCATCTTAACGAAAGAGGTGAAAGACCTCTACAATGAAAAACTACATAACACTAAAGAAAGAAATTAAAGAAAACCTTAGAAGATGGAAATATCTACCTTGTTCTTGAATAGGCAGAGTTAATATTGTCAAAATGACCATACTACCAAAAGAACTATACAGATTTAATGCATTTCAATCAAAATCCCAATGACATTCCTTATAAAACTAGAAAAAGGCAGTCATAAAATTTATTTGGAAAAATAAGAGACCCAGAATAGCTAAAGAAATCCTGAGCAAGAAGAGTGAAGCAGGTGGCATCACTATACCAGAACTTAACTATACTACAGAGCAATAGTAACAAAACAGCATGGTATTGACACCAAAATAGAATTGTTGACCAATAGTACAGAATGGAGGACACAGAGACAAACTCACATAAAAACAGTTATCTCATATTAGACAAAGGTGCCAAAGACATATACTGGAGAAAAGATAGCCTGTTAAACAAATGGTGCTAGAAAAACTGGAAATCTGTATGCAACAAAGTGAAATTAGATTCCTATCTCTCACCATGCACAAAACTCAACTCAAAGTAGATCAAAGACCTAGGAATTAAACCAGAGACCCTGAACCTAATTAATAGAAGAAAAAGTAGGCCCAAATCTTCATCATATCAAATTAGGCCTCAACTTCCTTAATAAGACTCTTATAGCATAAGAGATAAAATCAAGAATCAATAAATGGGATGGATTCAAATTAAAAAGCTTCTTCTCAGCAAAGGAAACAATTAATAACGTGAGGAGAGAGCCTACATATTTGGAGAAAATCTTTACCACATGCACCTTGGATAAAGCATTAATCTCTAGGATATATATAAAGAACTCAAAAATCCTAAGACAAAAAAAAACAAATAACCCAATTGTAAGTGGGCCAAGGAACTCAACAGACACTTCTCAGAAGATGATATATAATCAATCAACAAATATATGAAAAAATGTTCAACATCTCTAGCAATTAGAGAAATGCAAATCAAAACTACTCTAAGATTTTATCTCACTCCAGTCAGAATGGCAGCTATTAAGAATACAAACAACAACAAATGTTGGCAAGGATGTGGGGAGAAGGGCACAGTCATACATTGCTGGTGGAACTGCAAATTGGTTTAACCAATATGGAAAGAAGTATGGAGATTCCTTGGAAAACTGGGAATGGAACCACCATTTGACCCAACTATTCCACTCCTCTGTTTATACCCAAAGGACTTAAAATCAGCATACTACAGTGACGCAACCACATCAATGGTTATAGCAGCACAATTCACAATAACTAAATTATGGAACCAACCTAGCTGCCCTTAAGTAGATGAATGGATAAAGAAAATGTGGTATATATACACAATGGAATATTATTCGGCATTAAAAGAGAATAACTTGCCTCACATGCACAAAGCCCTGGGTTCAATCCCGAACACCAAAAAAAAAAAAAAAAAAGAAAAGAAATTTGGGATGGGGACGTGGCTCAAGCGGTAGCGCGCTCGCCTGGCATGCACGGGGCGCTGGGTTCGATCCTCAGCACCACATAAAAATAAAATAAAAATGTTGTGTCCACCGAAAACTAAAAAAAATAAATATTAAAAAATTCTCTCTCTCTCTCTCTCTCTCTCTCTCTCTCAAAAAAAAAAAAAAGAGAGAGAGAGAGAATAAAATTATGGCAATTGCAGGTAAATGGATGAAGTTGGAGAATATTATGCTAAGTGAAGTAAGCCAATCCCTTAAAAGTCAAAGGCCTAATGTTTTATCTGATATGTGGATGCTGATCCATAATGGATATGGGGGCAGGGGCAGGAATGGAGGAACTTTAGATAGGGCAAAGAGGGGGAGGGGAAAATAGGGGCATGGGGATAGGAAAGATGGTGGAATGAGATGGACATCCTTAAGTACATGTATGAAGACACAAATGGTGTGACTCTACTTTTTGTACAACCAGAGACATGAAAAATTGTGCTCTGTATGTGTACTATGAATTGAAATGCATTCTACTGTCATGCAAAGCAAATTACAATAAATAAATTTTTTTAAAAAAAACAGCATGATGTCAAAGATCATAGGTAGAAAGAAACAAACTTACACAGAAAGCTCTCGTGAGTTGGTGGGATCCGTCTCCAACACACTGTAGCCCTCAATCATCTTCTCCAACCCCATCATTTCATAAATTATGCCCTGAAGCCAAGGAGAAACACAGCTTTGCTTGTGTTTCAGAGCCACAGGTGGTAGAGCAGGAATTAAAACCCAGGACTTCAGGTTCTCAAGCTAATGTTTTTCCAATACATTCTCCCATTTCATCTTTATTAATACTCTTTATTTGAAAATATTCACTTTTCACATTTCTAGTTTCTCACACAGCTAGGGGTGGCTATGTCGACTGCTTGAGGTAATAAAATTAAAATAGATTTATTTAATATAAAAAGGGTCAGAATTACCTTGCCCACAACTTTACCTTTCCCCCATCTTCTTACCATCTTGCAACCAAGAGAACTAAAATCTCATTTAAAAGATAGTATACACAATGGCTTAAATATGGTTCATCTCCATCAAAATTCCTGTTAAGGGGTTGGAGATATAGCGCAGTTGGTAGAGTACTTGCCTCGTATGCACAAGGCCCTAAGTTCAATCCCCAGTACCCTCCCAAAAAAAAAAAAAAAAAAATTCCTGTTGAGGTTTGGTACTCAATGTAACAGTGTTGAGAGGTGTGAGGACCTGTAAGAGGGATTCATGATTTTCCTCACAGAAGCGAGTACTTGCTCCCACAGGACTAGACTGGTTACCCGGAGACTGCATTATTACCACGGAAACCTGAAACCTCCCCTTGTTCTCTCCACAAGCTCTTCCACACAGACTACTTGCTTCTGCCATGTGATGCCACCTGCCCTGTTATGACACAGTATGAGGCCTTTGCCAGATGTGGCCATCCAAGCTTAGACTTTTCCATTTCCAAAACTGTGAGCCAAAATGAACCTCTTTTCCTTATAAAGTACTCAGCCTTGGGTAGTTTGTTATTGCAACATAAAACAGACTACAGCATCTAATGGTATTTGGATTCCTGGCAACTTCTTTTAGCAGCTGCACCAGCCCTGGACTTCTTATTATGTGAAAGAAATGAGCCCCAGCTTGGTTAAACTCCTGTAGTCAGGCTTCTGTAACATGCAACCAACTGCATGCAATCCAGCTGATGTACAACGCCTCTGCGGTCAGATGGGCAACAAATTAGAAACATCTTCCGTGTTTTATAGCTAAAATAAAGATTTGTTTCCCATGGAATTCTATAGTTTTGTGTATGTGTAAGGAAGTGGTTTACATTTTAGGGACGCACTTTGGAACTCAAGAAGCGTCAGTTCCTTTGACAGTGAGCAGCTGTCTGATTGCCTTACATTCATCTTTTGAAAGATTGGACCCACTATATTTAGTCAGAATCAGTGTAGTCTGAATCTTTTGGGAAAAAAAAAAAAGACTTTAAAAAAAAATCATTTTCCAGTTTGGAGGATCTACTTAACTATGCTGCTATAACTCGAGAATCTAAAAACTATCCAAGTTGATTCTACAACAGGAATCAGTACCCATTCTGGGTTACATTGACCAGATGTTTTGGTACATTTTAGACAAGATGAACATTCTGGATTACTTCCTCAAAGCCTCCACAGTCTCAGTCTGCTGTTTGAAATATTCATCATATCAGTGGAAATTATATCACATGGCCTAAGTGAAAAAAGATATCTTCAAATGTCATTTTCTATAGCTCTCACAGGGTTAAAATAAATAAGTAAACATATTTAAAGCAAGAATGTAAAATTATACATTTTTTTGATTCCACTCCTGGATTCCTTCCACCATTCCTTTCATCTGTGTCACCTGACCATAATTTGGGGTTCCTAAAAGCAGGGGTGATTTCTTTTCTCTTTGAGCATGTTATTACCAAACATGGTCCACACTGTCAAGTGCTGTCCTGTAAACAAATGCAAAAGCAACATTTTCAACGTGCTGCTTTTAGAAATATAAAATAGTACATTTCAAATGGCATGATCATTCTCAAGTGCAATTTGACAACCAATATCAAAAATTTTGCCTACCCATTGCCCTCAGCAATTCCATTTTGGGAAATGGATCATGAAGGAGTACAAAACCTAGCAGCACATTTCACAAGAGGGAGAAATTAGAAGACAACCTAAATCCCCAAGAATAAGCAATTAATTAATTTATAGCACACTTATATAAGGGAGGCATTAAAATAATTGTATAAAGGTTTGCTTAATAGCAGGAAAAACACAGCATGTTAAAAAAAAAAAAAAGCAAAAATAGATAATATGAACCCACTGGATAAATGTGTATATGAAAAAACATACACAGATATGGACTTTTTTATAGGCAATTGTTACTTTCTTTGTGTTTATTATGTTTTCAATAAATACATATGTGTCATAAAACATGGGTCTGTATGGTTTGGTTTGGGTTTTTTGTTTTTATTACTGTTGCTGTTGCTGCCTCTTACTACTGAGTAAATTATCCATAATGGCCTTTCATTTCTCATCAGAGAGACTGGCAGGAAGAAAGCTCATCAAATGTGAGGATGGCAAGTTTCTGAGAAGGACAGTAGACACTTAGGATGGCAGGGAATGATGACCAGAATTACCAAATCAAATTTAACAGGGCTAGGGACAAAGCCCTGCCTGGGAGGCCAGGAGAACCTGTCTGCACAGCCCCAGCGTGAGTGGCTAAGCTTCAAGGTTTCCTGAATGAGAGATAATCTCCCCCAAAGCCAGGCTACAATCAAGAAAAATTACATCAACCGCATTTTAAGAAACAAGTGAAAAAACTGGAATATGTCCTAAAAAAATAAATAAACAAATAACCAGGACTCAGAGTCAGCCAGAAGCTGTGTAGTCAGAGGTAGGAGTAGGGACCACTTAACCCAAGAAGGAGATGGCATGTGAGAGATGACATAGGGGCATGAGGTTACCTTCAAACACTCCGAGGACTGTCATTTAGAAGACATCTGATCTAAAGTGCAGAACTAAATGGGTGGAAGTTTCAGAAGTCTAATTTCAGTTGAAAGTAATGTGATTTAAAAAAAAAAAAATCAGAACTATCCAACAGCAGAATGGGGCTGCCTTATAATGCAGTGAGCTCCCCATTGCTAAGGACATTCAAGCAAATTATGGGTAACTATTAAAATACTCTGTAATAAAATTTCTGTATCCTGTGGGAAATTAGACTCTGAAAACCTCTATATTTCCGTCCAGCTCAAAAAACGTTATGATTCTAGAACAGGCCCCCATGGGGAGAGCGGCAAGTCCCCACTCACCAGTTCTTGCCAAAAATTTCCCCAATTAGAGATTAACTCCTTTGGTTCATCTTCTTTTGAAGTCAAGACCACTGACGATGAAACTACTTTTTAACTGTTATCAGTTATGGCCACTCTCCATGAAGGAGCTTCCCTGGTGCTTTCCCCAGAATGGCTTTCCATGATGGTCCGTGAGAGGGGGTCACATGGCCCTGAGGTATGGAAGCAGCTATTTGGGAGCCACTTAAAAGGAAGGAAAGGATGCTCCAAGGACCAAGTTCACCATCTTGTCTATCAACAAACCAACTTGAGTCTTGAAACTCTGTTTTAATTTCCACCCCGTGGTCCAGTGCATGTGCCAATTACTCTCACTGTTTCTTTAATCCAAGGGTGGTTAATGAGCACCAGACCAGGCTCTCTCCAACGACATGTGAGAATGCCCACTCCACAATCGCCAGCCAGCTGTGCTGCTGAAATTAACTTGCTCAGCTGGCCCTCCAAATAAAGCCATTTAAAGAGTGCAATGTACCATAGAAAGCAATTTGTTTCCTTAAGATTTAGTACCCCACGTGAAGATTGATTTTGATTTGAAAGACAGAAGCTACTGCAAGGTGAATAATTTTAAGTTTAACATATTCCTCCTCCCAAGGAGCCAAATGCATTAAAATTAGGTGCAAAGTGCTTCTAATTTGTCAATCACTCCTTGGATAATTCTGTTCCTACATTACCAGGGAAATTGCCCAGGAGACCTGGCTTTTGGCTCCTTTCATCTCCACTATTCTTTTAACTTGATCATGGCTGCGGTATGCAAATGTGACTCTACTGCTAGGGGTAGGGTAAGGAGATCTAAGATAAAGACAGCCTCAAACCTACATTAAATTTGTCAGGAGGTCAGAGGTGCGACAGGCCTCCTAAATTCTGTCACGCGTCAGGTTGTAGGACAGGGTGCTTGATGCAGCAGCTAATACGGAAAGCATTCCTCCATTGTCTGTGAACTTGCAAGGGCTTCCTTTCATTCTGCCTGTTGGCAAATACTCACAGGGTCGGCTCAATGTCACTGTGTATCACAGCCCTTGGGCGCACAGACAGCCAGTGATAGACCCAGCCTCAAGGAGCTCCCACATCAGAAACAAGAAAACCCCAACTGCCCCAGGTTGACAAGTGCTGGGTTGGAGGTCAGCACAGGACACTGAGAACATTGAGGAGAGTGCCTTTTCCAGCCCAAGGGGGCTGTGTGAACCCCCAGGAGGAGGGAATGACCTTGAAGACTGGCAGTGACTAGACTGCCTGGATGGTGTAGGATGCTTCCAGAAGGCAAACTGAGTACAAAGAGCATGCAGAGTACCCCTGGTATCTGTCAGATACTTCGGACACGCCAGGCACCGTGCGAAGCACCTGACATGTATTTACTCATTCAATCCTCACAACAACCCCATGCAGAGGGCTCTATTACAAAGATAGTACAAAGGTACTATTGCTACTCCCATTTTACAGGAAACTGAGGCACTGAAAAGTCAAATAACATGCACAGGATAATAGCTTCTAGGTGAAAGAGTCAGGATTCAACCCAGTAAGTCCAATACAACATCTGTGTAAAGCATTTTGTTCCAAACATGGATGGCTGGGGGACTCACAGCTGGAGAGGGAGGGAGGCGATTCCACAGGGTAGTCAAAGGCAGACCTACATATGGGGTTGTTCCTGGAATCAATGAGACGATATTTGAAAAGTACAGGACCCAGCGTGTAATTAGTGCTCAATAAATTTTATTGAGGATGATGATGTGCACTGCAGAGAAGCAAAGAAAGAAAGGGCCATATACTCCAGCAACTCACGTCGAGGGTCTTTTGGATTGTGCAAGGTCTGGATGTTTCCCTGAGGCCAACAAGAATTCATGCTGTCTAAGGTTTGGGTGTAGAAAGGTGAACACATAGAAGTGCAGAGCAGAGGGCAGAAGCAGAAGGATCTTGGAGGCTGTGGATGCCCCAGGGAGAAGCACTAAGATTGGCTGACACAGGGGAAGTGAGAGGGGAGAGTAAGAGATGGCATGTTCAGGGAGGAAAACAGGCTTAGGGAGAGATGGTTAGGGAAGGGAAGCTCTTCTGCCTTGGACAATTAGGTGAATGGTAGTTCCACTTCCAGAAGACAAACTATGAGAAAAAAAGCCCTTACCCAATGTTTCAAGAGGAACTTGGGCAGGAAGGAGGGAAATGGCAGGAGTAGAATATGAGACCATCAGAGTCCTTACCCAGAGTGCAACAAGCCTCAAAATGACCCACCCATGCCCATAGAACGGTCCAGCACCTCATCTTCCATGAAGCCAATCTCTGAAAAATTCTGATCCAAACTAAGCATATCATTCCTACTGGACTCAGGTTTTTAAATTGCAATGTTTCTGGCAGGAAGATGTGCACAGAAAAATTAACTGATCTTTGCTGATTGCTCCACCTGCTGCCTCTGCTGGGAACCAGGCAAGTTGGAGGTGTGCAGAATGTACGCTCTTCCCCTCTTCCACTTTGCTCTGATCTCAGGCACTTCAGATTCTGAGGCCACCTTCTGCCTTTCACCCTATCCATGTCCCAGGATCTATAATGTCTCCCTCTGGGCCTGGCATGTGGAATCAAGTCTAGCATATTGGAATGCTTAACGAGGACCTACTATGCCAGGCACTATACTGAGCACTCTGCCTCCTGCCACAGTGTCCAGACCAAGTCAGAGCTGGCATTCAATTGCCTCTTGTGAGTGGGACTTAGTCAACTCCTCTCCAAGACAATTTTCCCCAGTCTCATGCATAGTGACTTTGGCTTCACTGAACAGAAGAGTTTTGTTGAGTTGAGAGAAAGGGACACAATGGGAAAAGGAGGGTCTAATATGGGCCAGAGACCCTATGGTGAGGAGGATGGAGGCCAGAAGATAAAAGCGAGATTTCTACTGATTATACTGTGATAGTTTGGGTTCAGGCAGTGCATCTTCAAGAGCCAAGCAACAAAGAGTAGCATGGAGAGAGAGAAAGAGGGTTACCCTCCCCATTTCTTTCCAAGGAAGGGCAGAGGTCCTGCTTTACCTGCTCCAATACAGAGAAATACCTGTAGTAGCCAGCCCTGATACCCACACAGACCAGGTCTAATTTGTGGACA
Source organism: Callospermophilus lateralis (assembly GCF_048772815.1). Classification (NCBI taxonomy): domain Eukaryota; kingdom Metazoa; phylum Chordata; class Mammalia; order Rodentia; family Sciuridae; genus Callospermophilus; species Callospermophilus lateralis. The sequence continues at coordinate 182,122,540 of NC_135307.1, read as the reverse complement.
AGTTACCTCTTATAAATTCCAAAAGTGATTCCACAAGACTGCCTTCCTGCAACAAACAAGATGTGAATATTCATGTACCCATAGCTTGGTGAACCTGGAGACGTGGTTACAAGTACAATCAACCTCCAAAAAAGAAAATGATGAACAAACTGCATTTTATGCTTATATTCAGACTCTTTGAATACTGAAGTAGACTCCTCAAGAGGTAGTAGTTAGTGCTCCAGTCCTGGAAATATCCAGGCAGAGACAGATGGGCAAGCAAAGCTGAGACAGAAGGGTTCAGACAGAGCTGAGCTTTTCAACTCTATGAATGTGTCTTTCTGTGACTTGTCCAAGGTAGCCAGGTTAGAAAATGGTACAGCTGGGACTAAGATCCTGATCTCCAGTATCTCTGCTCAGTTCCCTGGTACCTTGGCAACAGGCAACAGATTCCTTCCAGGATTCAGGCATTCACTGATCTCCAAAACAAGGAGTTCCAGCCAGCACTCTGCAGCGCACAAGGCTTCCTCTCTACCCTGCACAACTGATAACTATTGTCTCAGACTCTTGATTCACGATTATTAACTCTTGAGTTACTAATATTAAATCTGTGGCTTTGGTACCAGAAATACTGAAATTTTTGCAGGTCGGTAAAGGAATGGAAACTGGTTGAAGTGAACTGGCTAATAAATCACTCTTTTCTCCCTTTCCACATGAAAATCAAGAACAAGCAATGAAAAACAAAGAACCTGGGTCCACCAGCCCAGAGACTGCAGGGTGAGCTCACAAGCAGTTCCAGCAAGCGCTCTATTAGAGACAACTGGCACACTGATACATTTAGTTCAGAAACCAAGCACCAGGCATCACCTGCCAAAGACCATGGCTACCATTCCCTGCTCCTATTGCCAAGCCTGAGAAGCTCTACACCCACATGATGCTCTTGTTCCTGAATTGCTGAATCACTTTAGAGTTTGTATAGACATGGGCTGTCAGTGGGGTCATCTTTCAGCTCTCTGTTCCAACAGTGGCTTAGCAAGAAGAGATTTGATCATTCCTGGCAGCAAAGTCACTGCTCCAAGTAAGGTGTGAAATGACAAATAGGCACATTCACAGGAAAAGCTCCCAGTGGATTTAGTTTCAATGGTGATGCTCAGGCAAGTCCCTTGACAAAAAGAAAAAAAAAATCTCTTCTTCCTGTAGCCATTCAGAAGATAACACCTTTAAAATTAGGGAAGCTCATTAGAGAAGTTAGAGGGGACACAAGACAGTCTTAGCTCCCAGCTATCCTTGAACGGATGTCTATTGACGAGATAGCAGTTCTGCAAAGTGCCATAAAGAAGTGTTTATAATTGTCCAGAGGGACACCCATCCAGCAATGATGTATGCAAAGACTAGGCTGGGAAGGAATTGGAGGCAGGAAATGAGGAGGGTAGACATGGTGGTAATTGCCAGGGCTCCTTCACATGGAAGTCAAATGCCCCAGGTGATCTGTTCAAGCTGAAGTGATTGCAAAGGAACCCAGTTCTGGGGCTAAAATGGAAATACCTCCCAAACAGGCAATATGCATAGTCAAAAAGGAGCAAATAGGATATACATGAAATACTGATGAGGAGTGGAGCAGGATCCCCATTGATGACTAGAGAGATACCCAGATATGGTAGGAATTAGAACGTCGAAGGGAAGCTGAAGCAGGTGCCCAGTGCATGGATGCAGGAAAACTTTATCTCAGGATGGCAAAATTGCCTAACATAGGTAACTAATTGATATTATCATAATATTATCACTATTGATATTATCATAATATGTCTTACTTTTTTAAAAAAAAAAAAACCTTTCTTAAGATATACACAAAGAGCACAAATCTTAAGGGTCAATGAATTTTACCTATTACCTATTTACCTATTTATCCATACATAAACCACTCAGATCAATACATGGTACATTTCTGGTACAGTACATTACCCCAGAAGATTTCTCATGTCCCTTCACAATCACAAGGAAACCACTATTCAGACTTCTATATCATAGGTTAGTTTTCCCTGATTATTTTTGAACTTCATATAAATGGAATCATGTAATATACATATAATCTTTGGTGTCTAACTTTTTAAATGGAGTATATCATTTGATATACACCCATGTTGTTACATGTAATGGTAAGCCATAGTTTTTCATTACTATATGGTATAGGTATTCCAAGGGTGAACACATCACAATCTGTATATCCATTTTATGATGATAGACATTTGGGTTGTTTTTCCAGTTTGGGGCTATTGTGAATAATGCTGCTATGAGCATGCTCACATTTGTCTTTGCTATTGGTGCATGGTGGCATATGAACTCATTTCTCTCTGACGTGTGCAGTACTCAAATTGTGGGCTCATATTGTAGAAATGTGTTCAGCTGTAATAGATACAATTTTTCCATTCTCCTTTGTATCTTCATAGAGAGGTATGTACATGACTCTGCGCTCTGCTACGTGTTTTTAGTGGATTGACCTGTTCATCAGTATATAATGTCCCTTTCTGCCTGGTAAATTTCCTTGTTCTGAACTCTACCTTACCTGATATTAATATATCCACTCCAGTTTTCTTCTAATTAATGTTTGCATGATATATCTTTTTCCATTCTTTTACTTTCAACCCTCCTGTATCATTATATTTAAAATGAGTATCTATAGATAGCAAACAGTTGGGTCATGTTTTTTTAACCCATTCTCTCAATCTGTCTTTTCATTGTTGTACTTAGACCATTTACATTTAATGTAATTAATATGTTAGGGCTTAAGTTGGATACTTTTGATTTGTCTGATTTTCATTTCTCTGCTTCTATCTTTCCTGCTTTCCTATAGATTATATGAACATTTCTTTAGAATTCCTTTTTTACTTATTTTAAAGTATTTTTTAAAAAATAGTAGTTTTAATGGCTACTCTAAATATCACATTATATATACATAATTCATCAGTCTACTCATGTTATCATCTTACAAGTTTGAGTGGAATATGGAAACCAGACTTCCCTTTACACCCCTTTATTTCTCCATTTAAGATTGTCTTAAATATTTACATACATTTAGAACTACATCAATGTTATAACATCTGCTTCAACTGTGAAATACTTTTTACAAAACTCAAGGGAAAAGTCTGATATTTTACTCATATTCTGCTTATTCTTTTTCTTTCTCTTTGCAGATATTCCAAATTTTCTTTTTTTATCATTTCATTTCTGTTTAGAGGACTTCCTTTACCTACTTTTTAGCATATTCTGCTGATGACAAATTATCTTCATTTAACTTCTTCTGAGAATCTCTTGACTTTCCTTTCATCCCCAGATGATATCTTTACAGGGCATAGGACACTGTGTTCACAATTCTTTCCTTTCAGCACTTGAAAAATGAGCTACTTTTTTCTTGCCCCTATGGTTTCTAATGAAAAATCTGATGTTGCTTCTCTGTAAACTGTTTTTCTTTTTGCTTCTTTTGAGATTTCTTTTTTCTTTTGTTTTCAGGAATTTAATTATGATGCTTCTTGGGGTAGATTTCTTTGGATTTATCTGGCTTAGGGCTTTCTTGCCTTCTTGAGTCTATAGCTAATACCCCTTGCCAAATTTGGAAAGATTTCAGATACCATTTGAGTAAATTTTTTTCATCTCTGACCTCTTTCTCCTCATTCTGAGACTCTAATAAGATGAATGTTTGGTCTTCTGTTATAGTCACACAGATTTCTGAAGCTCTGTTTGATGTTTTTAGTCTATTTTCTGTGTTGTCCAGGCTGGATAAATTATATTGTTGTGACTTAGACGTTACTGATTCTCTCCCCTGTCTGCTTCACTCTGCTGTTGAGTCCATCCATTGAGTTTGTATTTCAGTTCACATGTTTTTCATTTCTAAAATTTCTATTTAGTTCTTCTTTGAATCTTCTGTTTATTTGCTAAGACTTTATATGTCTTTGCTGAGCCTTTTGTTTTCTTATTTGTTTCAAGAATGTCCATAACTGGTCACTAAAGGATTTGAAGGCCACTTTAAAATATTTTGTCACATAATTCTAACATCTCTATGATCTCAGTGTTGGCATTTATTGATCATCTTTTTTCATAAGTTTGAGATCTTTCTAGTTCTAGTTTCTGAGACTCTGGGGGTTTTTTAAACCCTGGGCTTATCTGGCCTTTTCTGATACTACTCCAATAGATTGAGGGCACTGCCTCATTACCACTAGATGGACATAGAAGCCCAGGTTTCCCACTTGGCTTTGGTTGATATCCAAAGTAGGAAACTCCGTGATGCCCTTTATGAGCAGTATTGTGGTGTGAACTGATAAATACAATCAATAAGAGTGTAAGTTATACGTTATAGATTAGTAAAAAAAATAGATTATAGATATAAGATTTTGATAAGTGAGATAATTATAAAGCAAGAACTGTCATAGACAGGCCTAAGACTCCATTTTGCTGCCTTCTATATATATATATTTTTTTTTAAAAAGTGTTACAAGAGCTATTTCTGAGAAACTGAAATGAAAGCTATTTTCTTTTTTTTTTCTTTTTTTTTAATTGGTTGTTCAAAACATTACAAAGCTCTTGACATATCATATTTCATACATTAGATTCAAGTGGGTTATGAACTCCCATTTTTACCCCAAATACAGATTGCAGAATCACATCCACATTTTTACATAATGCCCTATTAGTGACTATTGTATTCTGCCACCTTTCCTATCCTCTACTATCCCCCCTCCCCTCCCCTCCCATCTTCTCCCTCTACCCCATCTACTGTAATTTATTTCTCTCCTTGTTTATTTTCCCATTCCCCTCACAACCTCTTATATGTAATTTTGTATAAGAATGAGGGTCTCCCTCCATTTCCATGCAATTTCCCTTTTCTCTCCCTTTCCCTCCCACCTCATGTCTCTGTTTAATGTTAATCTTTTCTTCCTGCTCTTCCTCCCTGCTCTGTTCTTAGTTGCTCTCATTATATCAAAGAAGACATTTGGTATTTGTTTTTTAGGGATTGGCTAGTTGGCTAGCTTCACTAAGCATAATCTGCTCTAGTGCCATCCATTTCCCTGCAAATTCCATGATTTTGTCATTTTTTAGTGCTGCGTAATACTCCATGGTGTATAAATGCCACATTTTTTTTTTTATCCATTCATCTATTGAAGGGCATCTGGGTTGGTTCCACAGTCTAGCTATTGTGAATTGTGCTGCTATGAACATCGATGTGGCAGTATCCCTGTAGTACGCTCTTTGAAGGTCTTCAGGTAATAGTCCGAGAAGGGCAATAGCTGGGTCAAATGGTGGTTCCATTCCCAGCTTTCCCAGTAATCTCCATACTGCTTTCCAAATTGGCCACACCAATTTGCAGTCCCACCAGCAATGTACAAGAGTACCCTTTTCCCCACATCCTCGCCAGCACTTGTTGTTGTTTGACTTCATAATGGCTGCCAATCTTACTGGAGTGAGATGGATTCTTAGGGTGGTTTGATTTGCATTTCTCTGACTGCTAGAGATGGTGAGCATTTTTTCATGTACTTGTTGATTGATTGTATGTCCTCCTCTGAGAAGTGTCTGTTCAGGTCCTTGGCCCATTTGTTGATTGGGTTATCTGTTATCTTATTGTCTAATTTTTTGAGTTCTTTGTATACTCTGGATATTAGGGCTCTATCTGAAGTGTGAGGAGTAAAAATTTGTTCCCATGATGTAGGCTCCCTATTTACCTCTCTTATTGTTTCTCTTGCTGAGAAAAAACTTTTTTAGTTTAAGTAAGTCCCATTTGTTGATTCTTGTTATTAACTCTTGTGCTATGGGTGTCCTATTAAGGAATTTGGAGCCCAACCCCATAATATGTAGATCGGAGTCAACTTTTTCTTCTATCAGACGCAGAGTCTCTGATTTGATATCAAGCTCCTTGATCCATTTTGAGTTAACTTTTGTGCATGGCGAGAGGAGGGGATTTAGTTTCATTTTGTTGCATATGGATTTCCAGTTTTCCCAACACCATTTGTTGAAAATGCTATCCTTCCTCCATTGCATGCTTTTAGCCCCTTTATCAAATATAAGATAGTTGTAACTTTGTGGATTAGTCTCTGTGTCCTCTATTCTGTACCATTGGTCCACCAGCCTGTTTTGGTACCAGTACCATGCTGTTTTTGTTACTATTGCTCTGTAATATAGTTTGAAATCTGGTATCGCTATACCGCCTGATTCACACTTCCTGCTTAGAATTGCTTTTGCTATTCTGGGTCTTTTATTTTTCCATATGAATTTCATGATTGCTTTATCTATTTCTACAAGAAATGCCGTTGGAATACCTACTGGAAGAGAAGTTAGTCAAACTCTAAAACTGCATTTATTAATTTTTTTTAATTTGGGTTTTTTTTTCATTTTCATTTTTTTTTGTTGTTGTTGTTTAAATTTTTTAAAAAATTTTTTTAATTTTTTTAATTTTTTTATTTTATTATTTTTTTTTTAATTTTAATTTTCATTTTTTATTGTTATTTTTTTTCTTTTGTCTTTTCTTTTCTTTTCAATTTTCTTATTCCCCTTTCCTTGAATTCTACCTGCTTACTCTCATTCTCTTTAGTGACTACTTCCCTTCCCTTCTAATATCTTTCCTCCCAAGCATCAAATAAATTTATTAGAGTAAACAGTAACTCAGCAGTCAAACAGAACAAGAAGTAACATGAGCAGCATGAAAAAGCAAGGAAGAAAAGGAGTACAAACAATGCAGGACAGCCTAAATATTCAGGAGGACCTAGAGTCATCAGAAAAATGGTCACATAAAGAACTCAAGGAATACCTTAGACAGATGGAATGGAACCTTAAAGAGGATACGAGACAGCAAATTCAAACAGTGAAAGAACACATTGAAAATGAATTACATAAACAGATAAAAGAAGAAGTTAAGCATCTTTATCAGGAGATAGAGATAATAAAAAAAATCAAACAATAATTCTAGAAATGAAGGAAATTATAAACCAAATTAAAAACTCAAATGAGAGTATCACTAACAGAGTGGAGCAAGTAGAAGCCAGAACGTCAGATAATGAAGACAAAATATATCATCTTGAAAAGAGTCTAGCCAACTCAGAAAGGCTGGTAAAAAATCATGAGAAAAACATCCAAGAGATATGTTATAACATAAAAAAACCAAACTTACAAGTCATCGGGATAGAGGAAGGTATAGAGGTTCAAACCAAGGGAATGAGTAACCTGCTGAATGAAATAATTACAGAAAACTTTCCAGAAATAAAAAAAGAAACGGATATACAAATTGTAGAAAGCTATTTTCTTATAAAATTGTTTTTCTGTACTTTGTACCCCACAAATTGTACCCTACTCAGGATGCAGCAATGGTCGTGGTGAGCTCTATCCTGGGTTTGAGTGCACTTGTGGGTCTACATGACTTTGAAATAGATTCTTGCCCCCGCCGACCCCTGCTCAAACTCAGGATACGGTTTTCTAGCTCCTGCTTGAACCTGGGAATGTGGTTAACTGAATTGCAAAGCTGACTGCCTTTTTTCTGGCTTCTGTACTTGCTTGCTTACTAACTGGAGAATTCAGTGCTGCTTAGGGCTCACAGGTCCCACTTACTATTGTTTTAATTTCTATGATTGGCTTGCTTACATGATGCTAAGGAAAGCCCCTGAGTTGTGGTTTTCATCTTTCAGTTCCCAGGATACAGGCCAGGAAATTGCTGTTCTCCCACAGAGCTTCAGTCTCTACGGGTGGGTGACAGTCCCTGGTCAGGTAAATAAAGCTCTCTTTGATTTGAATTCAGACTTACAGTGTTTTCTGAAGTGACTCCCCATAAAAGGCAGCAGTGGGAATTCTAGCTCCCTGCCTCGTATCCACTGAAACCAGTTAGATTTGGTGATGGTGTCCACTCAGCCTCTTCAGAGGACATCCCCACAGGGAGAGAGAGGACCACCTTGGAACTGCCAAGTGCGATAGAAGCTCAGGCTCCCAACTTAGTCTCCACTGCCACTGTAGAGGAAGGACTGAATGAACTTATTATTGACCAAGTCCCATTTCATACCTGATTTCTCTGACACCATACCAGCAGGGGCATTGGGAAGCCTCATTAGGCTCCATAGCTGGAGGGAAAGTCTAGGCTCCATAACTGGACATTGCTGAAATGGGTAGAAGTGGGCTACAGGTTTTTTGTTTGTTTGTTTTTTGGTTTTTTGTTTTTTTTTGTTTTGTTTTGAGTCACCACTCAGAGTCTTAAGATCTGGGACGAGTAACTTCTCTGATCCTTAGTATCTAACCTGTGAAATGGAAGCAACGCACTTTCCTCACAGACTATTAGGGTGATTAATTGGTGGGACATATGTTCAGATCCTTCACAGTAAATTAATGAACAGATGAGATATTACTTCTCAACCTAGCAAAAACCAAAATGGTGTTGGTATAATTACTAGGAAAAAGACAGACAAAAAGATTTTTGTTTTGTTTTGTTTTGTTTTTGTGGTGTTTGGCTGGAGTAGAGAAGTTACTGTAAGAATCTTTTCAGTCTTGTTAGGCTGCTTCTAATAGCTGGAAGGACCAGGAGCTGACAACCCCACCCATATCAAGGTGAGGTTAACATTAGGAGCCCTAGTATCTAACAGCAGGTAGGGTCTAGGGTTGACCTTGCTCTCCTACGACTCAAAGCCACATGCTTAGGGGAAATCTGCACAATTTCATGTGCACCAAGGACTAGCCCTGTCTATCCTAGCCCCTGCCAGGCATGCCCTCTACATGAACTTTAAGTTCAACCTATTGCCCTGGACTTTCACCCCTGCCCGGACTTTGCTAACCTCTCCTTTTGGAGGTAGGCCATTATCCTGGTCTCTCCCAATCACTGGGATTTTTTTCCTAAACTAAATGCCAGCCCTAGGCCAGATTCATAGCTCATCCCTCAAGCCCAATTCTATGTGCAGACTCAATCTCAGTTTCCAACAGCTGCATCCCACCCACCAACATCAGAGACACTTGAATAACATTAGTACGTGTGTCTTCAACACACTATACAAGCCTTACCCTACCCCCCAAAAGCCTATCACATCCTCTCCCACATTCCTCTTCTTCAGAACATGCATAGTCCCAACCTCACCACTCAGAGTCTTAAGATCTGGGACAAGTAACTTCTCTGATCCTTAGTATCTAACCTGTGAAATGGAAGCAACGCACTTTCCTCACAGACTATTAGGGTGATTAATTGGTGGGACATATGTTCAGATCCTCCACAGTAAATTAATGAACAGATGAGATATTACTTCTCAACCTAGCAAAAACCAAAATGGTGTTGGTATAATTACTAGGAAAAAGACAGTCTCATATACATGGTAGAAATATATAATTGTAAAGTTTTTAGATGAAAATTTGGTATTATCTACCAGAAAATGTACATACAAGCCCATTGATCCAGTGATTTTAATTATAGGTATCTATTCTTAAAACAAATCAACAATTACACACGTGCAAAGAAATGGCTGAATGTACAAGGGCACTGATTGCAGCATTGTTCCAAACAGTGAGAAAAATAGAAACAATCTAAATGGCCATCAATAGGGAGATGACTAAAGAGACTTTGTTATATTCATCTGATAGAGAAGCTATGCAGCAATTAAAAGAATAAGGACAGTCTCTTCACATGACCACGAATATAAGTCCAAGACCTTTTGAAAGAGACAAAAAAAAAAAAGGTGCCTAGTGTGATACTATTTATATCTTTAAACCTCAAAAAACAGTTTTGCACTTTCAATATTGATCTCTGTATGTAGTGAATGTTTATAGAAAAGCCTGGAAAGATAAAAACTAAACAGAATTGGAGCAGAAGTTGGGCTAAGGAGATTGAATTAGGATAGGAGGCCAATGGAAACTCGAACTTAAACTATCCTATTTTTAATTTTTATAAGGAGAGGTTCTTTATGCTTTACTAATATAGTTAAAAATGAATAAATAGTTCCAATGTTGGGTTTGGGGTTTGATAAATAGTATACCTATGTAACATAAGATGTTAACAATTAAGGGAAATTATGTGAAAAGTCTACAGACACTCTGAAACTTTTCTGTGAATCTAAAATTATTCCAAAATAAAAGATCCACTTTCTTAAAATAGTAAAGAAAATTAACTAAGATTCAAAAAAAGAAAGCACACATTAAAAAATATCTATATTATAGATTTTTGTGTATCCAAAAAATATAAGTCAATAAATTAATATTCTGCCATTCAATGATCCCCAAGACATATAATCCAGGGGGGAAAGTTAAGAACAATGTATATGCATATGGTACAATCTCAATTAGGCACAAAGGAAAACAGAGTCCATAGAAATGCCTGGTATATAAGGAATAGACAAAGGTGGGAGAGTCCATATCCTAAACTGGGAAACCTTCTATAGAGGTTTAGATGGCATTTATATTTCAGCTCTATGGGACATCTGGTCTTTGTCACACCTCTTCAGCTCTACCATTGTAGCATGCACCCAGCCATAGGTAACATACAACTGAAAGGGTATGGTAGTGTTCTAATAAAATGTTATTTACAAAAATAGTCAGCAGGATAGATTTGGCCCATGGACCGTAGTTTCCCACCCTGTCAAAGTAAGGAGTGAATTGTTTATTACTAAAATAATTTACCAAAAAAAAAAGTATTGATGTATTATTTGTGTTAAAAATAACGCTGTTAAACGGTGTTCTGATGCAGTGCCTAGCATAAAGCATGTTTAATCAATGCTGCTTCCCATCGGTTTCATCCACCACCATCCCACAACTGTAATCCCAGCAGCCCTGCACTGTTAACATGCCAAGTGGTTACAATTACTGCTCCATGCAGCCCAGGGTGCCATTCTGTTTTGAGATTATGAACCAGCTGCCTATGGAGGGAAGGAGGAATACAGCAGGTGTCACAGCTTGGCACTGCAATGAGCTCTGACTCCCTTATCTGCTTTCCCCTTCCACAGAGGCTTCCCAGGAGGCCCAGCCAGATACAGGAATCTTCCAGAAATCTCTGGGCCCTCTCAGGGAGAACCGCTGAGGAGTATGCTAATTGGCAACTAAGCTGAGTGACAGTTATGTTCGGGAATGATTTGCAAATGGCATTCTCCTGGAGCTTATTAGGAGACTCATTAACAGTACAACAGTACATTACTTTCTAAAATTCTGATCTAAGCAGAAAATTAATATTATTTGCTAAATGACCTCATAAAATTGAATAAAATGTGCTGAGAAAATGAAAACTGCAATAGATCATCCTGCAGATTTTAGCTAAAAAATAATCCTGTCACTGAGAGGCAGCACTGTGCTCTTTGTGCAGCTTTGGATGGGTCCAGCCTGTGACTCAGAGCCTTGACAATCCTGCCTACAAAATGGGTCAGTAGGCAAAAAGGGCCGACTTCCATGCCAGCCTGGGACTGAGACCCAGGGTCCATAGTTCAGGCTAAAGCCCAAAACCACCTGCATCTCCCACATGCACACCCCTTTAAGCCACCTAGCTCAGGTCTCCCCATCCTCTGTTATTTTAACCACTTTCCAACTGGCCTCCCTGACTCCTGACTACCCACACCAACACAGTCTCCAGAATGCAATTCTGATTTGGTCACACTCCTCTAAAAAATCCAAATCCAAATCCAAATCCAAAAATCCAAATTCCAAAGCAGCGAATTCTCCAAGCATAGTCCCTAGACTAGCAGCAGCAGCATCAGGACATGGGTTAGAAATGCAGGTTTTCAGCCCCACTGCACCCCCAGACCCACTGAATCAGAAACTCTCAGGGTGGGGGCCAGCCATCAGTCTTCACAGTCTGGTGGTGATTCATATTTAAGAGCCACTGCTCTGTGTCATGGCATAAAAGAATTTTTGCAGTCCAGCCTTGCTCCGACTGATTTCCTGCACTTAGTCCTACCCACCCTGCCTTCCATCCCTACTCAACCACACAGCTTTTGACCCATTCAAAACAGACTGAAGGTTTGCACCTGCTGCTCCCTCTGCTGAGAAGGCCTCACTTTTGCCTCGTGAACACCACATCCTTCAAAGATCCAGCATTAAAACATCCACTTATTTTCCCATTTAAGGGCCTACCTTGCTTGTATCAGTCCCAAAATCAGCTCTTCAGCTGATCTGAAGAACAGCTTTTCCTGAGAGCCCCAGGGAGGTAATTTTCTTCCTCATCAGTCCTCACTGAGCTTTCTATGTTTCCCTTAATGTCTGTTTAGACTGGCTGCCTTACTCAGCTGAGGAACTGGGGCCAAAAAGACATCTTCTCAGGACCTCACACTGAACCTGGGTGGGAGTTAATGCTTAGAAAATACTTGCATTAAAAAAAAAAAATCATCTTAACTCCAGTGTATGGGGAAAGTCTCTAAAAATCAGTGCAATTCACAGATACATTTGGTTTTATGTTCCCAAAGAGAGAAAGATGTTCAAAACAGCAAGTCCCCCCCCCCCCCGCCTTCTCCACCACCCGCCATTGAAATGGCAGCAGTTTGATGCCATGCATTGCATATAAATGATCAAGCTCACACGTGTTTTTAGCATAAGCTAACAGTTCACTTAGCTGGAAAAGATGTGAGTTCAGAGGTGTTGCCAACCAGCATAGGCAAGGTTTGCTGCAGCTAGCAGAGACCCAGATGTTCAGCAGCCAGCCCTTCTGGGCATGTGAGGCCCAGGTGATATATTTATCAACATAGGACACATCTGAACTTGTTCAGCTTAACAAGAATCAAAGTCAACGCTACCAGGCAGCATCAAAACCCATTGAACTCATTAATTTCTTTAGGAATCAGAAAAACCCTCCTGGAGAATGTAAGGAACATGAACCCCAAAACTTTTGAACCATGGCTAGTCCCAGACTCTCAATTGTAGGACCCCAACAGATGACCTGGGAGAGGCTATGAGTCCATTAAAAAACGTAGTTTGAAAGCTGAGGGAGAGACCACAGAAGTCGCGTAGGCAAACTTCCTTCCCACTGAGATCGGAAACATTCCCAGGCCAAGGCTCACCACCTTCCCAAAAAGTCAACACCAAGTTTGGCATCACACCCTGATTATCCTGGAGCATCACATTTTTTGAGCTATAAGAAGAAACCTTAAATATCATTTAACACAGAGGTTATGGACCTGGAGACCCCTGAGCTACTGTTATTATTCTAAAAAGACCAAAGAAAACCAGGTATTTGAAAATTTTAAAAATCAGGCTAACCAGGCTATTATTAAAATAAGAATTGAATTTCTGGGCAAAACAAACAAACAAAAACCTCTAAAAGCATGATGCCCTCACAAAGGAAAATTGTTTGAAAGAGGTCCATATATTGAAAAAGAAATGAACACCTATGAATACACTTGCCTCCTTTTAGAGACGAAGAAAGAAGGGACTAGAGAGGATAGGTGAGGTGTCTACAGACTCAGGGCAAATGGAGTAGCAAATATAAGAACTCAGCTCTCCTATTTCCTAGCCTGGTACTTTTCTTAGCAATACACCAGCTATCAATCCTCAAATTAGTAGAGTGTGGTCTCTGAACCTGCAGCCTCAGCATCCCCTAAAAACTGGTCAGACATTACTTTCCTATGTGCATATATGAATGCATGACCAATGTAATTCCACATCACTTACAACCAGAAGAATAGGAAGTTATATACACCATATACATATAATATATCAAAATATAGTCTACTGTCATGTATAACTAATAAGAACAAATTTTAAAATGTTTTTTAAAACTTGTCAAAAACGTAAATTGAGGGGCCCAACCAAGACTTGCTGAATCAGAAACAGGATGTGGCCCAGCGATTTGTATTTCAACATGTTCTTCAGGTGATTCTGACAAATGTTAAGAGCTTAAGAACCACTGCCATAGGGAAAGAATACCTTTATACCACCAGTCGTCTTTCTCAGCTCAGGCTGAAGGGTCCACCTTATAGCATTAGATGAACAATCAGAGACTGTAGTTTGCAAGCCAGCAGTCATCTTGAAAACTGCTTCTCTGTACAGAAGTCCCCCCATTGCACCCCTGATTGTGATTGATAATTTTATATGTCAACTGGAATAGCTAGAGAACCCAAGTATTTGGTCATACACAGTCCAGATGTTGTTGTAAAGGTATTTTTAGATGAGATTAATAATTTAACCAGCACACTTTGAGTAGAGCCAAATACCCTTCTTAATGTGGGTGGGCCTCATGGGGAATTCCCTATGATTGGCTGACAAAGGAAAGAAAACAGTCCTGTTTAGCAGATGGTTCTGCACAACATGTAGGCATCACCCGGGAGTGGACAGTTACTGTAGTACAGTCCTTCCGGGGACATTCCTGAAGAGAGTGGCAAGGAGAAATTCTCTCAGTAGACAGAACTCCAAGAAATTCATCTGGCTATTTATTTTATTTAGAAGGAGAAATGGTTGGACATGCAATTAATTATCAATTTGTGGGCTGTGGCCAATGATTTGACTACATGTTCAGGGACTTGGAAGGAATATGGTTGGAAGTCAGACAATGAAGGTTTGGGAAGAGATACACAGATAGACCTCTCTGAATGGTGAAAAATGTGAAGATATTTGTGCCCCATGTCAATGCTCACCAAGGGGTAATCTCAGCAGAGAAGTGTTTTAATAGTAGGTAGGACAACCCATTCTTTGATGCCAGTCAGCCTCTTTCCCAAGCCACCTATCATTGTCCAATGGGCTTAAGAAGAAAGTGGCCGTGGTGGCAAGGATAGAGCTCTGCCACATGAATGTTCACTCACCAAGGCTAATCTGACTATGGCTACCTTTGAGTGCCCAATCTGCTAGCAATAGAGAACAATATTGGGTTCCAAAATGGCACCATTATCCAGGGTGATCAGTCAGCTTCTTGGTGGTAGTTGAATTACATTAAACCTCTTCCATCATAGAAGAAGCAATGTTCTATTCCTGTTAAGGTCTGTAAACAAGTCAGATTGGCACCTGTTATTTTTCCAGAGAAATGTTAAAGTCTGTAAACAAGTCTGGATGGCACCTGGCCAAATGCCAGAGGGAGTGGTTTGTGAAGTAACAAAAGCAAGCCATTAAGTGTGGAGATTCCTTATTGGTTGACTGCTGTATCTATTTTATGCTAATTAGATAAGCTGTGTAAAATGCATAAATACCTCGGTTGTCCTACAATAAACGGCTTCCATTCCTGCTGCATCAACGTACACAAGTCATTCGTCACACCCCCACCCCCCCACCCCCGGTTATTTTGCGGCATATTCCTTTTGGAAAAAAAAAAAAAAAAACACTCTGGATACAGATTTTCCTTCCTGCTTCTACCAACACTACCTTCCAAAGACCTACAGATACCTTATCCACTATCATGATATTCCACACAGCATTGCTTCTATTCAGGAAACTCACTCCATAGCAATAAAGTGTTGCAAAAGGCCCACATTCGTGTATTTATGTGGCCTGTGTTCCCCACCATTCTGAAGTAGGTGGTTTGATGGAACAGAGAATTGACTTTCTAAAGACTCAGGTATGACACCAGCTGGGTGGCAACACTTTCCAGGAGTTGGGCAAGGTTCTCCTGGAAGCTATTCATGCTCTGAATTAGTGTCTGATACATACTATTTCTCCCACAATCAGAATTCACAGGTCCAGGAATCAAGAGTGAGAATGGGAGTGGCACCACTCCAGTACCCCCAATGACTCACTAGCAGAACTTTTGCTTCCTCTTTCTGCAACCTTATGCTGGCCTAAAGTCCCAGTCCTAAAGGGAGAAATGCTGCTCCCAGGAAAATCCACTGGAATTTTAGGCTTAAACCAACTGGAAATTTAGATTGCCAGGCACTTTGAACTTCTGCTTCTGAATCAACAGACTAGGAAAGGAGATACTATGAGAACTGGATGATGTATTCTGACAACCAAAGGGACCCCGCTCCTCTATAACAAAGGCAAGGAAGAGTGTGTCTGGAACATGGGAGATCCAATAGGATGTCTCTTAGTATTTCCATGCCCTGTGAATGAAAGTAAATGGAAAGCTGGCTTAGATTAGATAATGGCTTAGACTCTAACAAAATGAAGATTTGGATCACCCCACCAGGAAAATAACCATGACCTATTGAAGTGTTTGTTAAGGGCAAAGAGAATACAGAATGGGTAATAGATGAAGGTGTCATAAATAGCTGCTATGACCATATGACTAGTTATAGAAATGAGGACTGTAATTATCATGAGTATTTCTCCTTATTTTGTTATGAATGCTTTTGTGTGTCTATTATGAAATATCTTTGTTTTCTTTCCCCTTTGATCCTCTTATCAAGCAACATGTGTTGACTTTATATCACAGTATTTTAAGTATTACTAACTTTATATCAGTATTTAAGCTACATGATAGCAAAGAAAAGAGCAAACATCACCTAAGTATTTCAGAAAGGGTGATATGTTTGGGTTTACACAGGATAGTTTTCCATAGTAGGCAGAGCATAACCTTGTTATTGTCTCTATTTGAAAAGTAAGTATGTCTTAAGGAGATGTGTATGGATGCCAAGTTAGCAAAAGCTGGATTTCTGATGACTAATTTTATGTGTCAACCTGGCTAGGTCATAGTACCTGGATATTTGGCCAAATACCAGTCTTTAGGCATTTTTCAGGTGAAATTTACATTTAAGTCAGGATTCTTTGAATAAAAGAGATTACCTTTGGGCTGGAGTTATGGCTCAGTGGTAGAGCATTTGCCTAGCATGTGTAAGGCACCAGGTTTGATTTTCAGCACTGCATACAAATAAATAAATAAAATAAAAGTTCATCAACAACTAATAAAAAATTTTTTCAAAAATAAAAGACAGATTACCTTTCCATAATATGGGTGAGCCTCACCCAATCAACTGAAGGCCTTAAGAGAAAACAGACGGACATCCCTGAGGAAGAGAGAATTCTGCCTCTAGTCTGTCTTTGGATTCTAGCTGCAACATCAACTTTTCCCTAGGTCTCTGACTGCTGGCCTATACTATGGACTTTGGACTTGCCAGCCCCCACAATCACATAATCCTGTTTTTAAAATAAGTTAAGCTTAAAAATACAGAGAGAGAGAGAGAGAGACAGAGAGACAGAGAGAGATCTTGTTCTCCCTGCTCCGCTCCCTCTTCCAGAGAACCCTGACTACCACTCTGAGAGATGGTCATCCATCCTTGGCTCCATCCTCCTGGGACCAGAAACACATCATCCTTCTAACATTCCTTTATTGTAAAGCTCTTAAGCTAGGAAGTTCTCCTTCGTGGTCAACAAAGGTCTGCTGCCTTAACCTCCACCCTCCACTTATCTCTGCCCTGCACCTTCTACGTGGTCACATCAGCCCCTCACACTTCACCCCTGCTGGGATCTCAAGATGATTGCTCCATGGCTGCCCTAGTCCCATGGATGGCAGTCACTCATGAAAGTTCTCAAGCCGATGCCAAGGTAATCTCCTTTTCTATAGATTTTCTTTAAATAAAGGCAAAGTCAGGGAGAAGGAAGGAGGGAGGGAGGAAAGGAAAGAAGGTGGCAATACTCTTCAAATACCTGCTAAGTATTGTACATGTAATCCACAAAACAACACTGTCTAGTAGGTACTATTCTCCACCACTTTAAAGATGAGGAAGCATGAGTTCCGTATGAGAGAAAGTACACTGGCAGCAGCCATAATCAGTGTCACCTTCCTTCTCAGATGGTCACTTTCATATCTGACAAGTCCACTCTTGCCCAGCTATCTATTCTTCCACCTGCTTAAGCTTTTTTAGTTTAGAAAGTCATATATATATATATATATATATATATATATATATATATATATAATCATACTTTAATAATTCAATGCAATATATATTGCATTGAATTATTAAAATATGATAATAATTTTTAATAATGAGTAAGAAAGGGAAAGTCTTGGACAGTGGGAAGTTCCAAACAGCACAAACTTGTTATCAGCACCCACAGCCCTGATCTGAAATACCACTTTTACTTTTTTCATAGAGATGGGTTAGGACCTCCCTTTTGTCTCCCAGGAGGAAGGTATAGCCTTTGAGACTCTTTTCCAATTATTTCCCCTATGCATGATCATTCTTTTCTCAGATATTTCTAAGATGCTTTGTTGGTTAAAGACAATTGACATTACCTGTTCCCCTATGTTCAACACTGTTTGGCTTAATTATGGCATCTAGCATGGGCCTTTCACAGAAGTTGCCAGTAGTATGCCTTTACAGCTCAAATGCATAGCCTAAAATATATGTTACAAGAACCCCCCAATCCCACCCCAACACCAGTCACTCATGTATGATTATGTATAAACATAATTCAAAACTCAGAACAGTTAAAGCCACACAATTCTTAGTATCATGAACACATCTTTACTAGCTTTCAACTAGGAACAATCATACTTAATCTTAGAATTCCCTCTGGGCTCACATAGAAAACAACTTTATAATTCTGAATTCATTCTTGGGTTTAATAAAAAAAACATTCTTGGCATATTTGAGCTCTGGGTCTATCATCTCAAAGCTTCAGAACAGATTGACAACTAAACTCCTTACAGATACTTCTGTTTAATTATTCCTTTTGCTGAAATCAGGAGCTTTGTAAATTTCTACTTAAAATGTAGACAAGGGAAGGCATCAGATACCTTATGATTACTCTCTCTCAGCTCCCTTGCCTGATATTTTCTTTGGACAAATTCAAAGAGGAAACAAAAGAGAATGAACCATATATCCATTGTTATTCATTCAACAGATAGTTGTTGAGTGGCCATTGTGTTTAAGGTACTGTGATGGGTACTGAGTGTACCATAGTGAGCCAAAAAGATTCTCTCTATCTTCATGACATAAATGGTCTAGTATAAGAATCATCAAACCATTGTCATAGGCCAAATCTGGCCTGCCACCTGTTTTTTACAACTAACAAGCTAACAATGATTTACACACTTTTAAGCTGTTAAAAAACAAAAAGAAAAAGAAAAAGAATATTTTGTGACACATGAAAATTATATGAACTTACATTTTGGTGTCCATAAATAAAGTTTTATTGGAACTCAACCATACCTATTCAGTTACATATTGCCCTTGACTGCTTTCACATGGCACAGTTGAATCGGTGCAACAAAGACCATACAAATGGCAATGTTGACTGCCCAGCACCTTAAAAAAAAGGTTGGCCAACCCATGATATGGTAGTAAATAGGTGAAAAGGGCATGGTGGCCTCCTCACTGTGGAGTGAAATCCACCCCCCACAAAACAGGCAGTGAGGTCAACAACTGCACCCATTTTTCAACTGGGACTATTGTTAATTGCTGCTTCACAGTTTTAACCTGACCTTACCATTTGAAATCACTCCCTTCTTGCCCATTTGCTAATCAGCTATTGACTTCCACTTCCTCCTCCATTCATTCCAGATTCCTTTGACCTTCCTGACCTAATTAAGGCCACCTATTTCAAGACATATTTGATGAGGATGTTAGCAACCTGAGGCATGTTGAACCATTTCACAGGACAACAAGCCCACAGTGTCCTCTTCCATCTCTGAAGTCCTATGGCATTGGTAATGATGCCATTTAGCACTTAATTGCCAAGTGTTTCCTGCCTTTTCCTCTCTTTCTTAAGAGAGTGAGTTCTTCCAGCTTAGGTGTCCATCAGTGGGTAAATGGATAAAGAAGATGTGGTCTATATACACAATGGAGTTTTATTCAGCCATAAAGAAGTATGAAATTAGGTAGCTTGCATGAAAATGGATGGAACTTGAGAACATTATGTTAAGCAAAATAAGTCAAATTCAAAAAGTCAAGGGGCATATGTTTTCACTCATATGTGGAAGCTAAAGAGGAAAAAGGAAAATAAAGGTGGGAGTGGGTCTCATGAAAGTCAAAGGGAGATCAGGAAAGGGACTGGAGGAAGGAAGAGGGGAGGTATTTTAGTCAGCTTTTTCACTGCTGTGACCAAAAATCCTGACAAGAACAGCATAGAGGAGGAAAAGTTCACCTGGGGCTCATGGCTTGAGAGATTCAGTCCATGATCAGCCAGCTACATATCTCTGGACCTAAAAGGAGACAGAACATCATGGCAGAAGGCATGGTGGAGGAAAACAGTTCATGAAGGGCAATCAGAAAGCAGAGACAGAGAAAGAGAGAGCTCCACTCCACAGGGACAAAATGGAAATTCTAAAGTCACACCCCAGTGACCCACCTCCTCCAGCCACACTGCATCTGCTCAGTTACTACTACCCAGTTAATGCATATCGGTAAATTAATCCACTGATTAGGTTATACTTCTCCTAATCTAATCATTTCACCTCTGAAAATTCTTATGCTGTCTCACACATAAGCTTTTGGAGAGTACCCAATATCTACATCATAACAGGAGGAAAAGAGGAAGTACTAGGAAATGACATTGGTCAAATCACATTGTTATGTCTTGTGCATGTATGGAGACGTAACAATGAATACCACCATTCTGTATAATATAATACACCAATAAAAAATATGGGGAAAAAGACAGAGTGAGTTTTATCTTTCAAAAATACTAGGTACAATTTCTTGATTTATTAATTGGGTGCATGAGCAAGAATTATGTCTGGAATAATGTCCCATTCTAGGGATGGAGAAATTCAATCTGTGCTCTATTCTCACTGCCTCATAAATGGACCACATTCTCTCCTCCTGCTCTTGTAGCTCTGAAATGGAGGCAGTGGATCCTCAGCCTGGAGAATTAGTCAAAACCCAGATCACTTGGCTCTACACCCAGAGATTCCAATTCAGTTTTCTAAGTGAAAAATGATGGGAATTTGCATTTGCTGCTTGTGATAATGTAGTAAAGAACAATCTAAGATTTCCTGGTAAAGGAATAATAATAGCAATGATGATGATGGTGGTGGTGTTGGTAGTGGTGGTGGTGGTAGTGGTGGTGGTGGTGGTGGTGATAAAGAAGATGATGATGTGGTGATGCAATGTTTTTAGAGCTTAAGTTTTATGCCCCATGTAAGTTTTTCTATGGAAGTTATTTCAGATCCATTCAGATATTGAGAAGATGTGATGCTTTCTGCATAATCACATGGAAAAATTGATGTACTTAATTCTGTCACACAAGTCAGGAACAATTTTACTAGCACAAAATATGATTATATTAAAGGTGTGCAGATTTTTATGTCTCAAAAAAATAACAATACATAAAACACTCCTTTATAAAATTACATTTTTAAATTTCCCATTAATATTTATTATTCCCATTAATATTTATTTTGGGCTCAGTTTAAAGAAACTTATGAGATAAAAAATTAAAATTAAGAAGGTTCTATCCTGAGAATTTGATATTATTGATGAGTTAAGTAAAGCCATTTTAGTGTTCTCTGAGGGCAAGATTTGAGAAATACTGTGTTGCAGAGTTAAGTCAGTGTAAGCTGAGCTCTATGAGGCATGGCATCTTGGCAAAACCATCATGACATTTGTTTGATCCCCCACACTGCAGGATGAAAAACACAAAAGAGATTGAATTCTGTAAGATGGAACACACATGTAAGTTCACAGGGGCCAGAGCCATCTTAATGATTTCTAGTGGGAAATGCAAGCACCAGGATACTGCCTATTCCATGTGATTTCTCTATACCCCTTTGTCTTAGTCTGTTTTGTGTTGCTATAACAGAACACCTGAAACTGGATACTTAAAAAGGAAAAGAGGAGCTGGGGATGTGGCTCAAGCGGTGGCGTGCTCGCCTGGCACGCGCGGGGCTCTGGGTTCAATCCTCAGCACCATATAAAAATAAAATAAAGATGTTGTGTCCACCGAAAACTAAAAATAAATAAATATTTTTTTAATTCTCTCTCTCTTTCTCTAAAAAAAAAAAAAAAGGAAAAGAGGTTTATTTCACTCACATCTTTGGAGGCTACAGACCCAACAGGTTGGCCACTGGTGAGTGCCTTCTGTGTCATAACATAACAGGTGGTATCACAAAGAGGCAGCATGTGTAAAAGATCACATTGCAAGAGAGGAAGCAAGACAGCAAGCCAAAGAAGTCAAACTCACACTGTGAAAACCCACTTTTGCAGTAAGCAATCCAATCCTACAAGAAAGGCATTAATTAATGCCCTCTTTAAGATCTACACTTCTCTCAATAAGGCCCCACCACTTTAATATTATTATATTGGAGATCCAGGCTTCAGCTCATGAACCCTTAGGGGATAAATCATATTTGAACCACAGTGCTTTCCCATGCCTTTGGAAAGAACTACTTTCTTTTTTTCCATTTTTTTTTTATTTGTTTTAATTAGTTACACATAAAAATACAGTGATCTTGACACATCATATTTGAATCAGATGGGATATAATTTCTCATTTTTCTGAGTGTACAGGTTGCAGAATTACATTGGTCATGCAGTCACGTATATACCCACAGCAATAATAATGTTTATTTTATTCTGCTGTCCTTCCATTCCCCCCTTCCCCTCCCCTCCCCTCCCATCGCTTCTCTCTACCCAATCTAACGTGACCCACCTCTTTTTTTTCCCCTCACATCGTCATACCTGTATTCTGTATGACAAAGGGGGTCTCCTTCCCTCTTCCATGCAATTCCCATTCTCCCTCCCTTTCCCTCCCACCTCTCTTCCCTATCTAGAGGTAATTGTCTTCTCATGCTCTTCCTCCCTACCCCATTTTGAGTCACCTCCCTTATATCAAAGAAAACATTTGGCATTTGTTTTTTGGGGGATTGGCTAACTTCACTTAGCATAATCTGCTCTAATGCCATCCATTTCCCTGCAAATGCCATGATCTTGTTATTTTTTTAGTGCTGAGTAATATTCCATTGTGTATAAATGCACATTTTTTTTTTATCCATCCATCCATTGAAGGGCATCTAGGTTGGCTCCACAGTCTAGCTATTGTGAACTGTGATGCTATAAACATTGATGTGGCTGGCTGTGTCCCTGTAGTATGCCGTTTTTAGGTCTTTTGAGTGTAGTCTGAGAAGATGAACAGCTGGGTCAAATGGTGGTAGGAAAGAACTACTTTCTTAAGCTCTCTTCAGCCAGGTATGGCAGCACACGCCTGCAATCTCAGATACTTGGGAGGCTGAGGCAGGAGAATTGTGAGTTCAAGTCCAGACTGGGCAACTTAATGAGACCCTGTCTTATAATTTTAAAAAAAGGTCTGGGGATGTATTGGGGTGATAGACTGGCCCTGGGTTCAATCTCCAGTATGAAAACAAAAAACTCTCTTCAAATTATCCAGTCCAAGAGCACCATTGGTTTCCCAATAGAAGCTAATGAATAACACAGAAGTTCCCAAACTTTCTCTGTTGACACATCTTTAGCATCTCTGTGATTATGATTATGGTTTTAAGTCATTACGCCCAAATTATTTTATAAATAGTTATGACTTAACATAACTAAGCTAATACATGATTTTTAAAATGATGCACATAATTAAAAGAAAAATATTTTATGTCATTCTCAAATAGCCAAAATTACTTAGAAATGGGAGGTGTGTACCTGTTGGTCACTATACAACTTCTCAAATCTTGGAATCAGATTAAACACCATCACCTTCATTGCCTGCTCCACACTTATTGGTGCTCCACACTTGATTTTATCACAGCAACAACTTGAAAACCCAGCTTCACAAAGACCTGATGTCATTAAAAGGAATATAGCTTGATCTAATGTTGGAACTGTGGACTAACCTGATATGATGGTTATCATGATATCCAGAGGTCAAAACACTTAAAATAGCCCAAAGCACCAATCCAAGTTTGCCATGGTGCTTTGCAACACATTGGCACACCGTTTGGGAACTGCAGGCAGATCATTCTCACAATCTTGCCTTCCAGTATGCATTTTTTCAATAGGAAAGAAAGAGTAGCAATTACAGCCAATTTGACAGAAATTGTACCTGTGGGTCTCAATCTGAGGACAATTTTGATGAATACCTAAATTGGGATCATCTGTATAAAAGAACTACCCCAAAGCAGACTGACCCCCATCTCTTGGATTAGATTTCTCAGGATCTTCCTGGGCTCCCAACACTGGGAGTCACCCCCTCACATATGTTTGGGGCCAGTAAGCTTCCCTCCTGTGTCTACAGAGAAGCCTAAAATTGTTGCAGTCATGTTCTTCCTCTGTGTCGTATCTCTGTATAAGAAAAAC
Source organism: Callospermophilus lateralis (assembly GCF_048772815.1). Classification (NCBI taxonomy): domain Eukaryota; kingdom Metazoa; phylum Chordata; class Mammalia; order Rodentia; family Sciuridae; genus Callospermophilus; species Callospermophilus lateralis. The sequence continues at coordinate 182,098,475 of NC_135307.1, read as the reverse complement.
CAAGCAACAATTTGGTCCTTGTATTCACTGTTCTCAACTTTATTTTTCCCTGGGTCTCTTATCTCCTCTATTCAAAGCCAATGTCTATTACCACTTTGCAGCCAACATGGCCAGAGATGAAAGATTCTGTCATGATTTTCCCTACATAACAAATCACAAAGCTGTTTTATCCCATTCCTTGATTGCCTCTGTTTCAAGACTCATTGTTTCTAACTATCAGCGGCACATATGAATTTCCTCTTTATGCCTTTTCTCTTCCATTCCCTGCAAACACTTAGCCATTTATTCATTTTTATCAACACAAACATCGGTAACACTTCGGAATAATCAGCTCCGCTATGATAGCTCATTTATTATTCATTGCAATAACCTTCAACTCACTCCACATCAATAAAGTGGAGAGAGAACCAGCTCAGCCCTCCCATGTGTGGGCTGGGTGTGCGCTCACAGGGCTGCTCTGGGAAGCCCTCTGCATACAACACAGGCAAGATGCCCGGATCCTGCTTTGAATCCTATTGTGCATGCCCAAGTTCTTTTGGAAAGTGCCTGAAATTCATCAGGCTATCTGGGGCTCATGGCAGATAAGTCTCCCCAGACTCTCCACTGTCTCCACTAGAATATGGCTGCAAAGAAAGGGGAGCCTTGTATCAGAAAGCCAGCTGTGCTATTCACCAGTAGGTGACTGAACCCAAGGCCTTGTGCATATTAGGCAAGGAGCTACATCCCCAACCCTTTGTATACTTTTGATTTGGAGACAGGTTCTCACTTAGTTGCCCAAACTGGCCTCAAACTTGTGATTCTCCTGGAATTAGAGTTGTGCTCCACCATGTCCAGCTGATTTAACCTCTTTAAGTCTTAGTGTCTCCATCTGCTAAGTATACAGCAAATGCTCAGTGAGGTGTTTTCACAACCATTCATAATATTAGCCAAAATTCCACACCTGTTTAGGAGTAAAAATGGGCCACAGTCTTACCAACTTGGGTCTTTCCCCTTCTTTGACTATATACACTACTGAAGGACATTTAGTCCTCAAAGTCTCCCCTATTTTTCATGTGCTATGGGAATTACACTGAGGTGTCTCGGCTACTTCCTACCTCAACTCTATCTCTAGCTTTAGGTGGGCCTAGGGACTTCCAAGCCCGGACAAATCCCACAGGAAGGGTGTAATTTTACCCCTGACACAGAGTTCTGCCTTGGGTAACTTGCATTAGAGCCACAGGGTATGAAAGATGCTTTTCAGGGATAAGCCACCAGCAGGGCACTTCCCAACTATGGGGAAGTCCCGAGCCTTCCCCACTGGACCACATACCCACACGTGGATCCTGAGAGACACATGCTTTTACTCCAAGCATCTCTAAGGATACAGGGGAAGCGTCCCCTCAGTGCAGCCTGCCCATGCTTGGGTTCTCCCTGCACTCTGCTGATTCCCTGACTCACAGAAACAGCACACACACAGACAGTGAGGCCGGCCAGGGCAGAGGGAGGACTGGAGACCAGGAATGGTGCCAATTACCCAAAGAAAGTCAAATGTCAGTCCTTTTCCCAGGTGCCCCCAACTCCTGATTCTGGCCAATCTTGGGGGATTAGGCAGAGTATGTCCTGGAAATATCACAGGCCACTCTTATGCTAAGGTTGCACAAACCTAGAAGGTGTTTAGAAGAAAAGAACCTGCATCTTCCTCAGTCCCACTAGGAGATTTGAAGAACAGGGCCTTTATTGGTTCTCTGTATCTGTACAACATGTTACCCTAATACTCAGCAACTCAAAACACCAGAAACTCACCATCTCAGGGTTTCTGAGGGTCAAGAATTCAGCCATGGATTAGCTGGGTCCCCTGAAAAAACTTCAATCCACCTGTCAGCCTGGGCTGTTGTCTCATGTGAATGCTCAGCAAGAGGAGGAGCCACCTTCAAGCTCACCCCCCTGGTTGTTGGCAAAATTTCGTTTCACTAGCTATTATCAGTGGCTTCCCTTAGTTCTCTACATGTGCGCCTCTCTATAGAGCACAGCATGGTAACTGTCTTTCCTCATAGCAAGCAAGCAAGAGAACATGAGAAAACAAGCAAACAAGACCAAAACAATCATATACTGTACGTGTGTGTGTGTATGTGTGTGTGTGTGATTTTATCATTTAATGTGTATAATTTAATCATTTAATGTGCTTTTTCTTTTATCCTTCACATGCATAACGGGTGGTAATAATATCAACTTCTCAGAGTTATGCATGAGAAATAAACAAGGTAATTTAAGTGAAGAGCTAAGTATATCATGGGTACTCACTAACAGCTCACTGCCCACTTACCTGGACACAAGGGACAGGCTACTAAGCCCAACCTCAAGAGAAAAAAAAAATAGCTAAATACAATCAACCCGAAAGGATTTGTGTATGGCATAGTCTTTTTATAACCTAATCTCAGAAGTAACATCTCATCATTTTTACTATATTCTATTAGAAGTCAGTCGGTAGGTCTGGTCCACCCTCAATGGGGGAAAATTGATTATACAGGCCGTGAAAAGCAGGAGGCTTTTCTACAAAGAGGCCAGGAAATTAGAGCCAATTTTTCTAGGTAACCCTAGTGAAAGAAAAGCAAAATAACACACATACAGGCCATCCAAAAGGAGTTTTCTATAGGGAGAAGGAGTGACCTCTCAGACTTCTCAAAGTCCCAGGGACATTGTCCTCTTAGAATACACATCACTCCTTGATTCAACTCCCTCATCAGCCAGGACTATGGCTTCAGACAAAACTGAAGGGCTGGGGTTGTGGCTCAGTGGCAGAGCACTTGCCTAGCACGTGTGAGGCCCTGGGTTCAATCCTCAGCACCACATAAAAATAAATAAATAAAATAAAGGTATAAAAAAAATTGAGCTCAGCTCACTGGATTTCTAATAAGATAAAATAAATGGTGCTTATGAAGAAGTGGGCACAGTGCCCTGAACAGAGAAAGTATTTAATGAACAATGCTCATTAACTAGCTGTCCAATAAAGAAATTGCTAATTTTGCCTCCCAGGGACCCTCCACAGTGAGAGAGCATTTTGAATGAAGGTTCTGGATGTTTTTACCACTAAAAAATATCTCTGCAAAACCAAAAATTAATCCAGTGGCCCCTTGGCTCCTAAATGAATATCTTGGGAGATTGGCTCCTATGGGTTCCTCACCTGCCCACAAGGAAATAAACAAAAGACCAGTGTATTGATCTGTTAAGAATGCCCTAAGAAATTACCACAGGATGGGTAGTTAAAACAATAGAATGTATTATCTCACGGTTCTTCATGCTAGAATTCAGAGATCAAAGTGTCAGCGGGGTTGGTTTCTTCTGAGTCTTCCCTCTTTGGTTTGTACATAGCCACTATTACAGTAAAATGTAGGTGTCAGCTTGACTGGACTAAGGGGTGCCCAGATAATTGGTAAAACATTATCTCTGGGTGTGTCTGTGAGGATGTTTTTGGAAGACATTAGCATTTGAATGGGTAGAATGAGTACAGAAAACCCACCCTCACCAGTGTGAATGGGCATCATCCAACCTGTTGAGTGCCTGATTAGAAAAGGTAGAATAAGGGCGAATTTACTCCCCCACTCTCTCTCCTTGAGCTTGGACATCCATCTTCTTCTGCCCTTGGGCATTGAAATTTCAGGTTCTCTGGTCTTCAGGCTTAGATCATGTTACACCATTGGCCTCCTGAGCCTTTATCTTGCAGATACCAGACTGTGGGAACTTCACAACCTCCATAATCACATGAGCCAACTCCTACAGTAAGTGGCTTTCTATACATTTATTCATACTTCCCACTGGTTCTGTTCCTCAGGAGAACCCTAACCAGTACAGCCATCTTCTCCCTGGGTTGTCACATATTCTTCCCTCCGAATGTCTGTGTCCTAATCTCCTCTTCTTATTGGGACACCAGTCCTATTAATTCAGGTCCACCTTGAAGACCTCATCTAACCTTAATAACCTCTTCAAGGACTCTACCTCCAAATATATAGTCATATTATAAGGACTGGGGTTAGGACTTTGATATATGAATGGGGGTGGGGTGGGCATAATTTAGCCGTAGCAGTGAGCAAAGCACCTCAAGGTGAGGAATCCCAGAGAAGGCAATGCTTTCTGCAGAACCTGTGAGAGGCTGGCTTGCCCGATTTGTCACATGAGCACACAACACCTTCATCCTGCCACAGTGATCTCACCTCCATCCTGCCACCTAGCTAGGCCCTTCCTGACAAAATCCCTGTCTCATCTCTCACTGACACAGCCTGCGCTCGCGTCAGGAACAGCAGGAGAGAAGCCTCAAGAGCACCACAGAAGGATGTGAGGAAAACTGTCATCCCCTGTCTGGCATGACATCAGCCACATTCCTCCCTGCAGCCCCACCAGGAGGGACAGGGGCTCTCCAAGGAGCAGCACACGGGCCCCTGGTGGCTGAATAAAGGAGGTGTCTCTGAAGGGCAGGGCAGGACCCACGACCTTGGCCATCCCTGTGGGTGGGAGGAGAATGCCCAAGCTGGACCCAGGGAGAGGGGTGGGGGGCAGCCCTGCAGAACTGGGCCTCTCAGGCCGGTGATGATGCTCCCACACTCCTCAGCGGGGAGCTAAGAAGTTGGACATAATTACAGCAGTGATTATAATTGTGATGACCTTTGGACAGAGAGCTGGAAAAGGATTTTATAATAAGGTGTTGATGAGGCTGATGAAGGTGTGAAGGGCTTCAAGAGAGCCTCAGAGTGGGCCGGGGTGTGTGTAAGAGAGACGGGGCGGGGAGGGAGAGAAAGTCCTAACAGTCTTACTTCTTGCCCAAGGACATTTCTCCTGAAGAGCCAGCTGTTCAAAGGACGGAGACAGGGGCTCAGCAGAGACACAGCCCGAGCCACAGGACATCCCCTGACAAGAGACAGGATGCTCAGGCTGGCTGGATGTGCTGTGGCTGTCAGCCCGCATCAGGGCCCAGGCCAGGCCAACTGAAGGAGAAGGAGGGAATCACTGACAAAGTATTTACCTTGCAGCAGGCACCATTCTTTAACACACTCCAGCTCTGTCTGCTCCTCATCAGCATAGAGGTATTAGTCCATTTCACAGGTAGAAAATTGAAGCACAGAGAAGTTAAGTTACTTCCCCAAAGCTATTCAGCTAGTAAGAAGCTATGATGGGATTTGAACCCAGCCAGCAGGGTTCGAAGGTTCAATCTTAGCTTACACTGAGTTTACCAGACTGAGAAACAAGAATGAGTTGAGAATCAAAGTTTATGGAGATCAAGAAGCCAAGTATCACAAATTAAAAAAAAAAAAAAAAGATGTATTAACAGGAAAAAAAAAAACTCAATCATCTCCTTTAATGTGAAAGAAAGAAAGAATGGAAGGAAGGAAGGATCAGATCTCAAGACCACAAAGCCACCAGAGCCATAATGAAGGGCCTGGGGTAGGACTTCAAACTTCAGCGGGTGGCAGCTGCTGGAGAGCAGAGCCCAGGGAGGGCTGGAGGGAATGATACTGAATAAATCAGAGTGGAGGGCCTCCCAGTCCTCCTCTTTGCCCATCCATGGCTGCTTCTCCTTTCGAGCTACACCGCGCCTTCTGCTCTGCCCTAGCCCTGTCTTAGCCAGGCTTCCTTCCTCTACTCTCAGGGCAGGGCCATCTTTACAGCCCTTGTGGCCTGTGCACTGCTCAACTCCAGGAATGCTTTCACATTATAGTTTATGTTGTGCCCATCAACACTGCTCAAAAGGGAGCTCTTTATGATCCACCAGATTCAGGGGACTCTAGGAGAAACCCATTACCTTTGCAGCCAGAGTTCATCTTGCCTGTTATGCCTCTGGAAGAAAAGCAGAGACATTATAGGGTTTAAGCAACACTCTCAAATTCATGTCTTCATTCATGTCTTCATTCACTCAACACATTTACTGAGCATCTACTATGTGTCAATATATAATAGATATAAAAGAGCATCATATCTTGACCTCAAGGAGCAAGTGAGACTGGCATCAGACAATCACACAGAAAAATACAGAATGTAACTGTAACTAAATGGCAAAGATGGTAAGTTACATAGTAGAATGAGACTATAGGGAGCTTTAACATTGTCAGGAAGTTCAGGGATGGCCTCTCTAATCTTAAGCAAGATCTAAGGAATAAAGGGGGCCAAGGGACAGAGAGCCCAGGAGCCTTCAGTAAAGCTTGCTCAAATGCTCCATGGCCAGATGAAGTGCATCAGTTAGCTACTGCTGTGTAACAAGCCATCCAAACACAATAGTTGAAAAGCATAGGCACCAATGTCACAGGACTAGAGGTCAGTTGGGCTCACTCCAGTGTCTACTATCAGCCATGAGTCATCTAGGTGACTCGGCTGACCTCTCTGGGGTTTTCAATGAGCATGAGGTCATCTGGCTATGGATCATCAATCTGAGGGTAACTGAAGCATGGTCTTCCATTCTCCAGCAGGCTGGCCCAGGATCCAACAGGGATCAGAGTGAGGCAAGTGAGGTGAGACTTACAAGGACAGGGTAGATCCCCCCTGTTTATTTAAAATTCTGATATTCTGTTCAACATAGATTTGTTGTGTTAACTGTGATTTTTTCAAATATTCCAATACTCTGCTTGGTTATTGAGTTTTTTGATGCCTCTTTAAACTTTACACCTGAAGCAAGTGCCTCACCTGCCTCATCCTAGCCCCAGGCCTGGACAAGAAACCGGAGTCTCATTTCTACAGGCAAAAGGCAATCTGTATCTGGGTTGACCCAGGAACTCTAGGGAAAGAAATGGGCATGTGGACAAGGCAGGGCTCCTCATGCCGGGCACAGGACACAGTGTGTGCAAAGACTTCAAGATATGAAGCAGCTGAGTCCCAATGTGTGGGGTAAGTAGGAACTGAGGAGTTGCTTTCAGAAAGTGGGGTGGAGGCCAATTACCCAGGGCCTGGGGTGACAGATGGCCCACTCAGCTCTGCTCTGTGGGGACTGGGAATTTGCAAGCTTTGGAACAGGGAAAGACATCATCAATGGCCTTAACTTATTTAACAAATAATGATTCAGTAATTGTTCTGTGCCAGGGGGTCTATGGCGACAACCCTATGATGTAGGTCCATCTAGCAGGGGAGGAAACCGAGCCACAGAGAACATAAGTAGCTTTTCCAAGTTTCCCCAGTTAATAAGTGGCAGATGCAGGATTAAAACCCAGAGAGTCTGTCTCTGGAGTCCCCATTGTTAACCATTAAACTTTGCAGCTTCTCTCTCACTTGTACTTTGGAAAGTTGCTTTAGCCAAACTATAGATGAATGGGAAGGCAGAAATTCAGGGCAGGGATGCAGGGAACGTAGGTGGAGACTGGGAAAGAGGCTGTTCTAGAGGGAGATGTAGGTGGCCTGAACTAGGTGGGGACATCAGTGTAAGAACCACAGGTGTGAAATGCAGCACCTCTCAGACAAGGGAGAGGCCCAGGGTGCTCACTCAGGGAGCACAGGCTGGGAACCAGCCCTAGGTGAATGGAGCTTGGTAGGTCAAGGGAGGGTGGTTAATGGTAGAGGAAAGATGGTACCAAAGAGGGTGGCAAGGTCATGCCAAGGGCTTCACAGCAAAAAGACATTTTGTATAGAGTCGAAGAGGCCTGACTTGCAGGTGGCAGTGGGAAACAAGGACACCACTGATGCTGTTTCCTTGGGACCAGGGAAATTATAGTAGGTGAGAGAGAAATCAACCTCTACTGGAGCAAGCAGAAAAGCTACAGCACCCTGGGGAAAGGTTGCATTTGTGAGGGGCAGAAACCAAGGGGAGCAGCCTGCAAAGCAAAGGTTTGTATGCAGTGGGGAAGCGAGAGGAAGAGCCAGTAGCAGATCATGGGCTGGGGGGTGGGGGGGTGGGGCTCTTGTTTGTTGGTGTGCCGTGGGGGGGTGTAAAGAGAAATGCAAATACCCATCATCCCACAGGCGACCAGATTACCAGCATGCAGGGCTGTAGGTGCAGATGGCAAAAAGGAGCAGGGCCCTTATTTTTCTAGTCAATACTGCTCTTTGCAAAGATGAGGGCTCTCGCTCACCACGGCACACCAAAGGAAGCTTCTGCAAACACTCATCACTCCGTCCAAAGGACTTTTTTTCCTGAGAACCAAGGCCCTCAGAAATAACCCTTACCAAATGATGACCTGGTTGTTGGCAAATAAACACGCAGCCTCTTTAGCCCTCAAGTAGGACAACTCTGAGGTGTGTATCCCCAAACTTACTCAGTAGAATTGTGCCCCAGTTGCTCTGAAGGCAGCCTGCTTGAGAACACACATCTGATGATAACACGCACTTTATTGACTTCCTTCCTTTTCCTATCTTACTTTCTATCCCTTCCCAGGGCTTCCTCTTGTCACCTCCTAAATAAACTACTTGCACTTAATCCTGATGTCTGAGTCGGCTTCAAGGTCAATTTAACTGAGGCAGGAACACTGGGACTCAGGGAAAAGAGAAATTTGCCCTTTGACATAAAGTGTCCCTGTGCAATCTTAACCCAAACTCAAGTCTCCCAAATTCAAATTTAGCAAAGAACAAAGACTAAAAGCATAAAATATGTGGTCACAAATATCTGTGCTAACTCACCTGCACAGGTTACATTCTTATCCTCTGTTCTCTGCCCAACCTGTAGAAAAATTAAATCTCTCCCCCATTAAAATAAATGGCAGTACATCCCTCTGAGGAGTCAACTTGCTTTCCCCTGTAGAAAGAAGGCTTGGTCACATGACCTCCTTTGACCAATGACACGTGAGCAGAAGTGGTTAATGCCAATTCTGAGCCTGAATGGCTATGGCTGGTTCTGCAGGGCTCTTGTTTGTTGGTGTGCTGTCTTTCTGCCCTGAGAATAGTATGTCCCAGATAGGGGCTAATCTTTCAGCCTAGATCCTGGAATAAAGACAGGCAGAGCAGAGCAGCTGATCCATGAGCACCAAAAAAATACAAAATTCTTTAAAATAAAATTTTTAAAAAACTCTTTTAAGCCACAGAGATTTGAGAACCCATTTGTTAATACAATAAAAACTGACCAATGTATTGCCTAAATCAAGTAACTAAACTTCTGTGAGCCTTGGTTTCTTCCTTTAAAAAATAGGAATACTTTATCTTATTTTTCTCCTATTTGTATTAAGCAGATAATAATATTATCTCTTTTTTAATATTTATTCTTTTTAGTTTTTTCAGCAGACACAAGATCTTTGTTTGTATGTGGTGCTGAGGATTGAACCCGGGCCGCACGCATGCCAGGCGAGCGCGCTACCGCTTGAGCCACATCCCCAGCCCAAAATCTTTCAAGGGATATTTTAAAAAGTGTAGTTCTAATACCATGGGATTAATAGTCATGTAATTGATTGATAAATGTTTAAATCACTCAACACTGAAGACCCTTGCTATTTTTATTTCCTATTTCACAAAGTCTATCATCATCTCCTTAATAATTTTTTTAATATTTATTTTTTTAGTTTTAGATGGACACAATATCTTTATTTTATTTTTATGTAGTGCTGAGGATCAAACCCAGTGCCTCATGCATGCCAGGCGAGCACACAACCACTTGAGCCACATGCTGAGCCCCTAATATTATCTTTTTGATGAGACTTCTGTATAAATTAAAAAGGAGCCTTAGCACAATGCCTGTCACAGAGTAAATGCTCAATAAATGTTAGCTGTTACAATTATAATGTTTTTCTCTGCCCCACAAAGAGATTTCTTCTAAAAGTAAGTTCCCCAGAGAAAATCTGCAACTCTTTTGAGGCTCACCCTCACTTTGTTTGTTAAAGGAACTTACTTTCCACTCCTAATGGCCCTGCTCGGAAGTGTTTGGCCCCCACCAACAGGTCACATGAAGTGCCAAGCAAGGCGCCCACGTCCCAGCAGGCCTGCATGCGGGAAACCCATAGCAGTTAATGAATCCCCATGGAGAGGTCTGGATTAGCCCTGGTTTAATACCCTGAAATGGCAGGGAGTCATTTATCCATGAGCTATGGCCTCTCTCTGTTGCCTGTGCATTACGAGTTATTTATGAGGCAATTTGCACGGTTTCACACTGGCTGGCCATTATGCTGCTGTCTGCTCACCACTAGGAGGGTGGCTGAACCCAGAGACAAAATGGTCCTCCCCCTGCCTCTGCTTTGCCAGTGACAATGAGGCCTGTGGCTTCCCCCTAGTGCAGCACATTTGCTCTTTGGGAATGAGAGCAGGACCCAAAACCGGGTGAAGAGAAACCCTGCCACATCTGTGCCCAGCAACAGAATGCACCTGGGGTCTTGTTAGGAAGGACCATGTTCCAATTAAAAAAAAAAAAAAAAAATATATATATATATATATATATATATATATATATATATTGCTGGAAAAAACATTAGTTGCAAAGAGAGATTATTTATGCATTCACTCTAGGAGAGTATGCAGGCATGGCAGGGACATCCCTTGCATTATTGGGATTGGAAAATAGCCATTATCTTGTGAAATGTTGTGCCCGTGACTCGGCACATAAAAAATTCTCAATAAATGCTACCTGTTGTTTTCATGGTGATGACCCGCATCCCAGCTGGTTCCCATCATCTTGAATATCATGCTATAATAGCCTGGTCAGTTTGCTATGACTGCCAGTTCCACCCGTGGCTCTAAGAGCTTTTGATTCTAGCTTCATGGGCATCATCTACCGTACTGAGAATTGTCCTACCAACAAGCTAGGATTGGGGAGACACTTAGAGAGTCTATATATTCATACAGTCCGAACCACACCATATATGTCGTGGTGTCTACTGGTAACAAATTGTTATCTTTGAAAGTTCAACTTCATGTCTTCGAAATTCTTGCGTTCTACATTTCAATCACTGCTGCTAATTCTGTCATAATAACTATGGCAGCTCTGTACAACTCAGGAGGTTACGGAGGTGAAGTTCTACCATAAGACCCCATGCTCTGGTCAGCAGAGGGTTACAGATCTCTACACTCTAAGCAGGGGAAAGAAAACATCTGAACTGAATATGGTCAGACTCCAATGCCCTTTCTTCCATGGCTAGTTCCTGTCTGCCATTCCCAAAACATGCCACTTTCTGCAAGGATTGCCCCCAAGGGCCTTACTTATTCATTATTTCATCCCGTATCACAGAGCTTTGGGACAAAAACTTGGGTTATTGTTTCTTATTATTTCCCCCAATAACCTTGCCTGTGCTGGACTGTTTCCCCTTAAATTCAGTAGAATAAATAAACTAGAAAACTGTTACTGCAGACCCTCTGACTCAGACACAGCACAGGCTCACTCAGATGGACCCAAAGGACGAGCAATTCCCATAATTATGACTCCCAAGTGTTCACTTTCCTGAGGCAGATAATCTTTGTTTTACTGACGCACATCAACAACAAGAAGATGATGGGTTTGCTGACAAATGTAGCTGCTAGATAATGCAGGGAAAATTGAAGAGGATTGAAGAGAATCTGATTAAATTGTGGAATATCCAGCCAGGAGCAGAAGCTAAGAGGAAGCAGTCTCCACTACCTTCAATGGATCCCAGCCTGAAAGACCACAGGTTTCCTCAGGAGGAGAAGAGCCCCCAGCCATCCCTCCCGAACCTAGCTGATTACTGCCCTTAATAATTCTACCTCTTGCATGCCTATCCTGAACCACACTGTCACAGCCAGCCAAGCCCGGGGTAAATCACTTCACTCCTATGAGCCTGTTTCCTCATTGAGAAATAGGGGTAACTACCTACCTCATTCATTCATTCAACTACTTTTTATTGATTATGCCTGACCCTTAGAAGGATTAAAAGATATATGTAAAGGAATTGGCACCCAGTAACCACTCAATAACTTTTAATTTAAATCATTAATTATTGTTATTTTGACATGATCCTCAAGAAAAACTATACTATGACTGCTCTTATCTTCGTGTGTTTGTGTGTGTGTGTGTGTGTGTGTGTGTGTGTGTGTGTGTGTGTTGCTGGGGATTGAGTCCAGGGTCTTGCAAATGCTAGGCAAGCACTCGACCACTAAGTCACAACTCCAACCGTTTCATCTCCAAATGGTTATCTTATTATCTTGTTATCTTATTTTTACAGATAAATAAGTCAAGCCTAAGGGAAGAGCAAAGGCTTGAGCTGAGTTACACAGTTAAAATTCATACCCAGAGCTTTGGATTTAAAGACTGGCTCACCAAATGGGAGCTGGCCTCTCTTCCTCCCCATCTTCCTGCCACAGGATTCCCCAGGGAATGACAGCAAGATGACCTTGTCAAAACAGAAGACTATGGTCTTACGCATGCACCCCCCTCATATCACTGGTTGTCAGTCTAGTAGGAACTTGAAGAAGGAAGAGCAAAGTCTGAACATTCACAGTTGGAAACTTATCTTGCCCTTCCCTTACCCTACACCCTCGTGTCCCCCTAATGGAGGGTCAGGAGACACTTGTTTCATCAACCTAGAAAGTGCTGTCAGGCTCACCAGGAGCTAGAGATGATATGTCTTGCAATCAGGAGGTAAAAACAAAGAAAGAGAAAAAGGAAACAAAGAGATCCAGCCTTGCATCTGAGAAATCTGAGTACTTATGCACATACTAATTAAAACTGGCTCAGTCGCCATATGCGCACAGTTAAAGGGGCTGGCGCCCTAGACACTGACACTAAACAAAGCTGCTCTCAAAACAACACATTATGCAGCCTGCTGACAAAACCAAATAACCATTTCTAGTGGTTGTATATTCAAATCAACTCCACAAATATGTAGCGATCCCCCTCAGTGTGCCCAGCACTGTGCAGTAGCTCAGAATACAAGAGGAATGAGGAAGAGGTCAGACTGCTGGGGAAATTGATGCATACTACAGCAAAGAGAGTAACATGGCTCATGCTGTCGTCAGGGCAGAGCACAGGTAGAAGGGAGCTGTGCTCCCCTTTCCCTGAGGGCTGCTCTACAAGAAGGGGTTCCCCAGAGGAGAAAGGTACTGCAATAGTGTAGAGGTGGGAGAGTACATGGTCTGGATGAAGCATCATATCATCAATGTGGGAAGAAGGGAAGGAAATGATTTTATCATCAGCCCAGCCCCAGACCAAACGTCACTACCTCCCTAAAGACAATTTCACTGACCATCCTACCAAAATACTATCATCTTCTTTCACGTCACCCTGTTTTGCTTTTTCTGTAGCACTTGACCTTATCTAAGTTAACCTCATTGTTGGTGTATTTGTTGGTATCTTCTTCATCCAGAATATAAATTCCTTATACAAGTAGGCCCCCTGTCTGTCTTGTTCTTTGCTGTATCTCCACCACTTAGAGCAGAGCCGCCAGAATAGTACTTAATAAATATTTATTTTTTAAAAAGGAACAGATGGATAAATCAATAAATGGGGTCTTTGCAATATGGGTTGGAGAAGAACTTCCAACCAGTACATCTATTTTATGTGACAGTCAGACTAATGCTAGCTGCTGTAACAAATAAACCCAACATTTCAATATCTTTACCCAATAGAAATTTACTTCTCACTCACCTGGATGTTCAATGCAAGTATTCATAGTTTGCTTTCCTCCACGTGCTGATATAAGACCCCAGGGTCCTTTCATCTTGTGGCTCTACCATCTCTTGGGAGCTTCAGAGTTCTTTATTTCTAGCCAATAGAGGAGAGCATAGGAAACCCCAGCCCAGCTCAGGAGTAACATATCTCTGCCACTCCCATCTCATTTGAAAGAACAAGTCTTGTGGCCCCATTTAGGTGGAAGTACAGCTGGGATATGGGATTTCTGGCTCAACAGGAACCTAATGTGCCTGTGATAACATCACATTATAGAAGGGGGAGAATGAGTTGGTAGTGGACATGTCACCATTCCAGCTACAATAGCCCTGGGCTCGGAACAGTTAAACCATTCATCCAAGAACAGGTCACTCTTGAGTGCTACAAGTGTCCCCTCCATTTAAGAATTGGTCTCTCACCTCCCCTCCCCCACTGAGGCCCCACTTTCCAAGCACTGAGGTCAGAAGGAGACATTTCTTGGAGAAATTCTTCTCCTGAAGAATTTTCCTCTCAGAATTCTACAGCCCTATTAGCAAGAGTTCAGTTATTCTGTTTCTGGGAGAACCAAGAGAGGAATGTGCTAGAATGTTCCCAGGAACAGAGACAGGGAGCCAACAGGAACAGGAGGCAGGATGCTAGAAGAGAAGCGTGTGGAGAGGGAGGAAACTAACCTAGAGAGGGTCTGACAAGTTGCTCCCCACCACAGAAGCCTTCCAATAATGACAACAGAAACAGGTAGCACTGATTTAGCACTTCCTGTGGGCCAGGCAGCAAGCCAAGTACTTTATAATCAGTCTCTCACTCAATCTTCAGAAAATCTAAGATGAGAGCTGCCATCGCAGTTTCTTCAGATAAAGAAACTAAATCTCAGAGAGATGCTAAGCAACTAGCCAAGGTTAAGCCAACCAGTCAATTGAAGAGGTAGAATTTGAGGATTCCGAAGCCAGAACCCAGACTTTTCCTGTACCACCTTCAACACTTTGCCCTGCAATTAAAACGGGTTCTTCTGTGCCCTTCGCCACACAGAGAAGGGTCTGCACAGGTTCCTCAGGATCTCAGCTCTCAAAATCCCAAAAGCAGGGCTAGTAGCCAAGGCTTCCAGGTAGACCGTATATGAGGTGGACTGAGCAAAGGTTCTCATCTTCAGGGATGGCCTGGAATTGTGCTTCCAGGAGGCCCACACCTGGCAAGGCAGAACTCTGTTGCATGTAGAAGTTGGTGCACCCTCTAGGGTTCTACCAAGCAAGCATGGTGTCTTTAAGCCTTGAAGTGCCTTGTGGATCACAGCAGGGTTTGTCAAACTTGATATTTCTGTTGTGCCTCCACACATGAGCATATTTTTCTTTGCCCTTGTTGCAATGAACTGTGCTGTACTTCTAAACCAAACAGTGTGACATACATTCAAATTACAGTCCTCACTTATGATGATTCGGGTCGCTTAAGTAACCAATCATTGTGACTTTGAATGAGTTTAATTATCAGGGTACTTCAGTGCATAAATAACTATGCACACTCTGTTAGGCAGGCTGACAGCTCTAATGGAATCCTACAGTCTGGTCTCATCTGGTAAAAATCCCTGGACTCTGGTCCTGACACTCTATCCTGCATTGTCAGGATGATTGAAAGGGTCAGCCCAGGGGAGCTGTCACCCCCCAAGGCTGGACTCTTTTAGGAAAGACCCAAATCTCATCAAAGAGCAACCAGACTCAGAAGCAGAAAAATATGATTTTTTTTCAAAAACTTCTTCATGAGAGCAGCCATTTTCAACGTATCTCAGACACAGATTCTTACTAATCCATGCAATAGCTATGGAAGTATTCTCCTATACAGTGCCTGAAACTTAATCAATATCAGTGGAATGAATGGCAATTCATAGTTGAGGAAACTGGGACTCAGAAGTTACACACGGGTCCACACTGACCCAGGCAGTCCAAGGGAAAGCCTGGTTCTTAATGTCAGACCTGAAAACTCAGTATCAGATGGAGAATCTGAGACCAATCAGGCAACCAGCATCTCTATCCCAGCTCACTCTCTCAGACCTAGGTCCTCCAGACTCAAAAAGCCCTAGGACTCGGTTCTTCCAGCTCTACCTTTTGCCCTAGGGTTCGGGGAAGGACTGAGGACTACCCAGGAACAAACTAGAGCAGCAATGGGTGTAACTAGGGGGTAACCCCTCCCAAAACATCCTCTCAGTTCTTCCTCTGCCCACGACTCCTTCCTACAAGCTCTAAAGGCAAGCTCTAAATTGCACCATCCAATCCAGAGGTTCTTTCTTTTTTTCTTTTTTGTCCATATGCTACTTCAGCAATCTACTGAAGCCTATGAGTCACTTCTCAGAATACTACTTTTAAGTGCACAAAACAAAACACCATGGATGACAAAGGAAATCAAAGACAAAGAAGTGGTCATCAAAGTCTTCTTAAAGTGAGTTAAAGGAACATATTTCTCTATTAGTGCATTAAACAATAAGATCTACGAGAGAGTCTAATAACTTCCATAATTTCAAAGTAGTGACAAACGTGAACAATGAGATATCTAAAATAGCTACAATGTGAAATAAAAATACCTTTGATTTTTATTTTCAATAAAGGAACACATATTGTTGATACTATCATAGTTTGTTGCCTACATTCAATGATTGAAGGAAATGGTAGATTTCAATAAAATATTTCCTATCTAAGTTCACAGACCCCCAGAATTTTATCGAAGATCCTTCAGTGAGCCCCCAATTTAAGAAACCCTGATCTAACTCCATGTTGAGTTAGTGCCCATCCCCTTCCGGTCTTGGAGGAGGAAGAAAGAACTTTTTTAAAATATTTATTCTTAAGTTTTAGGTGGACACAATATCTTTATTTTACACTTATGTGGTGCTGAGGATTGAATCCAGTGCCTCGTGCATGCTAGGCGAGCACTCTACCACTGAGCCACAGCCACAGCCCAAGAAAGAGTTTTCTAAGTCAGCATCTTGACCCAATCTCCACTCAGGGTCCTCAAATCTCATCATCCCAGTTTCCACCCTTGGCTGTTTTCCTAGAGCCATGACTTTGTACCTGGCATTAGCTTTCATCTCTTCCTTCATTTCCTTTTCATTTCTTATCATTTTCCTTTTCACTAACTTTTTTCTTTACCTATACATAAAGCTCAGGCCATATTTCTTCCAGCCTCCACCTGACATTACCTCTTCACAGTAACTTTATCTGGAGATTCACAGTGCATGTCACACTTTAAACAAACACACTGACAAGAGCGTACTAGCCCCCACTCATTTACAATAAACACCTAAATAACAGCTCCTGATGGGACAGCCTCTCCTCCACACTATTCATCCCTATCTTGATTGGGAACCAGTTATTGCCTTGGAATTACCCTGTGAAGACCTTGATTCTTCTCCCTGAGTTGGCCTTACATCATGATAAGAAGCATAAACTCTGTCTTAACATCAACGTGATGTTCACTAAGGCTAGTGACAGATTCGGCTCTTTTAGGCATGAATTGTGTGTTCATGTACCAACTTAGGGACACTTCAAAATGAAAACATGCCAATAGAAAATATGTTGGGGAATGGGTTATTAGCCAGTTGATAGGTCAACTGTATGGAGAACAGGAAATAGAGAAGCCTCCAGATCCTGAAGGCACTGGGAAGAAAGAAGGTATTAGCTTTCTTGCCAGTGTACACTGAAAGCAAACTTTGGCAATTATCTGAGCAAATGCATGGACATTTTCCAACCCAGTTTCTCTTGCAATTTGCATTTGGGAGTGAGCAAGGAGTGGTGTTTATTGGATCTATTCATATGTTCTCTTGACTGGCAATTTGTAGTCAAGCAGAGCATAGACCTCTTTTTCTTGTTCCCAGTATTTCCAGATGGTCACATGAAATAGCTAGTGTCTATTACTACTATCATTGTTATTGTTATTGTTATTATTGGTTATGAGAGCATTTGAGGTTGTACAAACTTCTGTTTTTAATTAGGAAACAAATAATTTCTAGGAACTCTTCAAACCATCAAAACTCTCATAAAAATGGGTATAAGGAAGAAGAGCTATCACACTGTGGTATGCCTTGTATCCAGAATCACATAATAAAAATGGCTTATACTTAGTGTATACTTAAACGTGGCCCTCATACAGTTTATCCTATAATCCTCATAACAACACTGAGATAACTACCATTGAATCCTCATTTTACAGATAAGGAAATGGGGTTCTGAGAAGAGAAGCACTTACTAAAGTTTACAGAGCTACCATCATAGGATCAGAATGCAGGGAAACATCCTGCTAAACATGTCCCAATTTACAAGTCCTTTAGGGGAAAAAAAAAAAAAGCTGGATGCCTGTCACTCCTTATACCAAAAATAAATAAATAAATCCAGCTGAATCAAAGATGTAAACATAAAAAGGGTATGCAGAAGAAGTCCATAAGGGAATTCAGGTAAATAATTTTATAATTCCAAGATGATGAAGGCATTTTTCAAATACCATGTCAGGAACAGAAACCAAATAGGAAAGACTGACAGATTGTACTACATAAAAATGTAAACCTTCTGTTTGACCAATAAATAAACTTTGAAAAATATTTTCAGCATATGTTATAGACAAAAGGTTGCCATTACTCATAGAGACAGAAAACTTACCCAAAAAATAAATGAAAAATGATACCACCAAAAGAAAAAAAATGGTAAATAACAGAAAGAGATATTTTGCAAAAGATGCAAAAATATCTAGTTAACACCTGATCTTCTGTATATAATAGGAAAGTTATTAAGTATTTAATGAAGCAGAAGAAGAAAATTCCACCACATTTGCCTCTGCCTTTTAGAAGAGGTATGGCTTTCTTCAGCCCAGGAAAGGTGAGGAATTCTATCCCATCAAACTCTACTTGGGAAAGAAAGGAGAGAGAACACAAGACCCAAGATGAGAGCTGGAGAAAGAGTGGTTCAATGCTGGAATAAGGAAACTCCCTAGCCAGGAGATTCCCTTGGGCAGAACCTGAGATGGGCATTCCAGTGAGGGGTTCTCATGGACAGAGAGCTCATGGGTAAATTGTAAGCAAGAAACATTAGGAAAAACTGATCTCCAGCAGCAGAAGTGAGTAATAAAGACAAAGGCAGAAAGAATAGAACAAAATAAGATCAATCAAAGCAAAAATCAAGTCTTGAAAAAAATCTACAAAATTGACAGACCATTAGCTAAAAATAGACTTTTAAAGAGAGAAAGAAAAAAGAAAAAATTGAGAATGAAAAATGGTACATTACTAAAGACCTGACAGGGACAAAGAGGATTATATAAGAGTTCCATAAACAAATATATGCCACCCTATTGGATAATATATGAAATAGCCTACCAAAATTCATTCAAAAAGAAATGGAAAAAGAGGCAACGATGTGGTTGAATTTTCTTCTGCTGCTTCATTAAATACTTAATAACTTTCCTATTATATACAGGAGATCAGATGTTAATTAGATATTTTTGCAAAATATATATGAAAAATAAAAGATTAAATTAGTAACTTTACAGCATCCCACAAAGTCCCTGACCAGATGACTTTACCAGTGAATTCTACCAAACATTAAAAAAATAAATAAAATCATTTCTTCACAAACTCTTCCAAAATTAAGAGGGGAAACATTTCCTAACTCACTCTGTTATTACCCTGTTACCAAAACAAGAGAAAGAAAGCACAAGAAAAGAAAGCAACATACCAATATCTCTTATGAACTTAGACACAAAAAATGCCCATCCAAATACTAGAAAATTGATTCCAACAACATATAAAAAGGATCACATATCATGATCAAGTGGGATTTATCCCAGAAATTCAAAGTTGGCTTAGTTCTAAAAACCAATTGGCATAATATAACATATAAACAGGAGGCAAAAAACGAATGATCATCTTAGTAGGTGCAGGAAAATCTTTCACACTAAAATTACTCAACAAATCAGGAATATGAATTAACTTGATAAAGAACATTTAAAAGCCAATGTCATATGTAATGAAAAATGAAATACTTTCCCCCCACATCAGGAAGAAGACAAGGATGGTCACCTTCATTTGACATTGTACTGAATATCCTCACAAGACCAAAAAGGCAAGAAAAGGGAATAAAAGACAACCTAACTGGAAAGAAATAAACTATCTCTCTTTGCTGATGAGATGATACTGTAAATGCAATAAATCCTAAGGAACCCATTAAAAATTAGAATAAGCCAGTTTAGCAAGATCTTAAGAGTTAAAAAAAATAATATACAAAAGTCAACTGCCTTTATATACTAGCAATGAACTATAAAGTAAAATTAAGCAAAGAATTCCATTTACAATATCATCAAATAGAATAAAATAGGAAAAATTTAACAAAAGAGGGGCAAAACTTGTTAGTCACCTTTCATCACTGTGACCCAAATACCTGACAATAACAACTTAGAGAAGGAAACTTGATTCTGGCTCACAGTTTCAGAGGTTCTGTCCATGGTTGGTCAGTTCCATTGCTCTGAGCCTGAGGTGAGGCAGAATGTCATGGCAGACGGGAGTGGTGGAGGAAAGCTGCTCATTTTGTAGCAACGGGGAAGCAGAGAAAAAGAAAGTGGAAGAATTTGAGGACAAAATATAAAGCTCCCAAGGTACTCCCCCAGTGACCTACTTCCTCTAACCATACCCCATGTGCCTATAATTACTACCCAATAATACATTAAAATTATTAGTTCATCAAATGGATTAATCTCTTGATGAGTTTAAGGCTCTTGTAATCTAATCATTTCACTTCCTAACATTGCTACATTGTCTCACATATGAGCTTTTGGGGGATACCTCATATCTAAACCACAAAACTTGTATTCTGAAAACAACACCATTAGCCACCATAAAATGCAGTCAATAACACAATGAGATGCTACTCCACACACACAATATGATCTATAATCAAAAAGACAGGTAAAAATAAGTATCAGGGGAAAAGAATAATTGTCCTTGAGGCTGTGCTCATAGAGTTAGTGTATGTGGAATTCTCATACACCCACAGTGTCAAATGGTGCACCCACTTGGGAAAAATGTGTTGGTTCTTCAAGAGGTCAAATATAGAGTTACCATAAAACCCATAACTCCACTCCTAGGAATGTACTCAAGAGAAACGAAAAAATGTGTCCACACAAAAATGGTACAAGCATGCTCACAGTAGAGTTACATATAATAGCCAAAAAGCAGAAACAACCCAAATGTCTATCAAGTACTTGAAAATAAGTAAAAGAAGCTAGACATAAGAGACCACATATTGTATGATTCCATTTATATGAGTGTCCAGAATGGGCAAATCTATAGAGACAGAAAGCGGATCAGTGATTGCCTAGGGCTCAGGGTGGGGAGGGGAGGGGTAAATGGGAAGTAACTGCTAATGGTACAGAGTATCTTTGGGGGTAGGGAAAATGTCCTAAAATTGATTGTCTTGATGGTTGCACAACTCTGAGTATGACTAAATTCCACCCAGTTGTACACTTTAAATAGGTGGATCTCATGATATGTGAACTGCATCTCAATAAAGATGTTATATAAAAAGAAATCAATAATTATATAGAAATATCAAATTTTAATTCAAAATAAAATGCTATTAAACTGGAAGAATGGAAACATTCATAATGAAACTTTTATTCCACAATGAAAATAAAATCTTTGAACCAGATTTTTGTCACTGTGACAAGAATACCTGAGACAGATCAACTGGAAGAAAGACTTGTTTTGTCTAAAAGTTTCGGCTTCCTGGATTTCAGTCCGTGTTCACTGGCTCCACTGCCTTAAGGCCTCTGGGGCTTTAACATCATGGCAGGGAGCAGATGACGGTAAAGCAAAGCTTCTCACCTCCTGGCAACCAGGAATCCAGTAGAGAGAGGGGGGAAGGGGCAGGGGACCAAACATACCCTTCAAGGACGCAAACCCAATGACCTACTTCCTCCAGTTAGGCCCCCTTAAGCTATGAATCCATTATTGGGTTATCCCATCACCTCCCAAAGGCCACACCTCTCAACTCTGCTCCAGTGAGGACCAAGCCTTCAACACATGAGCTTTTGGGAGACATTCCAGATCCAAACCATAAGGAGCACCCACGAAGCATTTCCAGACATCTGCTCTAAAACAAAACATTAAAAAGTAGAACTAACACATAACACATTCCTCAAACACAATATAATGAAACCTAAGGATAAAAAACTAACATGAAATAGACACATTTTAAAAAGTCAAATCACTAAGAATCGAGCTAATTCTTGAATGTGTGTTTCAAATAGGAATCAAAACTAAGATTCCACTAAACTACGTACGTACTCCACAAATCCAAAAATCTAGCTTCTCCTTTCAGAGTGTTTTGCAAAGCACGCTTTTCATGGAAATGTGACTAGATAGATACCCCTTCTCCTTCCCATTGGGTGTGCTGGCTCCAGTTAGAATTGGAGCTAACCTGTGTCCTTTTATTTGTTCTTGCACAGTTGTTTTTTATTACCTTTTATTTATGCCCATTCATTTCTAAACCACAGTGACACCTACTCTTACATTTTATTTATCTTAAAGTTTATTTTTTTCTATTTAGAAATTGTAGTACTATGGCAATGAATTTCCTAGTAATAATAGCTTTGGTTGCATCCCAAAAGACAAACATTTTTAAATTCTTTCTAATTATAAAACAACACATTATTTTTATAAATATAAATATTCAGTAATGTATGTCTTAGACAAGAAAGTCCTCTGTTTTCTGTAATTCCCTTCCCTATTGCATCCTCCAATCCCTTAATTAATCCAGCAGTTTGGTGGATATGCCTTCACATTTTTTCCTAAGCTAGGGTTTATGTGTGTGTGTGTGTGTGTGTGTGTGTGTGTGTGTGTGTGTGTGTAATATTCCCTTTTTAAAAGAAATGGAATCATACTTTCACACTTTACATAAAATTGATTCTTTCCACGTAAGCATATTAGTTGTAACTTTCCATAGCAGCACATACAGGCCTCTCTCAGTGGTGTTCAGCTAGAAGGGTGTAATCACATGTATTTAACAATTCCACCATTGAGGACTTGTTTCTAATTTTGGATTTCAGCTGTTTTTAATCTTGGATATCACAAACACTGCTGCAGTGAACAATATTACTAAAGCATCTTTGTAACACTAACACAAGCATTACAATAGGATCTGTGGTTCTCCCATTATTATTTCACAGGTACCAAACAAGGTTGCCTAGGGCCTCAAGATTGTCCAGGACCTCAAACACCATTTTAAAATAGGATGATAGAAGAAACAACAAAAAATATCTTCTTAATATGACCAGGAGAGGTGGTATCCGAAAGCCTCCAAGAAAGAAATGGAAAGAAACTTGAATGAGGTTTTTTTTTTTTAATAATAAATCAAAAGAAGAAGGATTTAAGGTTTTATAAATGAATGAAGCAAAATCATAGGTTTCAGAACTTTGAGGGACACTATATACTGGTTTCTACCCTCACGATTCTCCTCTCATCTGTCAGTACAGGTAAAAATTCACATATACATCACTTTAACTGTTCTGTTGGTCAGTGTGGCTACATAGAAATAACCAGGTAGGCAGATGCTAGATCAAAACAAGCAAGAAAATTCAAATATTCTTCCTAGTCCCACTGCTACCCACAGGGGCTCAGCCCACCTGGAGTGGGGAGCAGGCCAAATAGAGGGGACAGAAGAATACCTGAAACAACACAAATTAATTAGTTTGAAATTCGTTATTTCTCAAAATCTCCAAGACTTTAAATTAAAATAAAACTAAACATAAAATAGACCAGGGCACTCTAAAGCTGAGCAAATCTACCCTGGCATGCATGAAGAAATAGCAGTGGGGTACAAGGCAAGTGGGATGAGAGGTAATGGTGGGAAGGGTAGACAGGTGCCAGACCATGGGGCTCATGTGTGTCACACTAAAGCATGTCAATTCTACCCAGGGAGCAGTTGGGACTGGTTTGTATCTTTGTAAGCAGGGGAGCAGCGTGATTACTCTAATTTAAGCTACATTAAATCTTTACTGGAACAAAGACAAGGTATAAGTTAATTAGACTCAGAGTAATGGATGTTGTCTTAGTTTGTGCTGTTATAACAGAATGCCTGAGACTGGGCAATTTATAAAGAAGAGAAATTTCTCTTTCACAGTTCTTGAGGCTGGGATGTACAAGATCGAGGTGCCAATATCTGGAGTCTGGTGAAAGTCTTCTTGCTGTGTCTTCACACAGTACAAGGAGCAAGGGGAGAAAGGTACAAGGCTGTGTCCTCACCTTGCAAAAGTGCTGCAGGGAGTGAACCCTCTTCCACAAGCCCTTTCCATGGCATCATTAATCCATTCATGAGAACAGCACCTAATGACCTCAGCACCTCCCGTCAGGCCCCATCTCTCAACAAAGTGGCATTGAGGATTAAGTTTCCAGGACATGAATTTGAGGGACACACTCAGACCATACAAGATGTTAAAACACTGTAGAATACACCACAGATGGGATCTACTGCCATTTATTACTAGCATTGACACATCCATAAACACTCATGAGTTCAGAGACTGAATTTGTAGTATTATGTGGCGTGGGGCCCAGAAGGTGACTCCAGGTGTGACCCTGGGGCCTGAAGAAAGGCCAAGGGTTACCAAACAAATCCAGGAGTGGTGAACTCGGTGGATCTGGAATTGGGAGCACTCACTGTGAGCCAGACTCTGCCCCAGACACATGGTGTTTGTTCCTTGTAATCTTCAGGCATACTTGTAAGGATATTATTATTTAAAGGGAAAAAAGACTTTGCAGATGAGAAACTTTGAGGCTTTCAGAGGTTAATTAGCCTCATCAGTGGGAATCAGACGGGCCCACACTGACTCCCGGTGCTTTCCCAGTGGTGCGTAACCCGTCTATGCCAAAGGGCAGAGCTGTGGTTCCAGAAGTATGTACACAGCTGCCCTTCCTGGCTTCAGCCCACACAGGGGCCACCAACTGCCTGGTGGGAAGTGGGTACAGCTATCAGGTGGGGCTTCTGTGGGAAGAACAAGCCCCAGGTCCTCTCTATGTGGTCAGGCATTCTCTTCCCTTAAGCCACAGGTATCCCAGGTCCCTCCCTTCCCCCGGCAGGACCCTGATGACTGCTCTCTTGCTCCCTTTGGTGGTCATCCTGTCTCCAGGTGATGCTGATCCCTGCTGTCCCTCCCAGGGGTCCTGCTCAGCTGCCAGGTCTTGAGCCCTGACACCTCTCTCCATGGAGTCTACGACCATCTCATTAGGCTCGCAAAAACAAAGGTATTGAATGTTTAGCTCCTTGAAGGTGAGTTGGATAAATGTGGAGTTGGCATCATCTATGGCCCCTCGGGCATCATCTCCAAGGGAAAGGAGGGAAAGATGCTGTTGAATCAATAAAACAGCCAACAAAATTCACTGCTGTCACCTTGAATAAATCACCTGCTCTCACCTTTGACACCCAGCCACCTCTCTTCTCCCAACTTGGCTTAACCTAAACATGAGGTTTCTGGCTGCCCCAGGAGTGGCCCTGTGGGGAAATCCTGTTAGGGTCCCTGTGGCTCTCACTTGGTGGGCCGACTCTCTGGGGCCGGGCACAGTCCAGCTCTATGGTAGGGACCCTCGTACTGACCTGGCCCAGCCTTGATTTTGATTCTATCAAGTCCTGTGGTGCCCACCCCAAATCCCTCCTCCCCACCAAACACACACATGCACATACTTCTCTAAGACATGGCCTATCCTGGGAAGCCCCAGCCACCAGGAATATTTGTAAGGGCAGATGACAGACAGCAAGTTCTACCCAAGACATCAGAAGAATAAAAGAATTTAGAATCTGTGAGTCCAAACACTAACGACAACAAGGGTCAACCCTGAACTCAGGGTCGTGGAAATACAGAGCAAGCAGAGGAACAGAGCCAGGGTGGAGCAGAGGTGGAGGTAGGAAGAGTCTAGGCCAGGCCACAAATCTCACTGACGCTTACAACTGTCCTTCATGGACCAGCAAGTGGAGGGTCTGTGGGAGAGCTCTGCCAGCTTACAGGGCAGAGGGAGGTGTTGATGCCAACAGTCAGGCTGTGCCAGGAGCAGGATGACATTGGCCAGACAAGAGTTCCCAGGGTGCCATGACCTTCACCAGGGCAGGTGCTGCCACTCCTCTTGTCTTAGTCCCCAGGCATGAATCAGTAGCCAGTCCCAGAGCAGGAATCAGCATCATGAACCTGCAAGAGCAAAGGGCACGGAATAGGGAGGGTTAAAATCTCAGAGCAATGCTCAACAAGGCACAAGCTCTGAGCTTGCCCTGCATAAGGAAACCACAGTTGAGGGAGGCAAGGAGGCTGGCATTGGTCCAGGCCAACTACACAGCTTCCACTGGTCCTATCATCGTGACCCAGGCTGCAGGCGGCCTTGGAGACCCATGAGACCAGAGCTCAGCCAGAATCTTACAGACCGGCCTTGAGTTGGTTCTGTAGGAACTGGGGCCCTGGAAACCTGGCAGCCCTGCAGGGACTTCAACCCCCAGTCTTAAGTGATAATGTATTTATAAAGACTTGCCAAATGAATGAATAAGGTGAAGGGACTGGAGAGGCTGTAAGGGAGGAAATGGAACAATCATGAGAAAGGAAGGAATATTTTTGAGTAGCTTCTGTGTGACTGGCACCGTGTTCGCACAGCAGCTGGAAGCAGAGGGTAGCATCTTTCTAAAAGCTAAACCACTAGTGTATTCTTCTGCTCAAGATTTTTAGTGACTCCCTACTATGATCGAGGAAGGATTTAAATGTCTTAAGGAAGTTTACAAGACCTCACCCAGCCCAGCCTGGCCTAGCTTTCTGGGCTCACCTCTTGCCAGGCCCAACCCCAGCCCCACCACCCCACCCCTACCTACCCTGCACTCTGCATTCCAGTCCACAGCTTTAGACTTCCTTTTACATATCATTCTGCCATTGTCTTTTTCCCTCATGGCTGTGCCCCATGTGTTGAGGTTCCCACCTGACACTTATATGCATGGTCTCACTCAGGTTCTCAACAGATCTGTGAGATGGCAATAGTTATAACTATTCATAATCAAAGAAGCTGAGGCTAAGGGGTCAAATGCCTTGTGCAAGGTGAGTACCCATGCTAAGCCATGCTCCCCATACCAGGATCCCGTTCACACCAGTGGGATGGCCAGTGAGCACTGGACAAGCAGGGACTATTGCCAGCCCCTCACAGTCTGGTATCTCAGAAACACTGGCCGGTGGGAAGACAGGAGGCCAGCCCTGTTGAGGATGTGACTGGGGAGGCTGATCCAGGGCAGCCAGCTCATTCCAGTTGGCCTAGGGCTTCCTAAATTTTAGCACTGAAGGTTCAACATCGCAGAAAACCCATCATTCCTTCTTTTAAAACTGAAAGTTCTGCAACCCAGAAATATCTCTCATCTCAGCCCCAAGAAATTAGTCACCCTAACTCAAATCAGCTTCTTTGTCTATCAAATGAGGTAGCCAAAGACAGGCAGGGCCCCTGGGGATCCACTGAGATGTGGCATTAAAGCAATAGTTCAAAGAATTAAACTGTGTAAGACCTCCAGATACAAGATCCCAAAAATGAGGGGGAAAGGAGTCCCCACCATGAGTATGAGACGACCAAAAGCAAGCTGGTTGAGCAGGGCCTGGAGGGGAGACGAGCCCAAATCTCTGGCTGTCTTATTTGCCGCTGTATTTCCAATTCCTAGCACAGTGCCTGGAGCACAGCGAGTGTTCAATGCATACGGAATGAATGCATGCATGAACACCTGGGCCCCCGCAGTTAGATATCAGCCTTCAAACACCTGGAGCAAAGCAGCAGACCAAGAGGGACCCAGCTCGATAGTACAACCATTCAGGGTAAAATGGGGTCCCTGGAGAAGATGAAAGGGGTCAGGATGAGAAAAGCTATTTGAGCCAGGTTTGTGCTGGACAGAACAGCCGACAGAGGCTTGCTGCTAGAGGGCTGGCTGGGCTGGTGTTTCTACGGGAAGAAGCTGCCCTTTCAGGACCCAGCCATTTTTCTTCTTTTAGGGGAGACCCCATCCTTTGGCACATATAGTCAAGAAGGGAAAGCTTTCCGTGAGGTTTCTCCAAAATCCCTCACGCGAGAAAGTCTCCATGATTTGGCAGAATTCAAGACTAGTCAAGAATTTCCACTGGGCAATCACTTCTAACTTGTAAAAAGCTTTTGACTGTAATTATTCCAACAGCTACAGGTGGGGTCTCTGTGGTCAGACCTGGGAAGCAGCAGCAGTGCCATCTCGTGGCTTTTTGGAGAACAGCACAGAGTTGTGTCAGCCCCTTCACAATCCACAGCTGCTGAGAATTCACAACTTTGGATATCTTTTGGTTGTTGTTGCTGTTGTTGTTTTGTTTTGTTTTAATTAGTTATACATGACAGTAGAATGCATTTTGCACTTTGACATATCTTACATAGATTGGATATAATTTCATTTTTCTGAGTGTACATGTTGCAGAATAATATTGGTCATGTGGTCACATATATACATACAGGAATAATGTCTGTTTCATTCTACTATCTTTCCCATCCCCATATCCCCTCCCCTTCCCTCCCATCACTTCCCTCTACCTAATCTAAGGTAACGCTATTCTTCAATAGTGCCCCCACCTTATTGTGAATTAGCATCCTCATATTAGAGAAAATATTCAGTCTTTGGTTTTGTGGGATTGGCTTATTTCACTTAGCATGATATTCTCCAACTCCAACCATTTACTGGCAAATGCCATAATTTTAGTCTTCTTTAAAGTTGAGTAATATTCCATTGAGTATATATATCACATTTTCTTTATCTATTCATCTATTGAGGGATACCTAGGTTGGTTCCATAGTAGAGCTATTGTGAATTGAGCTGCTATAAACATTGATGTGGCTGCAATACTGTAGTACGCTGATTTTAAGTCCTTTGGGTATAAACCGAGGAGTGGGATAGCTGGATCAAATGGTGGTTCCATTCCAAGTTTTCTGAGGAATCTTCAACACTGCTTTCCATAGTGGTTACACCAATTTTCAGTCCCACCAGCAATGTATGAGTGTGCCTTTTTTCTCCACGTCCTCGCTAACATTTATTGTTGCCTGTATTCTTGATGATTGCCGTTCTGACAGGATGAGATGAAATCTTAGAATAGTTTTGATTTGCATTGCTAGAGATGCTGAACACTTTTTCATATATTTGTTGATCAATTGTATTTCTTCTTCTGTGAAGTGTCTCTTCAGTTCCTTAGCTGATTTATTGATTGGGTTATTTGTTTTTTTGTTTTGGGTTTTTTTTTTTTTTGGTGTAAAGTTTTTTAGTTTTTTACATATCCTAGAGATTAATGCTTTATCAGAGGTGCATGTGGTGAAGATTTTCCCCCAATCTGTAGGCTCTCTCCTCACGTTATTGTTTCCTTTGCTGAGAAGAAGCTTTTTAATTTGAATCCATCCCATTTATTGATTCTTGATTTTACTTCTTGTGCTTTAGGAGTGTTGTTAAGGAAGTCAGATCCCAAGCCAACATGGTGAAGATTTGGGATTATTTTTTTCTTCTATTAGGTGCAGGGTCTCTGTTCTAGTGCCTAAATCTTTGGTCTGCTTTTGGTTGACTTTTGTTCAAGGTGAGAGATAGAGGCTTAATTTTATTTTGCTAAATATGTACTTTCAGT
The DNA here is from genome assembly GCF_048772815.1 of Callospermophilus lateralis. NCBI lineage: Eukaryota > Metazoa > Chordata > Mammalia > Rodentia > Sciuridae > Callospermophilus > Callospermophilus lateralis. The sequence goes on along the minus strand of NC_135307.1, from coordinate 182,069,350 downwards.
TTTGCCAGCACCATTTGTTGAATAGGCTATCTTTTCTCCTGTGAATGTTTTAGGCACCCTTGCCTAGTATGAGATAACCATATTTATGTGGGTTTGTCTCCGCATCCACTATTCTGTACCACTGGCCTACAAGTCTATTTTGGTGCCAATATCAGGCCATTTTTGTTACTATAGCTCTATAGTATAATTTAAGGTCTGGTATTGTGATGCCGCCTGCTTCACTTTTCTTGCTAAGAATTGCTTTAGCTATTCTGGGTCTCTTATTTTTCCAAATAAAATTCATGATTGCTTTTTCTATTTCTATGAAGAATGTCATTGGTAATTTAATAGCAATTAAATCTGTATAACACTTTTGGTAGTATAGCCATTTTGACAATATTAATTCTGCCTATCCAGGAGCATGAGAGATCTTTCCATCTTCTGAGGTTTTCTTCAATTTCTTTCTTTAGTGTTCTGTAATTTTCATTGTAGAGGTCTTTCACCTCTTTCGTTAAGTTGATTCCCAAGCTTTTTTTTTTTTTTAAGCTATTTTGAATAGAGTAGTTTTCCTAATTTCTCTCTCAGTGGATTCATCACATAGGAATGCATTTGGTTTATGGGTGTTGGTTTTATATTCTGTTACTTTGCTAAATTTATGTATTAGTTCTAGAAGTTTTCTGATGGAATTCTTTGGATCTTCTAGATATAGAATCATGTTGTCAGCAAATAGTTATAGCTTGAGTTCTTCTGTACCGATTGTATCCCTTTAATTTCTTTCTTCTGTATAATTGCTCTGGCTAGAGTTTCAAGGATGATGTTGAAGAGAAGTGGTGAAAGAGGACAGCCTTGTCTTGTTCCAGTGTTTAGAGGGAATGCTTTCAATTTTTCTCCATTTAGATTGAAACTGGCCTTGGGTTTAGCATATATAGCTTTTACAATCTAGAGGTATATTCCTACTATCCCTAGTGTTTCTAGTGTTTTGAACAGGAAGGAGTGCTATATTCTTTTGAATGCTTTTTCTGCATCTATTGAGATGGCCATATGATTCTTGTTTTTAAATCTATTAATATGATGAATTATGTTTATTTCCTTATTTTGAACCAACCCTGAATTCCAGGGATGAACTCCACTTGATCGTAATACACTATCTTTTTAATATGTTTTTGTATGTGATTTGCCAGAATTTTATTGAGAATTTTTGCATCTATGTTCATCAGGGATATTGGTCTGAAGTTTTCTTTTCCTTGATGTGTCTTTGTCTGATTTTGTTATCAGGGTGATACTAGCCTCATAGAATGAGTTTGGAAGGGTTCCCTCCTTTTCTATTTCATGGAATACTTTTAGGAGTATTGGTGTTAATTCTTCTTTGAAAGTCTTGTGGAACTCAGCTGAGAATCCATCTGGTCCTGGTTTGGATATCTTAATAAGGATATCCACTGGCCTATTTAACAATCTGATCCACTGCTCAACCTTTATAAAGATCAAAAAAAAAAAAAAAAAAAAAACTTCAGTTCCCAAATTCAGGGTGGATTCAATGACACATAACCTTTGGGTTTTCAGAAAAGTCAGAGTTTCCAAGACAAAATGCACTTGGTTGAGCTCACAGTTACGTCATGCACAGGTGCAGATGAGAGAAAGACTAGGCTTTGCAAATCTTTCAGTCTCTATCCATGCAGGCATGCTGTCCTTGCTCTTAAAAGGAAATGCTGATTTTTTTTTAATTAAATGGTGTGTTCATTTATCAAACAAATATTTTTGAGTGACCATTATGTTCCAGTTCCTGTACAAGCTGTTGGGTATCTGTCATGTCCAGTGGGGAAAGTGACATGAAGGTAATATTTCAGATAATTACTGAAATATCAGTGCCCTGGAAAAAGTGTTAAGAACGAGGAAATGGGGATTGGAAGCCCCTGTTGATGGTTCAGGGAATGTGATGATGTATTCCAGATCGTCAAATAAGGCTGCTTCCATGATGTGTAAGCTGAAAACTAGGCCTGAATTTTCTTCCAGGAAACTCAACTTGGGCTTTCAAGACATTGCACTGACAAGCCGGATGGGGGCGGATTGCTGGGAACAGTGGAGTTTGAACTGATCCCAATGAAGGGTTTTATCTGATTCCTTTTCACAACACCCCGCCCCAGCCATGCAACACGCGCGCGAGCACACAAGTGTGCACACATCTGCATCCACACATACACACGTACAATTGATTTCTCATCTCTTTGTGCTGAAGAGGAATTAAATTACCCACAGATGAGAACTGCAGTCGGACGGATTCATGCTCAGAGGGGGAAGAGCTGAAAGCTCTTTAAAAGAAAACCTTATCTCCGAGGTTCAGACAAGCTGGTTCTGTACAAAAGCAACTGAGACTGCCTCGGGCAGCACATCTCCAGCCTGAGCGCCCCGCAGAAGGGAAGGTGAGGCTACAGCTCAGCACAGTTGGGAGAATTCACAGATGCAGAAAGCCAGACTTGAAAGGGGCCTTAAAGCTCACCTCCTCCTGACGGCTCAAGGGAGAGGATGAAATGCACCTTGGTCTTGGGACCAGACAGATGTGGGTTCTAACTCCAGTGACTGCACCATTTGCCCAAGTCACTTCTCTGGGCCATTTCATCATCTATACAATGAAATTAAGAGCTCTATGGTGCAGGGAACCTCAGCTCTATTCTGTTCCCAAGACCAGGCTCCTACCTCCGAAAGACATGCCCCTCTGCCCTGCATGATAGGGGGTTCTTTTGCCAGCTCACTCTTTCTGAAAAATAATTAACTCAAAACTCAGGATTTTAAACTTAGATTAATGTCCTAAGGAATAAACTCTAACATGTTTATTTGCCATACTGATGTAAATGTATATAAATCATGGAATAAATGAATTGGTGAAAAAGACAGCTCATCATTAGAGAATACCAACTAATAAATGACAGCAAATGATGGAAATAGAAAATACCCATTAGGCAAACAACATTGTGTGATTGTTGTAAGCAAGAGATTTGCTGAATACAAACAGGCGAACGGTAACTGAATAGTGAAGAAAGTTGATGGACGCCACGTTCACCAAGAGATTGACATTAACGTCACCAGAATAAATCAACATGAGTGACAGGACACCCTGAGAAGGGCAGAGAATCACTTCTGAGGTATTCTTGCCAAAAATTTATAATCTCAATCATTTAAGATACTAAGTTTGGGGGTAATTTGTTACACAGCAATGGCTAACCAAAACACATTCTCTGAGCCTCAATTTCTTCATTTATAAGATAGGAATGATAAAAAGAAAAAGAATGTCCATATCACAGACAGAAAGGAGATGAAGCACCTGCCACCTGCATGGTCCATGAGCTTCAGTGTCTTTCCCGCTCTCCCAGAGAGGGTCTGTGACAGGCAGGCAGGCCTGACTAAATAGAGGGAATGTTTTGAGTTTCTATGCCGTTGACCTTTTCATTTAAAATACATGTCAAATCAGCTTCTAATTCTTTCACACACACATTATTCTGGGAAGGAAGCAGAGAGTGAACTTTGTTGCAATGTGTTTCCTGCCCTTTTATATGATGAAATTATAAGAGCAAACATTCCTGTTGCTCAGGTCTTCATAGAACTGCCAAACCTCTTTCTGGGTGCTCAGGGGGTAGTTACTGGGGACCCCAGCAAGGGAAGAGCTAGTATGGAGGGCTGAGGAGGAAGTGCCTGCTTCCGTGTATGTTCCAGGACAGGAAGTCACACCTTTGCTTCCAGGCAATGTGGACATATAACCAAAAAATAAGTGACTCCTCCTTTCTCAGCTAATGGGCATCCCCAGTGGATAGATTGAGCCCAGTAATGGTGAAATCCCCAAGCAGGCTGGTCCCCTAGTAGCCCACACAGTGAATCCTGAGACCAGTCCCTGAGGTCCCCACCTCATAGGACTAACTGACTTTATGTCTTCCCTTGAGGAACCCACTCTCTGCCATTCCAGGCCAGGCCAGTTTGAGGCTTCCTCACCGGGGCCTTCCTGGAAGCCCAGGATATGGCTCCTGCTTTCAGCTCACAGCTGACAAACTAGGATTGCTCTCCACACTGCCATCTTGTGGCCACTATTAGAAATTGCATCTCTCGCCACAGGACAGCCCTTCCAGGGGATGGCTTCTTCCATCTGTTAACAATTATTCCCTCCCATACGGGTGGCAGCACCCCTTCTGTTACACCTCCATGCCCAAACACTTGGTAAAATTTCCAAGAAAGGAGTGTGTTTAAGGATATGTTGTAACAAAGTACCATGAACTGGGTAGCTTATAAATAAGAGGAATGTGTTTCTCACAATTTTGGAAACTGGAAATCCAAGATCAGGTGCACCAGGAATGGTTGAACTCTGGTGAGAGCCCTCTTCCAGGTTGCAGGCTCCCAATGTTCCATTGGTTCTTCACATGGCAGAAAAAGCAGAGGGAGCCAAAGCAAGCTCTCTTGTATCTTTTTATGAATGCACTAATACGATAAGGAGGGCTGCACCCTCCTGACCTGATCCCCTTCCAAGGAGATCACAACTCATCCATGGAAACAGAAGACATTTCCATAATCCAAATGGATGGAGAAGAAGAAGGAGGAGGAGGAGGAGGAGGAGGAGGAGGAGGAGGAGGAGGAGGGGGAGGAGAAGGAGAAGAAAAAGAAATATGTGTATTGTACTTACCTTATTCTAGGATGTAATCACGAAAATGGTACCTTGAGGTGAGTACCACTATTATTCTCCCACTTTTCATACGAGAAGCTAAAAAAAATAGATTACGTAGTGCACCAAAATTCACACAGATAAGAAATAACAAAACTGTAATTAGAACCCAGGTAGCGAAGCATTTTAGCCAGCAGGCTCTATAGTTTCATGAGCCCTGTTAGGTGTTATATTTTCTCTAAACATATACTATTCTCCCACACCTCTGAGCTTTCATCCATATTGTTCCCTTTGCCTGAAATTCCCCTCTGTCATCTGTCAACAACTGTCACTCTACTTGTGCGTGTGTGTGTGTGTGTGTGTGTGTGTGTGTGTGGTGTGTGCTGGGGATTGAACTCAGGGCCTTGTGCAGTCAAGGCAAGCACTCTACCAACTGAGCTATGTCCCCAGCTCTCTCTACTTTTGAGACTCAACTCAGATACTTTCTTCTCTATGAAGCCATCCTGAATCCCCCGTCTGAGCTTCAACACTTGGCATACACCACTCTTAGGGCACTTGTAACACAGTATTATAATTATCAGGCATATCTCTGATCTCCTAGGAACACTGGGAACACCTGAAGACAAGAGCCATCTCTTATTCAGCCCTGGATCTAATAAATGCCCATGCAATGGACATTTATGAATTATTTCTGACTCAGTTACCTGCACTTTCCTGACAGTCACTCAAGCGGTTGAAGGAACCACTGTTTTCTGGTCTGCTCCACACATCCTGTAGTGACTGACTAGCTCCCAGAGTTTTGGAACACAGCCTGCCCACCTAGAAAGCTGCTGGGATTGATTCCATTACCAAGTGGGCTTGGCTCTCACTTTATTTTTAATTGCGAGGAACTAAAAATCTGATGGGGCTCTCTGAATTTTGATGGGCTTGTCACCAGTGGTCACCTTTTCGGGATAATGGGTTGGAAGCTGATCCTCATGCTGGACAGCCCCATATTGGGGCCACGTGACTTTCACAGGCTTTAGATACTTTGTCTTCCTAGACCCCTTCCTCCATAAAATATTATTTAAAATTACATTATATCGTTAAGTTGGCGTAAAGTAATCCAGGCTGGTTTCATTATTACATATTCATTATCATTGTATTAATTTTTTCTGATTTTAAAATAAATTAAATTGAAACATGGTATTGTCCCTAAAAGAATTATGGGCTGTAGACACTGGTCCAAAGCACGTCAGACCTCCCCAGATGTCAGACCCCTGGGGCACTCCTTGAGACCATTCAGTTTTCCAATGAAAGAACTCCCTGATTTGTTGCTTGGTCATTCCGAGTTGTGGGGGAAGGAGTTGACCTTTATGTACATAAGATTTTGCTTAATTCTCCTTTTCAGCCCCACAGCTCCACCTCACCCCCTGTTGTAGCTGGTATCTTCTGAATTCACGCACATAAACAATGGCTTCTTCAAGTACCATCTGCCACCTCCTTCCATCTTCCAGAATTCTTAAAAGCTCTCACCTGCTCTGTTAGTCAGCTTTTCATCACTGAGACCAGAATACCTGACATACATACAACTTAAGGGATGAAAATTTTCTTTTGGCTCAAGATATCAGAAGTCCCCTGATCCCACTGCTTTGGGCCTCAGGTGAGGTAGAGAATCATGGTGGAAGGGCACAATAGAGCTAAGCTATTCACTTCATGACAGCCAGGAAGCAGAGAGAAAGAAAGGTGCTAAGAATAAGAAATACCCTTCCAGGGCATTCCTCCCCCGCCCCCCGTGATCTACTTCTCCAACTAGGTCCCAGCTCTCACAGCCTCCTGCCAGTAGACCCTTCAGCTATCAATGGATGAATTTACTGATGAGGTCAGAGCTCTCATAGTTCAATCAATCCCTTCCCAAAAGCCCCACCTCTGAACATTATTGCACTGAAGACCAAGCTCTCAACACATGAGCCTTTACAGGACATTCTAGATTCAAACCATTATATCTGCTAATGATCTTTCTCCTTGTATTCTTCAGCTTTTCATTGCTACAATAAAACACCCAAGGAAGCTAAGTTTATAAGAAAAAAGGTTTGTTACAGTTCTGAAGGTTCAAAGTCCAAATGGCACAGTGCAAGCTTTGTATCAAAGGGCTGCCCTTTGGCTGCATCAGCTCAAGGTGTGGATAGCAATGGCAGGGGCACTTACAGGAGAAAGCAAGGGATTATATCTCAAACCAGGAATACAGAAGATGAGAGGGGCTACACCTGATCATTTTATTAAAAAAAAAAAAAAACTCTCAGTGGAACTCAAGGGGTGCCATGAAAATTCCTTCTGAGAACATGCACCCAGTGACCTAAGGGCCTCCCACTAACCCCACCACCACCAAAGCTTCCACCACCTTCCAATAACACCACTCTCGAGACCATGCCTTCAATCACAAGGAACTCATGAGGGACATTCAAACCATATCCAAACCCTAGCACGCCCCTTCACTTTTATTATTTAGAAAGTTTTCACCTGCATGAAACAGAAAAACCAACTCAAGTTGGCCTAAACTGATAAAGGGGAAGAGAGTCCAATTAGAAAAGGAAAGAAGCATTCTCATCAAGAGACAGCAGACTTTTTTGGCTTTGTAATCTAGGACCTGGGATTCCGGTTCTCACTCGACAGTGTCCAGTATGTGAACACTGAAGCTCAGAAAGAAGTAACATGTCAAAATGAATGAAATAGCAAATGCTAGAATCAGGACCTCAGTCAAGACCAGCCAGCTCTCCTAGCTGGAGAAGACCTGACCCCTGTTTCCTGTGGTCTGGGAGGAGGCGAGGGCTGGAGGAGGCCCTGTTAGAAGTAATTATGCAGCCAGCACAGAGCAGAGAAGACATGCCCTGGAGAGAAGCTGATGAAATCAAGCCAACATCAAGTAAGTAGCTGAGGAGTGGGGTGAGAACTGGGTATGGAGCCAACATGAGAACCTGGGGGAGGGAGGGACCTACACTGAGGGATCAACCTGGAGGAATCCTGGGGGGAGGTGTGGATTGGGAGCAGCTGCTGTTACAGCACAGTGGGCTCAGCAGAGCTGCCCTTGCCACTCTGCAACAGAGCATGCCAACACAGCAAACCCTGCCAGTCCCTGTCCTGTGCTCAGAAAACCATGAGACCCTAGTCATTCTGGAAGGCAAGAAAACTCCTCTGGCTCCAAGACCTCCTTCTTTTTTTTTTTTTTTTTTAAGTGGTGCTGGGGATTGAACCCAGGGCCTTGTACATGTGATGCAAAAACTCTGCCAACTGAACTCTATCCCCAACTATTCATTTTTTGATCCAGTCTATTCTTGGTCAGCAGTACGGAGGTTTTGTTGACCCTGGGACACTAAAATGGTTGCAGAGAACTCAGATGCCACACCCAAGGAGGGCAAGGAACAAAGACCTGTGGGGCCCACTGGGAGTGTGGTGACACCTAGCAGGAGATTTCCTGAGCTCCTGGTTCAACCTTGTCCTAGGAACAAACCAGCATAGGCAGATTCATGCTGTGGAATGGAGCAGCGGGCGCTGGGCTTGCCCTGCTGAGGCCTTTGGAGCCAAACAATATGATTGATTGAAAGGCTCCTTTAGAAGCTTAATTTTTCAACATTAAAGAATTAAATCAATAATATCCCCATTTTGGCTTCTCTATGATTATGTCCTTTGTGTCCTGTTTACTATTTAGTAACAAGCATTCTAAAAATTACAGCCTGTGTCATCTGTGCCAAAGGAAATCAAGGAAGGGGAAAAGTAGAGAAAGCAATTAACATAAGATACAGATGTGCGGGCTACGCACTGGTCACCCATCTGGGGGCGCTATATCCATTATCTGATGTTCACCTCTCACCACCCCAAAAGGAAAACTGTACCTCTAATCCGTCTTTTATAAATGAGGAATCTTATAAGGTTGCATTGATGAAGAGACTTCTCTAGTTTCGCACAAATGAGCAGAGCCTGCGTTGGAACTCTCTAGACTGCTGGATTCCAAACCCATCTCTCTTTTGGTTCATTACCACGCAGAACTCCCGCCCAAAACAGGACCACTTGGCCGCGGAGGACCCTTCCTCTGGCAGGCAGCTCTCCTGTTTACAGGCATGGTTCGTGAACATTCTTTCTGTCCACCTAAGCCAGGGCACGCAGGTGCTGCTGTGCCTCCTGTATACCCTGCAGATAAGAGCTTTTCTGCCTGCAGAGGATCTGAGAAATAGCCTTAGAAGCAGGATTTTGATGTGCAGGATCTCTAATTTGGGATCAGGAGTGAGGCAGCTGTGACAAGGTTTAAAACCTAGCAAAAATAAGTGATACCCTACAACTGACAGCCCAGCTGTCCAACATGGAGGCAAGAACCCCAGCTCCCAGATACATCTTTGCTACTCTTTAGCTAGGAGACCCTGGGTGAACCACTTTTATTTTAGCCAGAATTTCCTTGTGAATCAAACGAGACCAATGCTATCTCCCATAGGGGTGATTAAATTAGAGGTTGTACCAAAGATTTTCTGGAATCTTTCCTGCAAGGCAGCCGTAGGAGGAGTCAATGATGTAATGCTCTATAATGGGGCCACCAGCTGGCATAGAGAGAGAAGCAGAGGGACATGGTAGTCTGTGTTTTGGGTAAGGTTTTCCTGTGTGAAGATGTGCTTTTCCTTCTTGAATTATGGCTCAACTGTGTGGCTGCAGACACCCAGACCAAGGCATAGTAACAACTCCCCTACCTGCTGAGCAGGTTATGATTTGCAAGGTGTCACACACACAGGCACATACACCACAACCTACTTGCACTGTACTACTTTTAGAGGCAGACAGTAGCTTCAGGAAGAAAAATAGTTGAGGAGACAGGCCTGAGCTAGTTGTCAGGAGCTTGGGTGCAAGGTCTGGCTGGACCATTTGCCTTATTCTGGGGCTCAAAATCATAAGGCACTCTTGCCAGGTTTTAATCCATCTGGTCAGTGCCAAACTTCTGTCCCCTTGTTTTCAGGTGAACCATTCACCAGTGTCAACCTGGGGATTCAGCCTCAAGGCTGCCTTGAGTGGCAGGTCCCAGCTCACCTCTCATCACACTGAAGTCAACTACAGGCACTATAGCTCCCATCCTGTAAAAAGTTGGAAATATACTACTCTTTTTCTAAGGTCTACATGTAGGTTCTATGCCAGGAGAGAGGTAATTGTGTTGCTAAACCAACTGGGTAACTTCATGCAACTCTCTCGCCTCTGTGTATTCAGTCATCCATCCAGATGAAAAACATTCACTGAGACCACTGAGAGTCCTGCCACTAGCGCATGCAAGAAACAGGTAGACCCAGTTCCTTTCCACATGGCCTGAGCACTACATCTTGTTTTCATTCCCTCATCTACAACATGAGAATCAGATTATCTGTTTTGTAGAATTATGGAAAGAATTGAAAGTGTGGGTACATGCCAAAAAAAAAATATCCATAAATGTCTCTGGTAGGTTTATTCACAATAGCCAAAAATGGGAAACAACTCAATTGTCCATTAACAGATAAATAATAATGGTTGTACATCCATGCAATGGAATACTGTTCAGCAATAAAAAGAAGCAAACTACTGGTACCCATGGCATAGATGAACCTGAAAATAATAATGCTGATGAGGGCAGGGAGTCAGATCTTTTAAAAAGAGAGAATATAATGTGTAGTTCTATGTATAGAAAATCATAGGGAAAATACAAACTAATCTATCGTGATAGAGAACATCAGTGGTTTCCCAGGAATGGGGATGGAGTAGGAAGGGAAAGAAAGATCAGAAAGAGTCACTAGGAATCTTCCGGACATGATAGATTGTTATGGGCTACATTGTGTCCCCCAAAAATGCTGAAGTTGAAGTCTTAACCCCCAGTACCTCAGCATGTGACTGTATTTGGAGATCTGACCTTTCAAGAGACAATCAAGGTAAAATGAGAGCATTAGGGTGGGCTCAAATCCAATATGACCTGCATCTTCATAAGAAGAGGACTTATGAGGACTCAGACATGCACAAAGGATGACAATGTGAGGACAAAGGGTAAAAACAGCCATCTGCCAGCCAAGCATAAAGGCCTCAGAAGGACCTGGGACTTCCAGCTTCTAGAACTGTGAGAGAATCTGTTTCTATAGTTTAAACTACCCAGCCTATGGGATTTTGTCATGGCAGCCCTAGCTAACATGATCTGGATTGTGGTGATAGTTTCAAGACAGTAAATATATGTCAAAATTCATCACATTATACAATTTAAATAATGTAGTTTGTCATGTGTCGCTATTAAGTTATTGTTGAAGGTGAGACTTTTTAAAGCCTGAGTACTTTTTAAAGCTCCCCAGGAGGTTCCAGTGTGTACCCAAGGTTAAATGACTGCTCCTTTACTCTCACCTCCAGGAAGCAGACCTCAGATAAATAGGCTTCTTATAGCACCTAGCTGAGCCCAGCAAGGCACAATGACATGCTCACCTGGGCTGATTGGGAAACCTAATTGCCTTAAGGTTCTGTGCAGAGCCAGCTGAGACTTAATCATTCCACTCACATCAAAATATTTACTCTAAATAGTCATTACCACCTGGAAGGGGCTTGCAGGTAGCTAGGGAAGACGGGTGAAGACGGGTGGGAGCAGTAGGGTTCAGCACACCCAGTAAGGAAAGCCGGCTATTTGCAGAGGCAGCTGTCCATCATCCAATGCTCAACTATCCCTCCAGAGATTTTCTAGTTAAGTGTTTGCACTTTAATGCTCCAAGGCCTGAATCATCCAATTTTGTCTGGTGCAGGTGCTGGGGCTTGGGAGCATATAGTAGATGATTTGCATAAAGTGAGTGAAATTTGCATAGAGTGGGAAATTTGCATGCAGTAAATAGCTAAGGGGAGGATAAAATTATGGCCCAGAAATGGCCTAAAATAATGTGCTACTTTGTAGCCCCAGTGTTATCTGGATGCTTCTCTGAAAAGTGAGCCTCTGCCTTCACAGAGAGAAAGCTTCTCAGTTCCTGGCATCTCGCCTGAAAGTCTTGTGGGGGGATTAAGAATGATAGGATACGGCTGGGGGTGTAGCTCAGTGGTAGAGCACTTGTCCAGAATGAAATCCAGGGTTCAATCCCCTGCACCAGGAAAAAGAATACATAAGAAACAATATTTGTGCTGAAATAGTGGTCCATGTCTGTAATCCCAGCAACTCAGAAGGTAAAGGCAGGAGGATCCCAAGTTTGAGGTCAGCCTTGGCAACTTAGCAAGATCCTGTTTCAAAATTAAAAATTAAAAAGACCTGGGGTATAGCTCAGTGGTAAAGCACCCCTGAGTACAATCCCCAGTAACAAGAAAGAAAGGAATGAAGGAAGGAGGGAAGAAGAAAGAAAGAAAAATTGTTCCTGAGAAGGGAATCAGAAACTTGGGTGTCTTAGATGCGAGCTTATATTTTGCAGAAAATCTTCTTGTTCTATTTCAATATTATACTCATTATTTTAATAAAACAATAAGTAGTATAAATAAAGTACACAGCACTCAGTGCCAATAAATTTCAAATTCTAATATACGTGTATTAAATTAAAATATGTATTAAAAACTTATTGAATATTATTGTTATTGATGATACTATTGTAATGGATCGATATTTATGTCTTTTGGCCAACCTGACATTTCAAGGCCTCCTTTGGAAACCCAATTCCAACTTCCTTGCCTTCTCTCCTTTTCCCCAAGAAGAATTGAGAAACAGGAAACTGTGGAGACCACAATCCTATTTTTGATCTTCTCTGGAAGGAGTAATTCCTCCTGGACACATTCATGAGCCCACATAGCCCAGGCTGCGTCTGAGAAAAGGCGTGAGGTTCAGCTAGAGGTGCTGGGAATGTGGCAAGATCACGCCAGCAGATGGAATCCTGATATTGTACTCCAGGAGATAGCTCCCAGAGAAACATTAATCCCTGAAGAGTAACCATGACACCAGAATTTGTAGCTAAAGGTGACTGCCACTCTTGCTGATGTATGTTCAGCCTCCTGGGTAGTGCAAGCAGAGATGGCAGAATAGAACACTTCTTCCTCAATATGGTCCTCTGCCAGCCTGGCACAGCCAAGGAGGGAAGGTGTTGATGTGGTAGGCTGAATTAACAGCCCCCAATATATCTACATCTTAATCCCTGGAATCTAAAAACATTACCTTAGAGGGCAAAAGAGACTTTGCAGATGTGATTAAGTGAGGGATCACAGGTGGGGAGATTATTCTGGATTTATCTGGGTGGGCCCAGTGTAATCAGAATGATCCTTATAAGAGAGATCCAGGAGGAGTTAGAGTCAGAAGAGAAGATGATGTGCCAATGAAAGCAATCAAGATTCGAAGATGCCATGAGCCAAGAGACAGAAATCTAGACAGGGCAGAAGGCAAGAAAATGCATTCTTCCCTAGAGGATCAAGAAGAAAGAGAACCCTGTTGCCATGATCCAAATGTTCGTCCCTCCACCCAAGTCGTATGTTGAAACTAACCTCCAAGACTATTGGAAGGTGGGGCCTTTGGAGATGATTAGATCATGAAGGTGCCTACCTCATCGTGGGATTAGTATCCTTACAAAAGAGGCTCAAGAGAGCTATTCACTCCTTCCAATCTGGGAGGACACAGCTAGAAGGAGCTGATCCCGGTCTTAGAGATCAGGAGTGGGTCCTCGTTCCCAGGTGCTGAACGAGGCAACACCTGAGAAACACTGAGGCAAGCATAGAAAGCAAGTTTTATTTAAGAAAGAGACACCAACAGACTTCTCCAAAGAGAAGGTCCCCAGAGTTGGGTGTCCATGGGAGAGGGTATATCTTACTCTTTTATAGACCCCAGGACCCCTCTTTTAATTATTGCCTTCTCTTTCTTCTCCACCCATGTGCCTAAGAGCAGGGATCCAGAGTTAATTGTTAGCAACCCAGAGTGCCCAGGAGTACATTGCAGAGGTTACAACTCATTGTTCTCTGTTTGATAACCAGTGATAACCAGTCATCATCCTCTCTCAAACCCCACCATTCATTACCTACACAAACTGCCTGACCTTCGCCCCTGCCTAGGACAGGTGGGGCTGCAGGCAGATTGCTTTTTGGCAAAGAAAGCATGGGGGTGGATGTCAGCATAATGGGTTCATTTTATAGAATTATTCTCTTAACTTAATGTTCACATCATCCTCATCTATGTGTCCCTTTACAGTGCCATCTTTGAACAACATCCCTGGGTTTAATTCACTAAAATAAAATAAAATGTTTAAAAATTATTAGTAACTATCTTTGTCTCCATTACTATACACCAGGCACTGAGTTAAGCATTTGCTGTTACATTAACTCATTTGATCATCACAAGAACCCTATGAAATAGAGTTTGCAGGACAATTCTCTGAATCACCTTGGACCAAGTCAGTTCTTCCCCTTCTCTCTTGTAATTCACAAGATAACTGTAGAATGTGCTGGAGATGAAACATCCTGATATAAGAGGGGAAATTACCAAGACATTTTAGGGTCTGTTGTATCTCCCCAACCTCCCCCACCCCTAAAAATAATAATAATAATAATAATGTCTTTCAATGCTTCAGCTCAGCAAGTTTTATTGCCCTGGGGCATAAAACCCAAAATGGGCTGCTTTCTGTGGTCCTCAGCTACAATGTAAGTGGCATACATGCAGTAGAGGTTCCATCTACCCAGGACAGCTTTCCTGAACATCAGGAGGTGTGCTGGCAATAAGGCTTCTCTTTTCCCTTACTGCCTACCTATAGGAAGAAAACTTGCTTCTTGTAACTTGTGTGCATGGGTATTCTGTCTCACCAAACTCAACCAAGCTGTCAACCAGTGCACAGTGAACTTACTTGACATGTTCTGTTGTTACAGATGGGGAAACTGGGTCAGAGAAGTCATTTGCTGAAGTTGTTTGGTGAGCCGTGTTACCCACAGTCCTAACTACTATCTACCTCCTACATTGGCCCTGGTACAGAGGAAAAAGGAATTTCCTGAATCAGAGGACAACATTCTAATCCAAAAGCTACAGGCTGTAAGCTCAAAGCCAAAATCAGAGCTGTCCACAGGTATAGGAGGCATTGGGTCATTATCCATCAGCAGTAGGAGATGATGTTGGCAACAGGGCTCAGGTCTCAGGGAGTCAAGCTCTGGGCTTCAGCAGCCATATCCCATTTCCTAAGATCATCCTAGAATCTCTGCTCCTTTTCCTCTCAAATCATCTATTCTGACCCTGACACCCTGCCAACAGAGTGATTTCACAGCATTTTGGAGATTTTGTGTGAAACTAGATTTAGGCAGCAGAACAGATGAAGAATGCCCCACCCTCTTGCTATTACCTGGAAGGAATTTGCCTTGCCTCTTTTCTGGCAGATTAGAAATACACTCCAAAGCTCCTATGAAATCCAGAGGGCAAAGCGTGAGCATGAGCAGCACTGGCTGGTATCGTTTCTGAATTAAAGAGAATCACAGCCTTTGAATGATTTGGCTATTTAAAAGATAATATTGGAAAAGGATCCCAGTATTTGGAACCCGGAGATTTGGTTTCAAGTCTTGAATAAGATCTCTCTAGACCTCTGTTTTCATCACTTGAAAATGGTAGCATTATCTCCAACAGCATCTACTTTGACTGCTTGGTGTGTCCATTTTCTAGGGAAACTACAGAGGTCAACTCAAGGTCAAGACTGTCCATCCTTAAAGACCAAGAAGCTCTTTCACAAGCTGAACAGAGCCTAATTGTTGAAGACTGCTAGCTCTCTCCCCAAAAAGCAGCAGTGTGTGCTATTGAAAACTCAATTTTTAATAGTTTAATTTCTATGCATTTTAGCTTTGGAGAATAATCTCAAGTTTGGGAGATTCATTTTTTTAATGTAAATTGGCTTTGACTTAGAAAGAACTGAGACTGAATTCTGGGGTGTGGCCTCCAATCTTAATGACCACATTTGCATATCAATGGCCTCTCACTTCATTTGCTGCCTTGGCCACCCTCAGAGCTTAGATTGCTCAGGACAAAATGGAAAGATGGAAGAAATGCTGGTCGTTCTTCCTTTTCAAAAAGTTTAAATATAAGAACTGCTTTGAAATAAAAATTACCCATGGACTTTTGAAGTCAGACTGAGTAGATAAAATAGATAATATTTTATCAAACTTACCAAGATGGTAAGGGAGTATGGGATGAAGTCCTTCACATTTGCATGGGCACACATACCCTCTGGAATTCTCATTAAACCGCCTAGAGACCATTCATGCATCCTCAAATATTTAGCAAGGGCCCTAGTGCCACACACTGTGCTCCATGCTGGGGAGGGAAGAATATACAATCACTGTCCTTCACAGCTTGAACTTTGGGAGGTAGATCTTAAAACACTGAACAACTGCAAAATATAATCTGTAATAAATGCTTAAAGTGAAAGAATGGGGTACCCAATGTACAAGAGGCAGGCTTCCCTGAGGGAAGGAACTAATGAGGAAAGGTATGAAGGAAGAACACAGAGTAAGAGAACGCGTATGCGTGCCCGCACATGCGCACACACATATCTCCAGGAAGAGAGGAGGGAGTTCTTTGGGGCTTATGAAACCAAAAGGGGGACAGACCGTAAGGCAGCAATGCGGAGAGCATGAGGAATAATGATGCACAAGGATGCTATAGATAGAAGCCAAAAGCCTTGGAAAAGATTTTGGTCTTCTTTGAAAGAGCAATAGAAATCCATTAAGGAATTCTAAGTAGGGAGATAGTATGATCAGATTTACATTTTCAAAAGATACTTTGGCTGCTATACAGAAAGCAGATTCAGAAGGAAACTTGCATGGAAGTCAGGAGCAAAACTAGACAACCAGAGTACAGTGGTGGCTTGGGTAAAGGTGGTAGTAGAGAAGAAATGAATGGATGGATTTAATCGCTCTGTAAGTGGTCAAAACAGCAAGAGTGGCTAGGAGGAGGAAAAAGAATCAAGTGTCATGGATGATGTCCAGGTTTCTCTAATTTAAAAAAATAAAAATGCAGTCTTGTTATGTTGCCCAACAGGCTAGCCTTGAACTCATAATCTTGACTCAGCCTCCTGAGGTGCTGGATTTTTTTTTTAGTAGCCAGGTTGGAACCCAGTGCCTCTCACATTTGAGACACACACTCTACCATTGATCCACATGCCCAGCTGATGCCCAGGTTTCTGGCTCACATAACTGAATGGATGGTGGGGCCTTTCATGGACCCAGGGACCCTGGAGGAGGACCACACTGGAGTGGGGGTTGAGGTGGAGACGCAAAAGCTCAGTGTTGAGCATGTTGAGGAAGAGAGATCCTTGAGATATCTTTGAAATGAAAAGAAGGAGTTGGGTAGCAGGACTCCCTTTAGGAAAGCAAGTTGGGCTGGAGAAGGATATCTAAGAGTCCTCTAAGCCTTGGGTTGAGCTGGGGCCACATGGTATCAGGAAAGTGAGAAAGACCAGAGCAACCTTGAACAACTGAAGTGTTCTTGTTCTATGAACTTTTCTCACCACAAGCTCTGCCCTGAGCCCAAGCAATTCTTCCATGTACCCTGGGTGGAATATCTGCACCTCCCTGCCCATGCGCTTTCTCCCCTTTCCAATCCAAATCTTTCACCAACACATCTCTGTGTCTTATGTATTCTTGCCAAAGACATGTCATCTGAACATAATTATAAGGAAATAATCAGCCGCATTCAGATCATCAGGTAATATACAAGACAAGTAGCCTGACCCTCTTGAAAGTGCCACTGTCATGAAAAACATAAAAATAAAATTAAAATTAAAAATGAGGGGACAGTTCTGGAATCTAAACAAAACCAGGGAAACACAACAACCAAATGCAATACCTGAGCTCTGACTGGGTCCTAAATGAAAGGAAAACCATACAAGGGATATTTTGTGAATAATGAGGGAAAATGCAGCGTGATATACTAGATAATGTTATTGTATCAATGTTAATTTTCTTGAGTGTGATCATGATATGGGGTGATAGAGGAGAAGGTCCTGGTTCTCTGGAGTTATATGCTCAGGGATGATATGTCTGACTTTCAACTAGTTCAGGAAAAAAAAAACATACAAAAAGCAAAAGACAAAGCAAGCATGGGAATATTTTAACAATTTGAGACTCAAGATGAAGAATATTTGAGTTTTCATTGTGCTACACTTGTAGATTTTCAAGTTTCAAATTTTTCAAATAAAAACAGGAAAATTTTAATGACTTATGAGTTCAATTACCCAAAGATAGGCCAAACTTCACCTGCCAAGGGAACAGTCCTCTACAAGCCTGCCTTCCCATCAGACACTAGCTACATTTTGGAGGATTTTTAGGCCATAACTTGTTACAAAATTAGCCCCACTGCCCCAGTGGGTCCAATAATTCACTGAAATGACTCACAAAACTCAAAAAAGTGCTAAGCTTACAATTACAGTCTTATTGTAGCAATAGAACTAGACAGAGGCAGAGATCTGGGAAGGTCTCAAATGCAAAACTACCATTCTTCTCTCCTCCTGGAGTCAGGATGTGCTTTCTTCCCATGGATTTGTGACAATAAGGAGTACTTTCAGCCAGGAAAGGTCATTGGAGCTACAGTGTCAGAGTCTTTATTGGCGTTGCATTATGTGGGCATTGTTAACTGAACCATTGGCTAGCCCTCTCCCCTCCAAAGAGGTCAGGTTAAAATCATGTGGCCCAACCCTCTAACCACACCATGGTCAGCCCCATCTTGAGTCCGGGCTCATTAGCACAAACTATCAGGGCCCACAATCAGTAACAAAAACACTCTTATCACTCAAGAAATTCCAAGGATCAAGATGTTACCTCTCAGAAACCAAGAGACCAAGCCCCTGCCCCCAACTTCTTATTACATAAACAAATGATTAAAAAAACATTTTTCCATATGGTATTAGTACATCATAATTATACATAATGGTGGGATTGATGGCTACATATTCATATGTGTATACAGCATAACACTATAATTTGTCCAATATTGTTCCCCAGGATTTCCCCTTTCCTCTACTCCACTACTCTCCTTTTTTCATGAAAATTTTCCTCCCCACCTTTATTTTCCTTTTTTATCTCTATCTGCCAAAAGAAAACATATCACCCTTGACTTTTCGAGTTTGGTTTATTTTGCTTAACATAATTCTTTCAAGCTCTGTATATTTTTCTGCACATGATATAATTTTGTTCTTCTTTTTGGCTGAATAAAACTCCATTGTGTATGTATGCCACATTTTCTTTATCCATTCATCCATTGTTGGACACCTAGGCTGGTTCCATAGTTTGGCTGCTGTGAATTGTGATGCTATAAACATGGGTGTGCATATATCAATATAGTATGATATCAATATAGTATGATAACTTTAATTCTTTCAAATAATACCAAGAAGTAGTATAGCTAGGTCATATAATGGTTCCATTCCTAGTCTTTAAAAAGAAAAAAAACATTTTTAAATTAAAAAAAAAAAATCCTTAATCTTCCTCAAGAACCACAGGAGTGGGCTGGGAGTATAGCTCAGAGGTAGAGCGCTTGCCTATGAGGCCCTGTTTTTGATCTTCAGCACAGCAAGCAAAAACAAAAACAAGAACCACATAGGTAGGCCTAGAACATTTGAATTAAAAGTCACCTGGCTCCAGGGATACTGTCTCAGCTTCATCTCATCTCAGTCCCCTGTTGCCTCCAACAGTGTCACAATCTGTTTGCATCTTGTGTTGAGAAAAGAAGCCACTGGGGTATCTCAACCATTCCCATTTCAAAGGCATTGGGATCACTCATTTCACTTTTCTACCCAGGGTAAGCTACAAACAGTAAATAAGCTGTTGTGAAGGAATGAGAAATGGAAGAAAATAATTTACATTTGTTGCCCAATATGTACTACTTCCCAATTCAATTTAACATGCCAAATCTTAGGGTAATCACACCCTATACTACTCCAATCAAATCAGAGCCTTCTAACTCTCCAACCCAAACAGAGAGGAAGTCAGGATTTCATGAGCAGTGTGAAAAATCACTGTATAATTGCAAATTAGAACTATAATCAGCCCTCTGGCCCCTGAGCCTTCTTCATCACTAGGCTGTGAACCAAAATGACTCCCTGCAAATGTGTCTGCAGGAGGAGAGATCCAAATACAGGAAGGAGTTGCCTTGTTCACAGGCAGAAGGATGGAGGGAAGAAATTTTTCATTTCATGAAAAATCAGAAGAGGAGATTTGTTATCCAGCAAAGAACAACTGTTATGGTGTGGCTCTCAGACGTCTCCCAAAAGCTCACCTGTGGAAGGTTTGGTTCCCAGACTGTGGCACAATTGAGAAGTGATGGAAACTTCAGGAGGTGGGGCCTCACTGGGGGAGTATCCTCGAAGGAGATCTTGGGGCCTCAGCCCCTCCCTCTCTCCTGGTGCTTCTGGCTACCATGAGATGAGCAGCTTCTTCTGCCATGTGCTCCCACCAGATGTGCTGCCCTCCCACAGCCCAAAAGCAACAAGGCCAAGTGACCATGGACTGAAACCTCTGAAACTGTGAGCCAAATAAATCTTCCTCTGTTCAAGTTGATTGCCTGAGATATTTTGTTACAGGAATGGAAAGCTGACAAACACAAGAAGCACTGGTATTATGTCTGTCACTAGTTTGTTTTTAAATATGAAAGTAATATATGCACACAGTTGATTTCTTAAGAGTTTTTTTCATTGATGTTGTTTATTTTAACATTCAAACAGTATAAGTGAATGAAAAACTGACATTTAAACTATTTAACAATGGTTGCAGAGCACAGAGACCAATCAGAAGAGAATCCAACCTTCTGCTATACTAAAAGTACCTGTTGAGTAACAACCTGGAAGGACCATAAAAACAGACATCTCACCAGGCATGGTGGAACACTCCTGTAATTCCAGCAGCTCAGGAGGCTGAGGCAAGAGGATTCCCAGTTCAAAGCCAGCCTCAGCAATGGCAAAGTGCTAAGCAACTCAGTGAGATCCTATCTCTAAATAAAATACAAAATAGCATAGAGTTCAATCCCCAGTTCCAAAAAAAAAAACGAGAAGTTTCTCATCCAAACTCCCAGTTCCCCTCCCCAGAGATAACCACAGTTAATTGCTTAGAACTCCTTCCAGAAATATTTCATCATCTACCAGAATATCTGTGTGGCTTACATATCATTTTTGTTCTAGATTTTTTTAATAACACTAGCATACTGTTTCCTTTTGACAATTTATCTGCTGTGGTTTGAATATATCCCCTAAAAGTTCATATATTGGAAACTTAATTCTCAAATTTATATGTTAATAATATATAGAAGTGGGATCTTGGGAGATAATTAGGATTAAATGACATAATAATGGTGGGGTCCCCATAATGGTGTTAATGTCTTCGTGGGAAGAGGTGGAAAGTCCCAAGCTAGAATGGTGGCTGTGTCTCACCTAGTGATACCCTACATTATGTTATGATACAGCAAGGCTCTCTTCCCAGATGCTAAGCAGATACTGGCATGCCCTTGGACTTCCCAGCCTTCAGAATCATAAGCCATATAAACTCAGAGAGGGTCACTTCAGGGAAGCAGTGACAGCAGAATCCAGATTGCAGTGGATTGGGGAGAAAATGGGAAGTAAGGAAATGGAACTGTTGAATGTAGATGATTCTTAGGAAGACTGACTGGGAAGGAGGAAAGAGCAGGGGTAGATAGGAGGTGCAACAGGAGGACACAAGAGCATGTCCTAGAAGATCTTTACTCAACATCTGCATGCACAGGTATGTCACTCACTCTCAGAGCCAGAAGTAGCTGAAGAGAAAATGGGGAGTCCATCTACCTATACCAGCCTCTGCTAAGTCATGGTTCCCTGGGGATTTGTATAAACCATCCAGAGTAATAGAACTCTGTGCCCATACTGTTTACAAGATGTGTGCATAAGGTATGATAATAACAATAGCCACCATTTAACAAAAATATATTTATGCAAAGCTAAGAGCTTTACATAAATTATCTCATTTAATCCTCACAACAACCCTGAAAGGTAGGTCTTATTAATTCTTTCAGTTTGAAAATGTTGACACCTGAGACACAAACTGCTTAATTACCCTTTGACAGGTCATCCAGCAAATAAATGACAGAATAAAGATCTGAACCCAGGCTCATCCCACCTAACACCCTTGCTCCTAATTGTTAGGCCAGTGTCCCTCAAAGTGAGCTCTATAAATCAAAACCACTGGGGTCAAGTGGGAAGCTTTTCAAAAATGCAAATCCCCAAGTCCCACAAAAGATGTACTCTTTTTTTTTCCCTCTTTAATAAAAATTGGAGCCCAGAATCTAAGCCCTACAAATGATTCAATCAAGCTCCTTTGCTGATTCCTACGCTCACAGAAGTATCCTTAAATGAATTATTTACCTTCTTACTATTTGAGCTGCCTGACATCGGTCTTCATCCATGCTGGACCCACCCTCTTCCCTGCAGATAAAGAATGCCTGGACTGCTTGTTTGAGAGAAAAGCCTCTCTGGCCTTAACCTGGGCCTAAGGAACAAGGATTTTCAGGACAGAGGTTTATCAGTCTGTATATTTAGTAAGTTCCCCAGGCAATTCTTATCTTCTGAGAAGACTGAGCAACAGAGTTTTGCTATTTGCAGCTAACAGTGCTATGCTGGGCTCTAATTTGGGTTCTAACACTTCATCATTCTAAGATACATAAAATGGACGTCAATGTGCCTGCCTGGTAGGGCTGCTGTGGAAATTAGATATGTACCAGTTACACTGAGATGTACCTACTTCTAACAAAAACAAGATAACAATGGCCTAACCAAAGGGTTTTATTTCTTTCTCAGGTTTAAGTCCGGAGGAAGGCAATCAGAGCCGGTATGAGGTCTCTAACCATTAGAAAGGAAGGTTCTTGCTATCTGAATGACCTTTCATCATTAACATTGGCACAAAATAGCTACTGAGATTGCAGCCATTTTCTCCATAGTTCTGAATAAAGCAAAGAGAAGAGATGTACCTTTCAGGTGAACTGGATCTCTTTAAGTCATTCCTTCTTACTTATATCTCATTCACCAGAACTTAGACCATTATAATTGCAAGGAAGGCTAGGGACTAAAATCTTTTAGTTCAGCATCAGGTCTTTGTTACCCGATATAAACCAAGCTTCTATTATTTACAAAGAAAGGAGAAAGTTGATATGGCAGCCACAGATATGTTTCTTACTGCAGGGAACTGAGAATCCCAGCTGCAATGCTTTGAAATCCACTGGCCACACCTCCCATGGGATGCACCTTACCAGTGACTGGGTGTACTGAGGTACGGTCAGACCCAGTCCTGAGAGACAAGGAGCTTCCTTGTTGGCTGATTGTGGCTCAGGATCCCCAATGGCCTTGCAGAACCTTTGTTAGACAGCATCCTCCTTAGACAGCCAGGCAATATGTTCCACTAACCACTCAAGTGCACTCTCTCTCTCCTCTCCTTTGCTTGGGACTGAGGAGCCTCGTGGCTTTCTCCAGCTCCCTCCCTATTTCCTTTCACACAGGCATTTTCCATAGTAAAATATTTGCACAATTAATCTCATCTTAGTGTCCAATTCTCAAAATACCTGGACCAATAGAATTAGTGCCCACTGTACTTGAGTAACTCAGTGATGGGCATGCAGTCTGCACTCAGTAAGTAAAATAGCTGTGGGATAATCATGGTGATGGTAGGGGAGCAAAAAGAAGTAGAGCAAAGCCAGCCATGGAGAAAGGAGAAAGAGAGGGAGACTTAGGATCTGGAGGCAAACCACTCCACTAATTCTCCTTTGCCTCCAGAGTATTTCCATTACAGTAAAATCAGAACCAAAGTCAGTATAAAAAAGAGAACATAAACTCTAGAAAGCTGTCATCAGAGGCCAGCTGACTGCTATAACATAACACCAGTCCCACTTCAAGTGATTTTTTCAAAAAAAGAAAGAAAGGCCCCGAGACAGAATTGCACAAAATAAACTCAATGTCTTGAGCAATTTCTGTTCTCATATTGGAAATATGGTGACCAGAAACTACTTGCCATGATGTCCTAAGAACACTATTCCCATGAAAAAGTTTTCGACGTGAAAACTAAAACGCATGCAAATCTCTATTAAAAAATAATAGAGAATTCCAAGCAGAAAGAGTGAGAGAAGATGCAGTAAAGTCAACAGGTGGAAGTGACTTTATACAATATAGATGTTCTGTGGGACCAATGTTATCTGCCTTGTAGGAGCTTAATGAATGATGGTTCTCCAGATAAGTGAATGGCTCGCTCAAGATTACAGCTTACCATTCACTCACTCATTAAAGAAGAATTTGTAAGAAGCCAACTTCTGCCTGGCTCTGTGCTGAGCACAGGATGCTACAAGGAGAAAGACCATTGACACCCTTGCCCCATCATCCTTCTGGAGAGAAGTCTTCCTTGCAGACATTTTATGCCTCCCCCTTCCCCTTTCAATGTTCACAGCCTGAACGGGACCCCACAGCTATCAAATTGAAAGCCCAAGAATAGCTTCAGAAATACTTTCTTAGTCTCTGAAACCAAGTTTACTCACCCATGTATAAGTATCCTTGATGCAACCTTGGATTTCTATTGGCTTCTATGTTAGTCATCTATTGCTGAATAATAAATTACTGTGTTAGTCAGTTTTTCATTACTGTGACAAGACATATGAGATAATCAACTTATGAGAAGGAAAGGTTTATTTTGGCTCATGATTTTAGAGGTTTCGGTATATGGTCAGTAGGTCCCGTTGCTTTTGAGGCAATACGTCATAGTGTGATGACATAGTGAAAGAATCTGCTAACCTCATGACAGACAGAAGCAAAACAAAAAGAGAAAGGAAGGGGCCCGGCTCTCAATATCCCCTTCCAGGTCACACCCCCAATGACCTGATTTCCTTCTACTAGGCCACATCTCCTAAATTTCCAGCACCTTCCAATGGCACCACATGTTGGCAACCAAGCTTTTAACACATAGATCTTTGGGGGACACTTATCGAAATTATAGCATTACTGCAACATCTGGCAGCTTAAAATAATAAGCATTTATTATCTTGCAGAACTAAGGAGTGACTTAGTTGATGGTCTGGCTCATGGTCTCTTGTGAGGTAAGGTTGTTGGCTGAGGATTCAGATTCTGAAGGCTCCACCTGGGCTGGAGGATCTGCTCCCAGGTTGGTGCACCCACAGGACCAGCAAGTTGGCACAAGTTGGCACTGGCAGTTGACAGTAGGCTCTGTTCTTTATTGTATGGGTCTCTCTGTAAGGGTTCCTCATGACCATGGCAGTGGGCTTCCCCTAGAGCGTATTTCCTGATATTCAGAAAAGAGGGGGAAAAATAGAGACCAAGGGAGAAGCTGCAGTGTCTTTCATAACCTGATCCAGGAAGTGACATACCATAACTTCTCTTGTATTCTGCTGGCCACACAGACCACCTCTGGTACCACATGGGAGGTGACTGGACAGGGTGTTAAAACAGGAGGTGGGGATGCCTGGAGGGCATCTTGGACTTTGGTTACCATGGTCTTCAAGGGAAGATCCCTCTCCCCAAACTCTGCCCAAACCCTGGGTGGGAATGGGGGTGCTAATTTCACTGTTTGAAAATATAGAGGCATACAATAATGGATCTACTCTGACCTGGAAAGCTATGTTTTGAGCCTCATAAAACTGCTTTTCCTTGTTCTCACTAACTTGTGGAAACTAAAACATCAGTCTTATGGAAGAATAGAGCAGAAGAGTGGTCACTAGAGACTGAGAAGGGCAGTGGGAGGCAGAGACAGAAAGAAATTAAACAAGGGACACCCAAATACAGAGAGAAGGAATTAGATCTTGTTTTCTATAGTATGGCAGGGTAATTATTGGTTGCAACAATCTATGATATATTTCAAAATGACTATAGAAAAGTTCCCAACTGAGAAATAATGAACATTTGAGGAGACAGGAGTGCTTACTGCCCTGGTTTGTATACATGTTGTATACATGCATCAAAATACCCTATATATTGTACCCCACAAAGATGCACAAATATTATGTCTCAAAAAGCCTTGATTTTCCTCAACTTTACTGTAGCATCAGGCAATCGGCTTGCATAGAAGGACATTGTAAAAAACAAGTCATTGATGAACTCATGTCACTGGCTCATTCAGGGAACCCCGTAGAAGAATCTCTCCAGTGTCAGGATCAGGAAAGCTGAGCTTCTCTGGAATTATTCCTTTGTTTTTCCAGTATAAAACCTGGAACTTTGTTAGCACTCATGATTCCTTCTTTGGCTGTGCAGAAGCTTGGAGACAAATATGTGAGCCTCTGCTGACATTGATCTCCTTGAGCTAATGCCATTCAGAGTTGCTTCTTCTACTTGTTCTGTTTTCTCCAGTCCCCTCAACTTTTCATCTCATGGGTTCTTTTTATACAAATAGGTTTTTAAAATATTTTTTAGTTATACATGGGCACAATATCTTTATTTATGTGGTGCTGAGGATTGAACCCAGTGCCTCACATGAGCGAGGCACACACTCTGCCACTGAGCCACAACCCTGTACCCTCAACTTATATTTTGCAAATTTTGTGATTCCTATCAAAGCTTTTGTGGATCGAGATGGAGTTTTAACACAATTTTTGCCCAAAAGACTGATGATCTGCGCTACATGTGCCATCTAGTGGTGAGAGAAGCAACAGCCAGATAAGAAACCTTGCTTTTTCAGAAGTGTTTTTGCTGGAGAGAGGGGAGTAAGCGGGGAGTGAGGGAAGTGCAAGAAGACCGGGAACCCTCTGCCCTTTGTCAGGAAACTGAGACCTCTCAGAATTAAAGGGAATCCAGGCAGGGCAACAGAGCTGGTGATTCAGTGGCTAGATCCAAGATGAATCTGAAAAAGCAGACAATGGTGAAGACTTCCCAAGTGAGAAAGCTAACTGACAGTAAAAGTGTTACATGGAAAAGCAAATGATCATTTGAAAATTAGTTACTTGCTGTGGGTTGAGTGCAGATTTGAACAGTTGTGTTTTTAAATATTCATATTAACTATAGGAAGAAGCTCAGAGTTTAATGTTATCATTTTACTTATGAAAAAATTAGAGCCCAGAGGTATTGGGCACTTTGTCCAGGGCCATACAGCCTGTTAGTCATAGTCCAGGATGACTGGAGCCAGTCCTCTTCTACTAGCCCACAGTGCCCCTAATCGTACATGGTAGATGTTCATTTGGGCTTTCATTTTGCATACAGGGTTTTAAATAAAAATCAGATCTTCACATAAAATGTTGGACCCTGCTGGGCACAGTGGCACATGCATGTAATCCCAGCAGCTTGGGAAGCTGAGGCAGGAGGATCGCAAGTTCAAAGCCACCATCAGCAACTTAGTAAGACCCTAAGCAACTTAGTGAGACCCTGTCTCAAAATAAAAAATAAAAAAGCCTGAGGATGTGACTCAGTGGCAAAAAAAAAAAAAAAGAAGAAGAAGAGGAAGAAAGAGAAAATAAAAAATTGTGGATCCCACATGTTTCCAAAGAATTATTACTCCTTGGTTTTGCAGCTGCCCCTTGACACTTCCCCTAAGAAGTCAATATGGAAGAGATGGTTATGAAGCACTGGCACTCTTCACTGCCCAGCAAAAGCCTTCAGTTCTCAATGATAAGGAAGGATTCTAGAAGCCAGTCACCATAGGTGAGAGAGCCCCAACCTGGGAAAAAAAAGACAAGATCAATCATTTATCATGTCAGCCCAGGACCTGGGATCAGGGTCAGGTTTCAGGCAGAATGCTTGGATGGCAATGTCAACAATGCATTGTCATCTCCTGAGTCATGTACATTCCATCTGACTGTGTCCTGATAAATGTTCTTGAGCACAGTTTGGATCTGGGGGGCCCCTGAAGACCTGGCTTACAGGTCTGCAGTCTCAAGCTAAGTGTCTTAAAAAAAAAAAAAAAAAAAAGACCAGATTCACAGATCTCTGCCGGAAAACTGTCTTCAGTATGAACTCAAGATTTTACATAGTGAACAGAATAGAGGTAGAACATTTTAATCATCTCAGAGAGTTGTACTAGACAGCAACAGTGCCTTTTCCAGGAAGTGGGCAGGATTATCAAAATAGAAGATCAGTGAAGTAGAGGAAGGGGATCGAGGGGGAGTGGGGTTGGCAGGGGATAAGGGAAAAACAGTGAAATGAATCTGACCTAAATTTCCTATGTACATATATGAATATACCACAGTGAACCTCACCTTTATGTATACCTACAAGGTACTAATTTTTAAAAAACTATAAGTAAATAGATGAAAGATCAGTGAGTACAGGGAAGAGAATAAGAGGAGGAAAGAGAGGAGGAAAAGGGGAAGTACTGGGGACTGAATTAGAACAAGTTATAGTCCATGCTTTTATAATTATGTCAAAATGAATACCACTGTTATGTATAACTAAAAAGAACTGATAAAAAAGTTTTTAAAAGAGTCTTTTTCTGGTTTTTCTGGTTCTCTGAGTCCTATCAGAACTTCTAGGTCCTTCAAAGATTGATATTAAAGGTCTGATAAGAGCTAATCGGATTCAAGATGATGGGCTAGAGGGATGCTGCATTCTGTGTCGCTCTAGAACCTGGGATTCAAGTAGCAGGAATACTATTTCCTCTGCGAGTGACTAGAGGACCCTTAACAGCCGCTCCCACCCAGGAATCACAGCCAACGTGCTGCATAGGTCTCCAGGCCTCAGTGTCAGTGCAGAACTCCCAGCCACACCTCCATGCAGATCCTCCAGGTGCCTGAGTAGTATCACCAGCTTTATCACCCTCACAGGACTCCTAGCCACCCACCTTCTCAGGCATCCTGGCCACTGCTCCCATATGGACCCCCAACTACCAATGGGGGCACCCCTGGGTCGCCTCTATCTTAGGCACTGCAACCATGGCCACAATTCCCTATACACAGTAGCCTGCACCTGGGTTCACTGACAGCCACCAGCACAATTCTGCACTCTATAGAGCTGCATCTCTGAACACTTGGCTCAGTGCCACTGCCTGGCCCCACCCAACCCAGCACCCCATCACTGAAATCAACCACCTCCATCTTGGGACACCTTCATCACCATCTTTAGTTGGAGCAAATCCCAGCTTGGAACACCAGCTGGGTCTTAGAAACAATATCAAGGTAACTAACTATAGTCCCCAGCTCTCCCCTCTCCTTGGCAGCCACTAACCAGGTACAGTGCCTGTGACTATATGGCCAGTTCCTGGCTGGTTCATTCCTTGCAAAACCAGGTCCTGAACTGCCCAGTACAAAACAGCTCTCTGAGACAGGTGCACATCCCCCAGAGAACAGTCCACAAGATCTCTGGAGAGAAAGGTTCCTGATTGGGAAGTAGAAAGGAAGAGGGTGAGAGAGATACCATTTAAAGATTAAATTAGATACCAGGAATATAAGGAGATAAGACCAGGCACCCACATCACATGAGTGGGCCCCAAAGGAGATCCTTGGGGTTCAGTCTCCCATGGGCCAGGCAAGTACTATAACTCACCTCCAGGAGCCACGCCCCCAAGACCAACCCTCCCACCCTAATAATCTTCACCATCTGGAGGGTGGGAGTTACCAGCAAACAACAGACAACCCCACCTATTGAATGAGAAGGGAAGCTGGAAAGATACTGATCTCGAACAAAAACAATCCTTGTATTTTCCTTGGAGACTTTTTTTTTTTTTCTCTCTCTCTTCTCCAGCCCTAACATCCCTAACATTTCTGAAACCAAGTACTTTTCATGAATTAACCTACTGAGGACTGGGATGTTTGAATGGTATATTACAGTGGTCTGTATATTCTTTTATCTCCTATTTTTATTTTTTTTTTACTTTTCTTAAAATTTATTTTGTTTGCTTGTTGAACTCTGTCCTCCCAATTACTCATCTCCCCAAAAGCACTTTCTCTCTCTTCTCCTGCTACTAACCAACTTTTTTAGATTCCTCTTTCATGCTTTCTAATATTTAATAACTCTATATCCTCACCTCCTACCCCCTCAACATCTCATCCTACACCTCACACCCAGTTCATTGTCCACAATCAGAAACTGTAGACCCTTTTGCAAACATGCTGTTTATATTGTAGATAATAATTGAACTCACAATTTCTGTGTATTATGACAAAATTATAAACATCTTAATAGGAGCTATCTGATTTAAGGTTGTATATTGTTTCCACTGGGATCTGTTCATTGTTCTCCCCCTAAAGGAGAGGTAATGGAAACCTGCAGAGACATTATAAGCCTATAGGGTAAAAACTGTAATGCCTCAGATTCACAGAGCTAGAAGGAAAAACACACAAATAACATGAAAAAACAAGGGAAGAAAGTGACCCAACAAACCAAGATATTACATTATTAGAATCTATGGCCAGCACAACAGAAGAAATTACAGAGAAGGACTTCAGGAGGCACATAATTAAAAGGTTCTGTGATAAAGGATGATATAAGAGAGCAAATACAGGCAGCAAAAGATCATTTTGATAAAGAGTTACTTAAGCAAATACAGGAAGCCAAAGATTACTTCAATAAGGAGATAGAGTTTCTGGGGAAAAAAAAAAAAACAGAAATCCTTGAGATGAAGGAAACAATAAAGCAAATTAAAAGCTCATTTGAAAGCATCACCAACAGATTAGATCATTTGGATGACAGGACCTCAGACAATGAAGACAAAATATAAAATCTTGAAAAGAATATTGACCACACAGTGAAGATTATAAAAAACCACAAGCAGAACACTCAAGAATCATGAGATAACATAAAAAGACCAAATTTAAGAACTATTGGAATAGAGGAAGGCATAGAGCTATAAACCAAAGGAATAAACAATCTATTCAATTAAATAATATCAGAAAAATTTCTAAACATGAAGAATGAATTGGAAAATCAAATATAAGAGGCTTACAGAACACCAAATGTACAAAATCACAACAAATCCACAAAAAAGGACATTATAATTATAATGAAAATGCTTAGCATACAGAATAAGGAAAAACTTTAAAAGCCACAAGAGAAAGGAATCAGATTACATATAGGAGGGAAACAATTAGGATATCTGCAGATTTTTCAAACCAGACCCTAAAATCTAGAAGATGCTGGAACAACATATACCAAGCTCTGAAAGAAAATAGATGCCAACCAAGAATCTAATATCCAGGAAAATTAAGCTTTAGATTTGATGATGAAATAAAAACCTTCCATGAGAAACAAAAAGTAAAAGAATTTACAACTAGAAAGCCTGCACTACAGAACATCCTTGGCAAAATATTCCATGAGGAGGAAACAAAAAACAACAATGAAAATCATCAAAGGAAGGTATTACACTAAAGGAAATACTAATCAAAGGAGAAACCAAGTTAAATACCAAAAATAAACAAAAATAGCTGGGAATACAAATCATGTCTCAATAATAACCCTGAATGTTAATGGCCTAAACTCACCAATCAAAAGACACAGACTGGCAGATTGGGTTTTTAAAAAAAGATCCAACAATATGCTGCCTTCAAGAGACTCATCTCATAGGAAACAACATCCACAGACTGAAGTGAAAGGCTGAGAAAAAACATGCCACTCAAATGGATCGTGGAAACAAGCAGGGGTTTCCATCCTCATAACAAATAAAGTAGACTTCAAGCCAAAGTTAATCAAAAGGATCATACTGCTTAAGGGAAACATACATCAACAAGACATAACAATATAAATATACATACCCCAAACAATGGAGCATCTATGGTTCATCAAACAAACTCTTCTCAAATTCAAGAGTCAAATAGACCACAACACAATAATACTGGGTGATTTTAACACGCCTCTTTCACTGCTGGATAGATCTTCTGAACAAAGCTAAACAAAGAAACTATAGAACTCAATAATACAATCAATAACTTAGACTTAATATACAATATATAGAATATTTCATGCAACGAGTAAATACACTTTCTTCTCAGCAGCTCATGGATCCTTCTCTAAAACAGATCATAGATTCTGTCACAAAGCAACTCTTAGCAAATACAAAAAAATAGAGATGCTACCCTGCATTCTATCAGATCATAATGAAATGAAATTAGAAATCAATGATAAAATAAAACTTAGAAGCTACTCTAATATCTGGAGAGTAAATAATATGCTATTGAAAGAACAATGGATTGCAAAAGATATCAAAGAGGAAATTAAAACATTCTTAGAGGTAAATGAGACCACTGATGCAACATATTAAAATCTCCGGGACACTATGAAGAAAGCACTAAGAGGAAAGTTCATTGTATGGAGTTCATTCCTTAAGAGAAGAAAAGTCAATAAATAAATGACCTAACATTACATCTCAAAGCCCTAGAAAAAGAAGAACAAATCAACACCAAAAGCAGTAGAAGACAGAAAATAATTAAAATCAGAGCTGAAATCAATAAAATTGAAACAAAAGAAACAATTTTAAAAAATTAACAAAACAAAAAGTTGATTCTTTGAAAAAATAAATAAAATTGATAAACTCTTTGCTAACAAAGAGAAAGAGAGAGAAAACTCAAATTACGAAAATCCATGATGAAAAAGGAAATATCACAATGGACACTCCAGGAATACAGAAGATAATTAAAATTATTTGAAAATTTATACTCCAATAAAACAGAAAAATCGAAAGGCATTAACAAATTTCTAGAGTCACATGATTTGCCTAAACTGAATCAGGATGATATACACAAGTTAACAGATCTACTTCAAGCAATGAAATAGAAAATTCCATCAGAAGTCAACCAACCAAGAAAAGCCCAGGACCAGATGGATACACAGCTGAGTTCTACAAGACCTTTAAAGAAGAACTAACACCAATACTCCTCAAAATATTTCATAAAACAGAAAAAGAGGGAACACTTTCAAACTCATTCTATGAGGCTAATATCACCCTGATTCAAAACCAGACAAAGACACATCAAAGAAAGAAAAATTCAGACCAATATCTCTAATGAACACAGATGCAAATATTCTCAATATAATTCTGGCAAATCAAATACAAAAACACATCAAAAAGATAATGCACCATGATCAAGTGGGGTTCATCCCTGGGATGCAAGATTGGTTCAACATATGGAAAACAATAAATGTAATTCATCACATCAATAGACTTACAGATAAGAATCATATGATCATCTCAATAGATGAAGAAAAAGCATTCAAAAAAATTCAGCACCCTTCATGTTCAAAACAATAGAAACAGTAGAGATAACAGGAACATATCTCAACATTGTAGAAGCTATCTATACTAAGCCCCAGGCCAACATCATTCTAAATGGAAAAAAATTGAAAGCATTCCTTCTAAAAACTGAAACAAGACAGGGATGCCCTCTTTCTCAACTTCTATTCAACATAGTTCTTGAAACTCTAGCCAGAGGAATTATTCAGATGAAAGAAATTAAAGGGATACAGATAGGAAAAGAAGAACTCAAGTTATCACTTCTTGCCAACAATAAAATTCTATACATAGATGATCCAAAAAATTGTACCACAAAACTTCTATTTTTTTTATTTTATTTATTGTTGGTTGTTCAAAACATTACATAGTTCTTGATATATCATATTTCACACTTTGATTCAAGTGGGATATGAACTCCCATTTTTACACCATATACAGATTGCAGAATCACATCAGTTACACATCCATTGATTTACATATTGCCATACTAGTGTCTGTTGTATTCTGCTGCCTTTCCTATCCTCTACTATCCCCCCTCCCCCCCCTCCCCTCTTCTCTCTCTACCCCCTCTACTGTAATTCATTTCTCCCCCTTATATTTTTTCCCTTTCCCCTCACTTCCTGTTGTATGTAATTTTGTATACACCTGAGGGTCTCCTTCCATTTCCATGCAATTTCCCTTCTCTCTCCCTTGCCCTCCCACCTCTCAACCCTGTTTAATGTTAATCTTCTTCTCATGCTCTTCGTCCCTACTCTGTTCATATTTACTCTCCTTATATCAAAGAAGACATTTGGCATTTGTTTTTAAGGGATTGGCTAGCTTCACTTAGCATAATCTGCTCTAATGCCATCCATTTCCCTGCAAATTCTATGATTTTGTCATTTTTTAATGCAGAGTTATACTCCATTGTGTATAAATGCCACATTTTTTTTACCCTTTCGTCTATTGAAGGGCATCTAAGTTGGTTCCACAGTCTTGCTATTGTGAATTGTGCTGCTATGAACATGGATGTAGCAGTGTCCCTGTAGTATGCTCTTTTTAGGTCTTTAGGGAATAGACCGAGAAGGGGAATAGCTGAGTCAAATGGTGGTTCCATTCCCAGCTTTCCAAGAAATCTCCATACTGCTTTCCAAATTGGCTGCACCAATTTGCAGTCCCACCAGCAATGTACAAGTGAACCCTTTTCTCCACATCCTCGCCAGCACTTGTTGTTGTTTGACTTCCTAATGGCTGTCAATCTGACTGGAGTGAGATGGTATCTTAGGGTGGTTTTGATTTGCATTTCTCTGACTGCTAGAGATGGTGAGCATTTTTTCATGTACTTGTTGATTGATTGTATGTCCTCCTCTGAGAAATGTCTGTTCAGGTCCTTGGCCCATTTGTTGATTGGGTTATTTGTTATCTTATTGTCTAATTTTTTGAGTTCTTTGTATACTCTGGATATTAGGGCTCTGTCTGAAGTGTAAGGAGTAAAGATTTGTTCCCAGGATGTAGGCTCCCTATTTACCTCTCTTATTGTTTCTTTTGCTGAGAAAAAACTTTGTAGTTTGAGTAAGTCCCATTTGTTGATTCTAGTTATTAACTCTTGTGCTATGGGTGTCCTATTGAGGAATTTGGAGCCTGACCCCACAGTATGTAGATCGGAGCCAACTTTTTCTTCTATCAGACGTCGTGTCTCTGATTTGATATCAAGTTCCTTGATCCACTTTGAGTTAACTTTTGTGCATGGAGAGAGAAAGGGATTCAGTTTCATTTTGTTGCATATGGATTTCCAGTTTTCCCAGCACCATTTGTTGAAGATGCTATCCTTCCTCCATTGCATGCTTTTAGCCCCTTTATCAAATATAAGATAGTTGTAGTTTTGTGGATTGGTTTCTGTGTCCTCTATTCTGTACCATTGGTCCACCCGCCTGTTTTGGTACCAGTACCATGCTATTTTTGTTACTATTGCTCTCTAGTATAGTTTGAAGTCTGGTATCGCTATACCGCCTGATTCACACTTCCTGCTTAGCATTGTTTTTGCTATTCTGGGTCTTTTATTTTTCCATATGAATTTCATGATTGCTTTCTCTATTTCTACAAGAAATGCCGTTGGGATTTTGATTGGCATTGCATTAAACCTATAGAGAACTTTTGGTAATATCGCCATTTTGATGATGTTAGTTCTACCTATCCATGAACAGGGTATATTTTTCCATCTTCTAAGAACTTCTTCTATTTCTCTCTTTAGGGTTCTGTAGTTTTCATTGTATAAGTCTTTCACCTCTTTTGTTAGGTTGATTCCCAAGTATTTTTTTTTTTTTTTGAGGATATTGTGAATGGAGTGGTTGTCCTCATTTCCATTTCAGAGGATTTGTAGCTGATATACAGGAATGCCTTTGACTTATGTGTGTTGATTTTATATCCTGCCACTTTGCTGAATTCATTTATTAGCTCTAATAGTTTCTTTGTAGACCCTTTTGGGTCTGCTAGGTATAGAATCATGTCATCTGCAAATAGTGATAATTTGAGTTCTTCTTTTCCTATTTTTATGCCTTTAATTTCTTTCATCTGTCTAATTGCTCTGGCCAGTGATTCGAGAACTATGTTGAACAGAAGTGGTGAGAGAGGGCATCCCTCTCTTGTTCCAGATTTTAGAGGGAATGCCTTCAGTTTTTCTCCATTCAGAATGATGCTAGCCTGAGGCTTAGCATAGATTGCTTTTACAATATTGAGGTATGTTCCTGTTATCCCTAGTTTTTCTAGAGTTTTGAACATAAAGGGATGCTGTACTTTGTTGAATGCTTTTTCTGCATCTATCGAGATGATCATATGGTTCTTATTTTTAAGCCTATTGATGTGGTGAATAACATTTATTGATTTCCATATATTGAACCAGCCTTGCATCCCAGGGATAAATCCTACCTGATCATGGTACACAATTTTTTTGATATGTTTTTGTATCCGACACAAAACTTCTAGAACTAATAAATGAATTTAGCAAAGTAGCAGAATATAAAATCAACACCCACAAGTCAAAGGCATTTCTGAACATCAGTGACAAATCCTCTGAAAAGAGGGCTGGGGTTGTGGCTCAAGCAGTAGCGCACTCGCCTGGCATGCATGCGGCCTGGGTTCAATCCTCAGCATCACATACAAACAAAGATGTTGTTGTCTGCTGAGAACTAAAAAAAAAAAAAAAATATGAAAAAAAAATCTTCTGAAAAGAAACTAGGAAAATTACCCCATTTACAATAGCCTCAAAAAAAATAATAAAATACTTGGGAATCAACTTAATGAAAGAGGTGAAATATCTCTACAATAAAAACTACAGAACACTAATAAAAGAAATTAAAGAAGACCTTCAAAAATGGAAAGACCTGCTTTGTTCTTGGATAGGCAGAATTAATAATGTCAAAATGACCACACTACCAAAAGCACTACAGAGATTTAATGCAATTCCAATCAAAATCCCAATGCTATTCCTCATAGAAATAGAAAAAGCAGTCAGGAAATTCATCTGGAAAAATAAGAGACCCATAATAGCTAAAGCAATCCTTAGCAAGAAGAGTGCAAGTAGGTAGCAACACTATACCAGACTTTAAAATATACTACAGAGCAACAGAAACAAAAACAACATGGTATTGGCACCAAAATAGACCTGTAGACCAATGGTACAGAATAGAGGACCCAGAGACTAACTCACAAAATTACAGTCATCTTATATTTCACAAAGGTGCCAAAACATACACTGGAGAAAAGATAGCCTCTTCAGCAAATGGTGCTGGGAAAACTGGAAATCCATATGCGACAAAATGAAATTAAACCCTTATCATTCACCATGCACAAAACTCAACTTAAAGTGGATCAAGGACCTAGGAATTAAACCAGAAACACTGCACCTATTAGAAGAAAAAGTAGGCCCAAATCTTCATCATATCAGATTAGGTCCAACTTCCTTAGTAAGACTCCTATAGTGCAAGAATTAAAATCAAGAATCAATAAATGGGATAGATTCAAACTGAAAAGCTTCTTCTCAGCAAAAGAAACAATCAGTGAGGTGAACAGAGAGCCTACAGAATGGGAGCAAATGGTTTACCACATGCACGTCAGATTCAGCACTAATCTCTAGGATATATAAAGAACTCAAAAAAATTTAACACCAAAAAAACAAATAACTCAATCAATAAATGGGCCAAGGGACTCAACAGACACTTCTCAGAAGATGATATACAATCAATCAACAAATATATGAAAATATGTTCAGCATCTCTAGCAATTAGAGAAATGCAAATAAAAACTACTCTACGATTTCATCTCACTCCAGTCAGAATGGCAGCTATTAAGAATACAAATAACAATAAGTGTTGGTAAGAATGTGGAGGAAAAGGCAAACTCATACATTGCTGGTGGTACTACAAATTGGTGTAACCACTATGGAAAGCAGTATGGAGATTCCTTGGAAAACTTGGAATGGAACCACCATTTGACCCAGCTATCCCACTCCTCAGTTTATAGCCAAAGGACTTAAAACAGCATACTACAGTGATGCAGCCACATCAATGTTTAAAGCAGCATAATTCA
The DNA here is from genome assembly GCF_048772815.1 of Callospermophilus lateralis. Taxonomy (NCBI): domain Eukaryota; kingdom Metazoa; phylum Chordata; class Mammalia; order Rodentia; family Sciuridae; genus Callospermophilus; species Callospermophilus lateralis. The sequence continues at coordinate 182,032,080 of NC_135307.1, read as the reverse complement.
CAATAGCTAAATTGTGGAACCAACCTTGATGCCCTTCAGTAGATGAATGAATAAAGAAACTGTGGTACATATACACAATGAAATATTACTCAGCATTAAAATAAAATCATGGCATTTGCAGGTAAATCGATGGAGTTGGAGAATATTATGCTAAGTGAAGTAAGCCAATCCAAAAAAACTAAAGGCCTAATGTTTTATTTGATATGTGGATGCTGATCCATAAAGGGATGGGGGCAGGGGAGAGAATGGAAGGAATGGAGGAACTTTAGATAAGGCAAAGGGGAGGGAGGAGAAGGGAGGGGCATGGGGGTAGGAAAGAGGATGGAATGAGATGAACATCATTACCCCAAATACATGTATGAAGACACAAATGGTGTGACTCTACTTTGTGTACAACCAGAGACATAAAAAAACTGTGCTCTATATGTGTACTATGAATTGAAATTCATTCTGCTGTCATATATATATCAAATTAGAATAAATAAATTTTAAAAAATAAAAAGAGTCTGATAAGAACCACTTATTTCTGGAAGGGGCAGAGCCCCTGTATAATGACTGTTTCAAGCATGATGTCCTCAAAGGTACATATACCACATCAAGGACAGAAGCATATAGAGTTAAGTTCTTTAAACTTTCAGGCTTCTGTGAGGGTACCCAAAATATGATTAAGGGGTACAGAGGGAACATTAGAAGGCCCAATCTTTGAAGTCAGAAAGACCTAATTTATATCCCAGATTCCCCATTTCTACTTGAGTAATCTTTGGGCAAGACTTTGGGCACCAGTTTTCTTGGCAGCAAAAGAAGATAAGACCTACAGTTCTTAAGAGAATTAAATGAGACAATGGATGAGGCAGTGTCTGGCTCACAGTTAAGTGTCACTTTCTTACTCATTTCCTCTTCCCTTTTTGGATGCTAATCTTCTCTGTTATGGATGGAAGCCACCAGCCATCTTCCTGATAGAAGTTAGTCTTGGCTGGCTGTGCTATTCAGTCTCTCAATGAATATTTATTATGTAAATCAACTGTCTGGCCTTGCATTCTGCATCATACAGAGATAGAAAACAAGTTCCTGCGGCTGGGGTTATGGCTCAGCTGTAATGCACTTGCCTAGCACATGTGAGGCACTGGATTCAATCCTCAACACCACATAAAAATAAATATAAATAAATAAATAAATAAAGGTACTGTGTCCATCTACAACTAAAAAGTATTCTTAAGAAAGAAAACGAGTTCACCATCTCTGAGAAAGACTGCTATGCAAACTGGTAATTATATACCAAAAGAACCATAAGTTAATGAACCATCTTCCGGTGGAGAATGCACAGGAAGACGGCACAGAGAAGGTGATATTTCAGCCAAGATAGAAAGGGTGCTCAGCAAGCACAGAGGAGAGGAAATACTCAGCAGAGATAAAGGCACAGGCAAAACGGTGAGACTACAAAGCAGGGTAAATCAAGCTACGAAGGTTCTTGAGCACTGGGCTAAGGAGTTTGAAATAAGACTTATAGGAGACTTGAAAAGAAAGTAAAGTCATCATATTTGATTTCTGAAAATGTTTCTGTATTCCCAGTGTGGGGGCAGTTTAGAAAAGGTAAGGGTGGAGAAAGGGAGGCCAGGCTCAATTTGTTCCATTCTTCCTCTACTTTCTGTGCTCCAGTCACCGGGGCCTCCTCTGAGTTCCCTGAGTACCCAAATATCGAGCTCTGAGACTTTGCTGCTTGGATCATTACAGAGCTTCAGTTTTCTCAGCTCAAACTTTCCCTTTCCCCTCATTTCTCAATCTAGTGTGGGTCCGGTCCAATATTCTCTCTTAATCCATTCGGTATATTTTTTTTTTTTTTAAATCACAACTTGAGTCTCTAAATCTCCTTTGTGTACGCGATCAGCGTAATTTCCACGAGGGCGGAGGGATGTCCGCCCCATTCAACGCCTGGTCTCCAGCCTGGCACGGAGCTCACAGGGTGGGCGGGTGAGACCCTGGGAACAGCCGGGGTGATCGAGGCTTGACCTAAAGCAGCAGCAGCAGCCCTAACCCTGGAAGGAGGAGACTAACGCCTCAGCATGACACAGAATCTTCTTTAGGTCGGGCGCTGCGTCCTAACTGCACTACTCTACGCAGCTGGGCAGGTCAACTTCTCTTTCTCCATCGCCCTGAGTTTCCCCCTCAGTGAAATGAGAACGACATCCCTACAGCTTGAAGGAACGAACGTCCTCCAAGGCAGAAACAATAAGGCTACAGAGATGAGGCCGAGGGCCGGGGTAGCCCGTAGAACACCTGGAAGACCAGCTGACATTCCTTCCTGGAGGGCGGAAGTTACCGGGTGCAAGTCCTGACGTAAAATGAGTCCCACGTCTGCGCAGTGCCATGGTTCTTTGTCACCTCATAAAGCGTACGGTGAGCAGCTACTGCCGGGGAGCAATTTAGGGCCGTAATTATTTGCTGCTTTTGCATAAATTTGTCATTTCTCCGCACACCTCGCTACATTTATAATCGCATCTAAACTTGGAGGACTCGCGAGATTACAGGGTAGATGGCAAATCCCGTGGCGGGAAGCCAACAGGTGGTCGGGCTCACGGGCGTTAGTGCGCAGCGCCACCTGGCGAGAGGGAGGAGCCAGTGTGGAAGGCCCGCCCGCCTGTTCCGCTTTCCCGTGGGCTCCCGCCGCACAGCTGCAGAGACCTCCAGGTTACTACATTTCCCAGAGGGCTCGAGGGCAGCCTTCGATTCTGAGAACAGGTCCGCTGCTCGCTTCCCCAGTCTCAGAGTGCGAACTGTTTTAATCCAGGTTTCGCCTTTCCTCTCCTGCCTCTCAAATCCCTGCAGATCTCTTGGAAATCCAGCACCAACCCCATCTACTTAGAAGGAGGAAGACGGCGCCGCAGAGCCCTCTGGGAAATGTAGTTTCAGGACCGACTTCTGGGAAACGGAATCAGAGGGAGGCGGTGAGCTTTCGCAGCCAATTACAAGCGAGCTGGGGCGAGTCACGTGACGCGCCTTTGCTGGAACGGTGAAAGGTGGAGTCTCGGGTTCTGGGCAGTATAGCCTGCCACCTCCAGCCGTCGTCTTCTGTACTGGCGTCCCCAGTGTCTGCGCCATTCTTGTCGAACACTGCACTGGCAGCATACTTACCTACACTTGAGTTTATCCCAGCTCTTCAATGCACGCTCTGTAGCACCTCGCCCTGCTCTTCTACCCATGAAGTCTGAAACAATCAGACTGAACCACTGAGCTGCTTTATGAATTTAGTGAATAAGCCATTAATCAGTAGTCTGATCGCCTCATCTTTGGGCACTTTTTCACGATTTCTTCTCACTCCCCAGCCTTGTCCTCACCCATTACTGTGTCACTTCAGAAACTGAAGTCCTAAGACCTCTCCACATGCCCTTTATTGGTCCCTAGTTTCATTTCTTCCCCTAACCAACCTAGATTCCAAGGATCTCTCCTGCCTCCTTTTCCTTGTGTCATTCAAACATTAAAACAACTGCCTGCTTTATGTTAGCTAGGGGCTTCTGGAAGGAGAGAAACAGCGTTGTCTAATTCTAACAGGTTGGTAGTTAGTGGAGAAAAACCTAAATAAACCCCTCTGGCCTCATTGACTAAAATATCACTAATTTTGGAGGTCGCAGAAGCTGACCAGTACATTATTAGTCTCCCAATAACTTTGCAGTAGATAACACCTGAATATGGGCTACTATTACAACAGTTGCCTAGGTTACTTTTCAGAGATTTGAAGGCTGCTTTTGCTGAAAACAGACTCTATGGATGTCCGATGGGTGACATAATGCAATGAAAAGGTTTGCCATTTCTGCCTTTATTTTTTGCTGCCTTACTTTGATTCAGATTTCTACTAAACTCTTGAGTGTAGACATATGGATTATTTGAGAAATGTTCTGTCCAAAAGTATATAGCGGGGTCAATGTGACCTTGACTTTCCTAGCCTCTCTCCTCTCCCTTCAAGGTTAAAGATACACCAGCCAATTTTGCCAAGACAGGAAACACCAGATCATGAAAGAAGCAAAAAGAGGTCGCATCCTAGTTCCTGGAAGATCTCCACCTTTTCCCAGAAAAGACATGAATATTCCTCCCCTTTATTAACCTAGCTCTTTTTCTCTTATTTCTATCCTGTATCTGTAACGTCTCTAACCCACTAGAGGTGGGAAGTTGATTTGCAAGCAAAGTTCCTCCTCCATTCTTTTGGCCACTGAATAAAACCTTTGTTTCTCCTCAACAGGTAACTTTCAGAAGTTGGGTTTTCTTTGCTGTCCAGAGAACCTAGGTTCAGGAACAGTATCCCTATCGTCAAGATCCCAGATTTCAGCTAAGGCCTAAGCTCAGTGGGCTGAGTTACAGCATTGACAGGAAAGAGGCTAAACAATAAATGCCAGGATGCTACTGAGAGCCCTGGTGGGAATGCAAGTCTTTGGAAAGACTCTCTTTGTGACCTTCCACCTCACTATTAAGTCTCATGTCTCTCACGTTTGTTCTTCCCTAAGTGTATGAGAATGAAATGCAAAACAAAGCAAAATATTAGAGGAATAGTCAAGACTGTCAAACTAGTAAGAAGATAGAAGATACTGGTGAAAACAAACAAAATGTAACATATAAAGAAGGAATTTGAAATAGCCAGAAAACTTAGCAGGTACTAAATTAGTATGTAAAAAGAATTAAATGAGTTCCCCCACAAGAAATTATATTATTTTCCAAAGCATTATGATGGAAAGAGATTGGGGTTTCTGATGGAAAGCCAGGTATAAGCAATCTTTTGTTAGCTTTCCAGAAAGATTAAAAGATTATACCCAAAAAATTCCCTTGAGAAGTGGCTGGTGTAAGAATACCCTGGAAATCAGTAAGTAATCCAACTTCAAAAAAATAATTTCTAAAAAGAAGTCTTTTCTTGAGGGGAAAAGGAGATCCAAAACAGATATGTTTGGACACATCAGAAACTCCTACTGTGCTGCATCTGCAGAAGCAGAATCCCATGCAGACTGGGCTCCTGCTGTTGCAAAGGCTATTAAGCAAGATTTGAGCCCCTGGTAGAGGCCACGCAGCCTGAAACTTCTCCACAAATTGCTGCCAAGCACTGGAGAGGAGATGTAGTTTAGTTTTCTTTTGTTATTGTTGTTATTGTTAATATCTGTGTCTTATTTATTTATTTTATATGGTGCTGCAAATGGAACCCAGTGTCTCACACATGCTCGGCAGGTGCTCTACCACTGAGCCACAACCCCAGCCCCTGCAGTTTGGCTTTGTTCTCTTACAAAGATAATGGTTTATTAATTTATATGTTTCATTCCTCTATAACACGAGACTTGCTTATAATGCAAAAAGTCTGTGGAATGCTTTAAACTGTATCTATAATTATAAGGTCCTTGCTTAGCATGTGGATGGCCATCTTAAGTGACAGCCACCATTTTAAGACAAAAGTTTCACTTTCCTGCCCAAGGGCCTTTCTGAGAAAGGCTCACCACTCTCTCATAACAACCCAACCCTTGGGACCAGCTCGGATCTGATTCCTGAGTCTCCCCAATAAAAATCCCAGAACCCAAGCGTGTTTTGCCTCTCTATCTGCTACATAGAGATGGCCTTTATTTGTCAGCTCTGACAAATAAACTCTCATGTGTATTTCTGTTGGGTCTCCAATTTTCATTTCTCTTTTACCAGTTTCTCATTCCTCATTTTCCCTTCATTTTTGTGCTGAAACCCGGAATTGGGTTCCCCAGTGTGTCCGCTCCACTTTTTGAAGGTCACTGAGTGCCCCCAGGCCCCTGATCTGAATCACATCATGGGACCAGGCCCACCATTCTGCAGAACACCCTCTCTGCACCCAACACCAGACATTGCTGATGAGATCCCTGTCTCCAGTCAACCCAAATGATCTACAGGTCCCGGGAAATGAGGCATTCCCAGGGTTACCATGTGGTCGGGGGTACCCTCAGCCACAGCTTTCACAGCTACAGCTGTGATCCCTACTGTCAACTGAATCTCTAGATGGTCTTTTATTTGGGTCCTGGGTTGTGAGCTCTCTCTCACCCCAGACCTAAACCCCCAAAAACTTATCCACTTATGCAATCAGCTCTGGCCTCAATATCCTTTGGACCACGACTATAAATGTCTGCTTAACGGTACTCTAGATCCCAATATTATCAGGGATTTTTCAACTATTGTGAGCACTTCAGGAAAATGGAAAGAGATACATGTTCAGGCCTTCTCTTCTCTCTAAGCCCTTGCTCTGCAACTCTTGCTGTCCCACACAAGTCCTCTTAGCTCTCATCTCCCCTACCCAGTGGATGAGCCCCTGCCATCCCACAATTCTCGTTTTGATGAAGCCTCTGCAGCAACTGTCGCCTCAGCCCCTCTACCCTTCTCTCCTCCTGCTGCAAGCTTATGGTCTGCCGCTGCCCAACCCGCATCTCTGTGTCTTCTGTGCAAGGTGACTGGGGTAGACGATGTAATCCAAGTTCATGTGCCCTTCTCTTTGTCAGATCTTTCACAGATAGAAAAGCGTCTGGGGTCCTACACTTCAAGTCCCACCACATATGTCAAAGAGTTTTGGTATCTGACTCAATCATATGATTTGACTTTCCACGATGTCCATACGATCTTACCTAATACCCTTTTGCCCAAGGAGCACAGAAGAGTTTGGGAGCAAGCTAGAAATTATGCTGATGAGGTTACATCAGACCTCCCTTGCCCATTAGATTGGCACTGAAGCGGTCCCTGATCAGGACCCCAAATGGGATTATAATCTGCCTGGAGGAGTAACTAGTAACAATTCATTACTTGCCTCATGGCAGGAAGGCTATCAAGCTTCTTCATAGAAATCATCCAAGAATGAAAACACTTCAGCATTTTTAGACCGCCTGACCAAGGCTGTGTTACAATATACTAATCTGGACCCTGAGACTCCAGTTGGGAGACAACTACTAATGACCTACTTTTTCTCCCAGAGTTTCCCCAATATTGGCCAAACCAAGGTTCCTCGAGAGGGGGCCCCTTGAAGGGAAAGCGAGGAATGAGAGACAGGTAAGGAAGAAATGAAAGATGGAGATCAGGCAGAAATATTTGTCAGAGCTGACAAAGGCCATCTCTCTATAGGAGAGAGAAGCAAAACAGGCTTGGGTTCTGGGACTTTTATAGGGGAGGCTCATAAATCAGAGCCAGGAGGGTCCTAATGTCTGCGGTAAAGGGTTGGGTTGACAAGAGAGTGTGTGGAGCCTTTCTCAGAAAGGCCCTTGGGCAGAAAAGCAAAACTTTTGCCTTAAAATGGCTGCTGTCACTTAAGGTAGCCATCCGGATGCTAAGCAAAGATCTTAGACCCCTAATTCCCCAAGCTGAGATTCTGGGAGTGGTCTTTAAGGTGTATCACAGGAGAGATAAGGCCCCAAAGCAGAAATATCAGATGCTCGCTCAAGCCGACTGTCCAGCCTCAGCACCTGACCCTGGTTCAACTGGCCCACAGAAGGGTCCCTGGGGACCACCTGTTTTAAATGTGGTCAGACCTCACTTTGTACATGTCCCAATCCTTGCAAGCTTCTGGCCCTTTGTCCTAAATGCCATCAAGAGGGACACTGGGCGGTTGACTGTCCCTGAGCCCATGGTGGCCCCTGGCCATCCCGCTCTTCTGTTTCCCCTTTCCAACTCTTAGGACTGGCTGCAGAGGACTGACGAGGCCCAGGTCCACATCATCCGATCACTACCATCACTCCACAGGAATCCAGGGTAACTCTGCCTATTTCAGGTAGGCCTGTCTCCTTCCTCCTAGACACCAGGGCTACAAATTCAGTCCTCCAGGAGTTCTGGAGGCCTACTACTCGTTCTATGACCTCTATGGTCGGGGTAGATGACAAACCTTACCAACCCCTACAGACACCTAGCCTTGTTTGCACTTTTGGCTCTAATTTTTACCCACTTCATTTTGGTCATCCCACAGTGCCCTGTTGCCCTTATGAAAAGGGACAGCCTCACAAAGCTGGAGGCTATGCTTTCCTTCTCCTCTCATATATGTTTCCATCCAGACTCACCTGCCGCTCCCCTGATCCTCACCCTGACCTTAGGACCATCCCCTATTCCATCTGCCAGTGCCTCCCATTACCCGTTTCTGAGGTGAACCCTACTGTCTATAGGGTTGGTTTCAAGTCCTTCTATCACCTCACACCACGAGCCCATTCACATCTGTCTCAAGAACCCCCTCCATTTCTGGCCCAGTCACAATACCTGCTCTCCCTCCTTGCTGCTGCTGCCCCTTCTCTTCTTTGCAGAGCAGCCTTGATCACATTCTCCCATCAGCTTTCCTCTCCCCTCCAGGGATTTGAGCTGCTTTGGGATGCTGGCCTGAGGGCCCAGTCTCCCATTCACCCAGCGCTCTTCTTCCTCATCCGCACACCGGTCTCATCTGGGTAAGTGGCTTCGCCCTTCCCTCCCTTCCTCCTCACAAGTCTGTTCCCTAGAGACAGCAGTGACAAGTTTCCTCTCTAAAGACAAAAGTTAACTTAGATCTTGGCCCTTCCCCTTGGCGAGTTCACTCTCAGGTCTCGGTTCTCAGCTCCTCAGCAGATCTCATGAAAACCCTGGCCAGGTAACCAAGACTCTCTACGGGACCAGGAGTGGGTGACAATTCCCTTCTCTCAGTCCCAGAAAGGCTTCAGTTCCAGGGACAGACCTCTTTTCACTGCTATCCCTTCTCCCACTCTGGTTTGGCCTAGAGCCAAAGACACCTGCCTCTAACCATTCCACCACTCCAACTCTCCATGAGGAACTCCCAATCCAGAATTCCATCTGACTCACCTCTCAGCTGCCTCCTCACCCACTTGGCCCCACTCAGTTTGGCTCCTGACTAATTCAACTTTCCACTCAGTAATGGCCCTTCTATGACTTGGACAATGGCCACCTAACGGCACCTTTGATCCCAATATTTTATGAAATCTTCATGACTTTTGCGAGCCCTCGGGAAAATGGAAGGAAATCCCTTATATGCAGGCTTTCTTCTTTCTCCACTCCAAGCCTTCCCTTTGTTCCTCTTGCTCCCCCGGCCCTGCTTCTAGTTGCCACAAAAGCTCCGGATTCCTCCAGAGACCTTACTTCTAGACAAACAAGGGACCCAGAACCCTCCTCCCTTCTTCTGTTGGCATAGTACATTGTAAAACCCTAGGCAGCAAGCTTCCCGGCCAAGGTCACACTGAAGCTAACATTGAAATACACAGGACAGACTCAGCAAGCTTGATAAGAGGCCTAAGGGAAAAGAAAAAAAAAAGTGCCAATTTAACTTTTCTGTTGGCTACAACACAAAAGAATGACTTCAAAACTTTCCTCTCTCTCTCCATCTCCCTGATCTCACACACCCATTTCACCTTTACATGGCTGAAAAGCAGGGATTTGCTCTATGGGTCCTCGGACACATGCTGGGGCCAAATTTTGCCCCTGTGGCTTATCTATCAAAGGGTCTTGACCCTACTGTTCAGGGATGAGCCCCTTGCCTACCAACATTGGCCATAGCCTCTCTACTCATCAATGAGTCAAAGACACTCATCTCTGGGCCCCACTCACCACCCTGGCCCCCCATCCCCTAAAGGAACTCCTCACCTACAAGGGCTTACCTTCCCTCTCCCCCTGTTGCCTTTTATCTCTGCAGGTTTCCCTGGTGGAAGATCCCACTCACTTTCCACCCGTGCTCACTTTTAAACCCTGCTCCTCTCCTCCCCACTCCTCAGGACTCTTCCACCCCTTCTCCTCTTACCCATTCATGCATTGAAACTCTGGAGGAGCTTCTTCCACATCCCTCCCACACACAGGAAGGCCCCTTGCTCCAGGCAACAGACACATAGTTCCTTCAGAAGGAAGTCCGTCGGGCAGTTGACACCCACAGACCCTCTCAAGCTGCGTTTCTCCAAGGCCAGAACCCCCAATCTTCCTTCAGTCTCTGAGGACCACGAGGACACTGCAGAACCACGAGTACCATCCTTCCCTTTTTCATTTTTGCCCTCCTCCCTCATCCTGCACTCACCCCCCAGGGGGTACTATTACCAGGAATTATCATTCCAACTTCAAGGAGTCTTCTCCCGTGGGCGCTTCCTTTCGTGACCCCTCTCTTTGTCATAGGCCTTCTATTAATGCTTGCCCCCTGTGTCATTAGGCTTGTTCAAGACCAGATCCAAAAAAACTCTAACCAAATATAAACCAGCTTTTCTTACAGGAATAAAAATCCCTCATCAAAAATTGGGCCACCTGGGACAGCATTCCACCACCAATCAACCTCTGCCATCCTTCCAGGGACATCTCGCACCCCTAACGAGGGGTTCACAAGCTGCCCCTTCTCAGCAGGAAGCAGTTATAGAAGAATGACCCACACCCCTGTTCCCTAAGGGGCCCAGTAATAAAACAAAAAGGGGGGAATATAAGGTCCTTGCTTAGCATCTGGGCGGCCATCTCATGTGACAGCCTCCATTTTAAGAAAAAATTTTTGCTTTCCCACCCCAGGGCCTTTCTGACAAAGGCTCACCACTCCCTCACACCAACCCAACCCGTAACCGCCCCCATTAGGACCCACTTGGCTCTGATTCCTGAGCCTCCCCCATAAAAATCCCAGAACCCAAGCCTGTTTTGCTATAGAGAGATGCCCCCTTATTTGTCAGCTCTGACAAACAAACTCTTGTGTATATCTCTGCCTGCTCTCCATCTTTCTTTTCTCGCTTACCTGTCTCTCATTTCTTTCTTTCCCTCCAATAATGTTTTCACATACCATGTTATATTTGATTTAAAAAAAATAAGAAAGGCAGCAAACTGGTGAGTTAACAGTTAACTGGAAAAGGTATTGCTTTGAAAGCAATCCAATTTATTCCACTTCTACATATCAACCTTACCACCTGATTCTAAATTCAAAGACATTCTGTTTACCATCAGGAAATTATAGCTACATTTACGTGTGTCCCTAGGGAAAACGCATGCAGAGAATAGCCACATCTTTATATATGCAAGGCCAATAACCAGAACAAAAAAAAAAAACTTACGATTCTGTAGTGGTTTTTGAATATTTTATATTTATATAATTGCACATGTCAAAATTATTAAATTTGTTTTCATGCAAAAAAAAATTCTAGAATCCCACATGAAAGTAATATTTAGGAGCAGAACACAAGATTCCCAAAGAACAAGAAAACCTGTTCATTATAGAAAAAGAAATTACAATGACATCAGCTTTGAGTAAGATAGAGCAATGCATCTCAAATTATTTGTGCAGGACCATTTGGAGGTATTTGTTTGTTGGTGTCAATTCACTGCATACCAATAATTCCTAAACTAAGAATATTTCTAGAAAAATTAAGTTATAATGAATTATAAAACACACTTTTAAATTACTAGACTCAACCTACATAAAAATCACTCTAAAATTTTGGTACAAGTTCCCAAACACTTAGGCTCAATTCTATATTTAGTCCATGGAAGACCAGAACATCAACCCACACTTGTCCAAGGACCGTATTTTGAGTACTCCAGAGATAAAGCACCTACACATGGAGATTTTCCAGAAGCATATTACACATTACTCTCTGGCTCAAACTTTTTTTTATAATATTGACTTTTATTGAAGTAATAATTACATATAATTTTAAAAGTTAACCTAGAGTGCATGGTTAAAAAAAAAAAAAACAAGTATCCCCTGTACTTTTCTTTTAACCCCCAATTCCTCTTTCCTTTCCTTCTATGTTTCTGAATATTAAGCATATAATTCTACTCAAGTGACAAGGCACAAACAATAATACCCATCATGCATCTTAAGAAACAAAGCACTAAATCCATAGAGTGAATCAGACATAACTTTTCCATGTTCATATACGAATACATGACCAGTGTAACTCCACATCATGCACAAAAACAAAAATTAGGAAGTTATACTCTATGTATGTATGATATGCTAAAATACATTGCACTGTCATGCATAACTAAAAAAGGACAAATAAAAATTTTTTAAATAATAATAATTTTTCCTGAAACTGTCACATGGAACTGCAAATCTCTTCTCAATACAATTCTATATTAGACAATTGATCAGATGCATATTTGCCATAGAGAAATCTCTTGTGTTCTCTCTCTCTCTCTCTCTCTCTCTCTCTCTCCCTTTTTTTTTTTTTTTTTTTTTTTTGTGGGGGAGGGTACCGGGGATTAAACTCAGGAGCACTAGACCACTGAATCATATCCCAAGCCCTATTTTGTGTTTTATTTACAGACAGGGTCTCATTGAGTTGCTTAGTTCCTCAATTTTGCTGAGGCTGACTTTGAACTCGAAATCCTCCTGCCTCAGCTTCCTGAGCCCCTGGGATTACAGGCATGCTGCCACTGCACCCGAGCCTGTGTTCTCTTGTTCTCTTGCTCCAGATTTTGTTGTGCTCTGTGCCTGCTTCCAACAGTTTGGGAGGGACTCCCCCGACTGACATTCTTTATATTCTTTTTGTCTCTTTCCTGTATGGAAATCTCTGTGTCCTAATTTCCATAATTTCCTTTTTCTTGACTTACTAGCTTCTATTATCACATTTTGAGAGATAGTGCAGGGAAGGTAAAACCTTTGAGGTCTAACTTATCTAGGTGTCTTAATTCTGCTTTTTCATTTGGTAGATTTGCTGGATGGGTCTAGATTCTAGATAGCAATCCAGTTCCTTCAGAATCTTAGAATATCTGTTGTCTTCTACTTCCAGTCTTGCCATCGAGAATATCAGCACAATTGTAATTCTGTTTTTTTGTACACGAGTTATTTCTTCTCTGATTATGATATTTACATCTGATGCTCTGACTTTTTCTTTCAAGATGGTACCACACTGCATTGCTCCAGTTGGCCTCAGACTCCAGGAGAAGTAATCCTTCCTCAGTTCCTGCACTATCTGGGGCTGCAAATATGCACCACCACAACCAGTGCTCTGAGACATCTTTAAAATGTGCATTGGTGTAGATTGTTCAGTCGTTCCTGCATTGTACTCTTAGGTCTTTTTAATTTGGAATTTCACATCTTCAACTCAGGGAGACTTTCTTATATTATTTCTGTGTGTGTGTGTGTGTGTGTGTGTGTGTGTGTGTGTGTGTATGAGAGAGAAAGATTTAGCATATAAGTAAGATGAGTTATGAAACATAATATCAAATGTCTATGACCTACCACCCAGCTCAGGAAGTAGAATATTGCCAATAACCCAAACATTCTGACTGCACCTCTCCCTATTCCCTGTCCTTGCCTCTGCCTGCCATGCCTCACTCCCCACCAGCCACACAACTAGTCTCCGGACATTTTCCCTAATTCATTTGCTTTTCTTTATTTCACTTAATCTGTATGTGTTGCTAAACTATGCCTTGTTTATATTTGCTTGCTTTTGCTTTTTGATATCGTCGTTTGTTGGTTTTTGTTTTGTTTTGTGATACTGGGAAATCAAACCCAGAAGCACTCTACCACGAGGCTATGTCCCCAGCCCAGCCCCTCTCCATTTTTTTTTTTTTTTTCCCAGACAGGGCCTTGAAAAGTTGTTGAGGCGAGCTGCAAACTTGAGATCCTCCTGCCTCAGGCTTCCAAATCACTGGAATGACAGCGATGTGTCATCACACCCAACTGTGTTTGCTTGCTTTCGAAATGGCATCATTCAGAAATGGCATCATTCAGAAATGGCAGTCTTCTGTAGCTTGCCGTTCATTCAGTGTTGTTCCTGAGAGTTGCCTACCCATGGAGCTATAGTTTATTACTTTTTTCATTGTGGTGTGACCTTCTATTGTATGAAGATTCCACGACCTATCTATTCTCCCAACTATAGGCATTGGATTATTTCCTTTTTTATTATTCTACGATGTGTCTTAGTGTGATCATTTCTTTCCCTCACTTCCTGTCTTCTCTCTGGAACTCATGTGAGTGATTATTGGATCTTCTGGGCTAACCCTTGAATTTTTCTTGCCTCTTCTCTCTTATGATTTGCGTCTTTGTATTTTTCTTCTACTATATCAGAGAATTACTGAGCCTATACTATAATTTATCGGTTAAGTTTTTTATTTATGTTATCATATTTTAAATATTCAAGAACTCTAATTCCTTTATATATACCCTTTATATTTTTTTAAAATTATATTGTTAGATTCCTTTTTAGAGGTTACTATTGTGCTTTCATAAACACAAGACATATGAGGTTTAGGAATTTTCTTGAAATTTTCTTTTACTTTCTGTAATATAATTCCCCCTCTTCTGTCTGGTTGGGTGGGTGGATGATTCAAATCTCTGTTCTTCATGTGAGTTGCTCTCCTCTGATGTCAGGTGATGCTACCCTACCTACTGAGACTTAAAGTTACCACAACATTGATCTAAAGTTCTGTGTGTATGAATGGGGCCTCTGTGCCCTGAGATTGATGGAGGGGAGGTGTTGGGGGACCCAGCTATTTCAATGGGGAGACATTTCACTGGGGAGATACCAGTGTTAGTTAGTAGGTCTTTTCTCTTGGCCTAGTCAGTTTCCCCAGAGAGGCAGCTTTCTTCCTTTCTTTTTCCTAGAGGGTATAAAAGCTTATCTTTCATCATTCTGACCTCTGAGCAGGGGAAATGAGTTGGGAGCTTTGCCATTCACGGGGAGACTTTCACTTCATACCCTTTTTCACTATAGTTCCCTGTTCTCAACTGTACCTGGGAGCTCCAAATCCACAGCTCTCCATTTGAACATTCCCATCCTCTTCCATTGTGGGGAAAAGCAGTCTGGCTGTGTGGAATGGGGTTAGAGATCTGGGAGGCTCACTGCTCTTGAGATAACCAAAAGGTATCTTCTACTTTTAACCCTACTCCTGACCCCAACCTTCAGGGGTACTCCACTAGGGGTCCTGCAGCAAGGAGTCTGTTTGCTTCTGTTTGTTGTGTACTACCCACCTTTTTAGGTTTAAACTTCAATTTTCTCTGTTCTTCTGAGTCAGTTACCACTGACTTTCCAGGTTCCAAAATTTTCTTGACATCTATCATCCATTCCTATAACCTCACCAATTCTCTTTGTCCTTGTGTATTTAAGCTTTTTCTGTTGTAATCTTTTTACTGTCATTTGGAGGCTCTGGGAAGGAGGAGGGAATAAATGCGTACATTTTCAATGTTGCTGCCTCACAACACAGAGATGTCAGAGGTGGACACGTACCTGAGGGGAGACGCATCGGAAGCTGCAGGATGTCTGCAGGGCCTCTTGAATGTCTGCGGCTGCCTCCGGTTTTCAGAGGCCTCTGTATACTGGCTGGTTGCCTGACACTGTGGGTATTCAGTTATATAGCAAGTCAGGAGGAATTCTCTGCATGTGTGTTCAGACCAGCAACCCGTTTGCAAATAGCAGCTGAGGAAGATACTGTTGAACTAGGAAGAGAGAATCAGACTCTGTCGGAACAATCAAAACTCTATTGGCAAAGCATTCATGACCAAAATCTGGATGAATCTCCCCCGCCTTGTCCTCCCCCTTAACAGAGCTGACCCTGGGGCAGGAAGAAAAGGGGGGCAATCTTGGGTGTTCTGGAGGAATAGTTCAGGATCACAGAGTGCTCACAAGCAACCCCAGCTCAGGTTTGAGGGCCTGATGTGGGCATGACTCCAGCCCTTGAGGTCAAGTTCCTAGAGGAGAAAACGGCAGATTTCTCATCACCAGAGAACCCTCCAAAAGGCCAGGACCTGGCTAAGGATCAGATGGGTACAAACAGGAGAGCTGTGTCTCAAACAGAATGGTAATTCAGCTTTTGCATGTAGCAAACAAAGGCAGATAGGGCAGTTCTGAAAGAAGACAGAGCAGCCACTGGCTGTGCGGCCAGGGCTCCATGACCTGAGGTAGAATGTTGTCCCAGATAGCCAGAGAAGCCCACACCCCCATCTACAAAAGGAGCTGAGCCATTGCAGATCCCCAGGGCTCAACATGAATGCTCACCTGTCTCTTCTGTCAGTGAGCACCCTGTAAGCTGCAGTCATCTTGAGAAGCCAAGTCATGCCTGAGAGGATCAGACAATGGGAGAAGGGCCTGGAAAAATAGCCCTCATCCTGCGAATGAGCTGCTGCTGCTGCCACATCCACAGGAATGCCTGCTTCTGCTCTTTTCAGAGTGCTGGAACTCACAGCAGTGTGCTCCCCACATTAGCTTTCTTGTGCTGTCTCCCAACATCCTGCACCTGCATCTCTCGGTATTGAGCCTGGGAAGCTAGGTCCCCCAGGGGCTGCTCTGCACAAATGGCTGACAAACCTGGGAGTCAATTACTCTAGCTCTCTTGCTCCCCAATGGGAGCAATTTTAAGGTATCTCCAGAGTTCTCATGAGGGACTGAGCCAAAGCAATCTTCTTTGGGACCTGCTTTCACACCTCTGCTTGGTCTCCTTCCTGGTTCCCACTTACCCATACACCCTCCCACAAGTTTTCTCTGGGAACACTTCTTCAACGACTTTCACATGAATCCTCTTGTTAGAATCTGCTTCTGGAAACTCAACGTAAGATAAGCTCCTCTTTCAGAGTCCTTGCTGGTTCGTTGTGACTGAAGAATTGAAAGCTTGGGTAGCCCTTGGTTTCTCAGGCACATTAAAGATGCTGCTGCTATGACAAGGCAGACTCTGAGATAAGGGAACAGTGAGACTTGCATTGCTTCTTCAAATGAGAGGCAGAGAATAGGGCTTCTGAAGGGAAACCGGAGTGGTTGGTGGAACAAGGAAGGAGCTAGGAGTTTGAGAAGGAGCTGAGCAGCATGGCCTTCAGTAAAGATTGATGCTCACATCAGCTGTGTGGGCAGGAGGTTGGGGGAAATGGGAATCCAGTGGACAGCTGTTGGGGAAGCTGCACTGCAGAGCAGAAGAGCACTCAGGCCATGGATGCAGGAACTCTGAGCCAGAGAAGACTAAGGCCGATTTCATCCCCAGGATCATGGATGCACGTTCACATGCACACACACACACACACACACACACACACACATGAATCCACTGAGAGATGGCAAGGGATTTAACACCTCCCCTGAGCTCTGGATTAAGCATGAAATGATAAACTTGAAATAATTATCAAAGGACTCTAAAATCACCTCAAGAAAATATTCAAAGGCATCTGTAGCACCGGAAAAATATTTCCTAACAATTATCTATAAATTGAGGCAAACACAAGACTTCTTAGAAACTGGAATGGGGAGCATTGTTATACTTAAAAAATACAAGCTAAGGTGACATTCCAAAGCCACTATGAGGTGGGACAGCAAGGACAGCCCTGGAACTCTCCACCCCTTGACCCTGCCCACCCAAGGGCTCACCACCTGTGATAGTCCTGTCCTGCCCACCCTCTCCTCAGCTCTGATGCCAGCCTCCACTTCCTGTGTGCCCAGGGTCCCAACAGTGGGCACCCCAGGGCACGTGGACCCTAATGCAGGCAGGGAGCTGGGAGCTTGCCTCTGAGTCCACTCCTGCCTCTGCACGACTTCTCCCTTTCAAGTCGTCATTCCACAAACACTAATTCACCGCAAGCTGCTCCAAAGGGACAAATACCCCTGCACCCCACCCCCACCCCATCTCCTTCCCTGTTGGTTTCTGTGACTCTCCCCGGTTCCACACCTGCCTCTTTCCTCCTGTCCGACTCTCTTCCTTTCCCACCACTTCCCCCCTCCCTCTCTGTATCCCTTCTCCCAGTCCTGGCCTCTTTGAATCAAACTGGCTTATGTCTTTGACGAAAGATGACACAGCAAATCTGGCAGTCCCCACAGTAACTGACGCATGATAATGCAGTTGGCTCTAACAGGCCTATTCTTCTCTATTATAAATAACCATGTAGGGCTTTAGATCTGTATCTGCATCTCAAATAATTCCTTCAGGCTGCTGTAGTCTCTAGATATAGCATTTTTAGGTCAGAAGGGTATAGGCTTGTGCTGTATTTGGGGAAATCATTTTTACAGCAATGTTTTACACATCACTGGACTTCAAGTTCATACATACCAAGCTCCGATTGAAAATGAGGTCACATGTGTCTTCCCAGAGCCCCTAAAGGCATTCACAGTCTGGAATATTTCTGCAGGTTGCTTGTTTGTTGAGGACATGCCTATTCTCCTCTCTACACCCTTAAATATGTATTCTTCTATTGATTTGCTCATCAAAACATACCTATACTGAGCTGTGCCAAGTGCTAGTAATGGTTCTGTTGATTTAGAGCCTTGCCAAAATCATGGGTGACTCCCTCCTTTAATACTTTCAATTTTAATATGGAAATTTTCGAGTACCACAAGACTGTGATCAAAGATCATTCTGCCACCCATTTAGTCCCTGCCAGACAATAGTAAATGATATCCAACTCTCCCCTGCCCTGCCTTCAATCTCTGTTGGGTGAAATCTCTTCTTTTTTCAAATATCTACATTGTTTCAGATGGCCTATGATTTTTAGTCACTGCTTCAAAAAAGGCAGGCATTAAGAGCCACTTTATTTCCTTCTCTAGGGCAGAATTCATGGATCATGGAGACCTCCACCCATATCTTTTTTTAACTTGAAATTTTTTAATTAGTTATGCATGACAGAAGAATGCATTTATGCACTTTGATATATCATACATAGATGGGATATAATTTCTCATTTTTCTGAGTGTACATGTTGCAGAATCATATTGGTCATGTAGTCACATATATACATAAAGTAATAAGGTATGTTTCATTCTCCTATCTTTCCTATTCTCACATCCCCTCCCCTTCCTGCCCATCACTTCCCTCTACCTAATCTAAGGTAATGCTATTCTTCCCTTCTGCCAGCTGCTTTATTGTGAATTAGCATCCACATATTAGAGAAAACATTAGGCACTTGGTTTTGTGGAATTGGCTTATTTCCCTTAGCATGATATTCTCCAACTCCAACCATTTACTGGCAAATGCCATAATTTTACTCTTCTTTAAAGCTGAGTAATATTCCATTGAGTATATATACCACATTTTCTTTATAAAGAAAGAAAAATCCCATCTATTGAGGGATACCTAGGTTGGTTCCATAGTAGAGCTATTGTGAATTGAGCTGTTATAAACATTGATGTGGCTGCGTCACTATAGTATGCTGATTTTAAGTCCTTTGGGTATAAAAAAAGGAGAAGGATAGCTGAGTCACGTGGTGTTTCATTCCCAATTTTCTGAGGAATCTCCATACTGCTTTCCATACTGGTTATACCAATTTTCAATCCCACCAGCAATGTATGAGTGTGCCTTTTTCCCCACATCCTCACCAACATTTATTGTTGCTTGTATTCTTGATGATTGCCATTTGACAGGAGTGAGATGAATTTGCATTTCTCTAATTGCTAGAGATGCCGAACACTTTTTCATATATTTGTTGATCAATAGTATTTCTTCATCGGTGAAGTGTCTGTTCAGTTCCTTAGCCCATTTATTGATTGGGTTATTTGTCTTCTTGGTGTTAAGTTTTTTGAGTACTTTATATATCCTAAGATTAAGCCAACATGGTAAAGATTTGGGCCTATTTTTCTTCTATTAGGCGCAGGGTCTCTGTTCTTGTGCCCAATCTTTGATCCACTTTGAGTTGATTTTTGTTCGGGTGAGAGATAGAGGTTTAATTTTATTTTGCTACATATGGATTTTCAGTTTTGCCAGCACCATTTATTGAATAGATTATCTTTTCTCCAGTGAATGTGTTTGGCACCATTGTCTAGTATGACATAACCATATTTATATGGGTTTGTTTCTGTGTCCTCTATTTTGTATTATTGGTTTAGGCTTACATGGGCCTTCCTTGGTCTATTTTGGTGCAAATACCAGGCCATTTTTATTACTATAGCTCTATAGTATAGTTTAAGGTCTGGTATTGTGACACCTCCTGCTTCACTTTTCTTGCTAAGGATTGCTTTAGTTATTCTGGGTCTCTTATTTCTCCAAATAAATTTCATGATTGCCTTTTCTATTTCTATGAAGAGTGTCATTGGGATTTTAATAGGAATTGCATTAAATCTGTATAACACTTTTGTAGTATGGTCATTCCACCCATATTCTTTTTAAAAAAATATTTATTTTTTAGTTGTAGTTGGACACAACACCTTTATTTTATTTATTTTTATGTGGTGCTGAAGATCGAACCCAGAGTCTCACACATGCTAGGTGAGCACTCTACTGCTGAGTGGCAACCCCAGCCCCTTCACCCATATTCTTTTATCTCACTTTTGATTGGTTCAATGGGCTGATCTCTCTCTATTATCCAGTATTAACATGAAAACACCAAGTATTATATTTTCTATTTGTTGCAATATATGTTCACAGATCTTTGTGTAGCTTTTCAATAATCACAGTGTTTTAGCTATAGGGTGAGTGTCAAGGGGTATTTTTAAGTCCAAAAGAGGAATTTGACTAGCAGACTCCCTGAACATTTAGGTGCACTTTGAATGTCACAATCCAATGTGGAATACAGACATGCCAATCAAATAATCATAATACAGTATAACAGGCATTTCTGCAGTTATACTTTTGGGTATTTAGAAGAAGAATCCAGAGGTGAAAACTATAACACAACAAGTAAGAATGAGAGATCTTACTGACTGTAATTCTGTCAGCTACTGCAATATAACAAATACTGCACTAGTATCAGTTACAAACAATACATACGTGGAGATTTTGCACTCACATAACCATTCTGGGCATTGACACTGATATATTCTAGGCTTTGGACCTGTGTCTACCTAGTTATCAAGGGAAAAAAACAGGCATGTTAGAGACCAAACCCAATATGCAAGCACATTTTAAACCTCTGCTCACATCATGTGCACCAACATCCCTTGATTACATGGTAAAGTCTAAAGTCAAGGTACAAAGAAAATTCCTTCCACAGAGATGGAGTGAAAAGCAGAGGATGTTTGCTGAATAAAAATTTAATTCACTACAAGCTAGACCATCACGAGGGACCAAGGGACATTGTTCTAGAGAGAGAGGTGGGAAGAATTTGTGATCTGTGGAGATACGCAAGGATACAGGTCACACTTAGGAAGCTGTAGGTGGTTCAAAGAGCAAAAGCCCAAGAGAATATAGAAGAGGTTGAGTACATGTAGGAACCGATGACGAGAGGGAGATGGGAGCCAATATTTCCAGGAAGGAGGAGACCCAAAAGATCTGGGCAGATGGGAGCAATGTAAGAATCTTGCCTGTTCTTGATGGGATTTCCAGAGACTCCTGCCCTATCTCTTGGAGTCTCTATTATTTTGTGGAGGTAAAATAAATAATCCTCCCATCATTCCTCTGTGCTCTCTAGGCAACCAATATTACCCTCTTTTGCCATCCAAGCATGTAAAAAAAACACGCTAACTCTCCTTTCCCTCATAATTTCCACTGACCAGCGTAGCATCTAGTAATCCTTATTTCATACACCCCAGGATGTGTAAACAAATGGAAATTCTCTTTTCAAAATTAGTTTACTTTCTGATGAGTTTTAGTGATTGAAAGAATGGCACAAAATAGTAAATGTGAAAGATCTACTGTCCATCCCCAGAAATTGCCACTCTTCATACTTTGATATACAGTCTTCTATATCATTTGAAACAAAATCAAAACTAGAATCATATATTCTGTCATATTTAACTAGCTGTTTAATACCAACTCAAAACATGACTTATCACCTCCTTCTTAATGACTTCCTAGTATTTCATGTCTGTGGCATTATTCCTTTTACCTGTCTCCCAAATTTCAACAAGAAACAATATACTAAAGACAACCCTTTCAATATGTCTTTGCTTACTGATATTTTATAAGCATAGATTGCAAGAAGTAAACTTATTTGTTCAAAATATGCCCACATAAAATTTTTGTACACATCAAGTTTCCTGCAAAAATGGTTGTACCATATTTCATTCCCAACAGAGGTGTTTGAAAGTCACTTTTCCTCACACATTTGTCAGCAATGAATATTTTACACATTGACAATAAGGACAATTTTATCTCATTTTTATTATAATAGAAAAATTACATTTTTATTTCTTCATAAGATTTTTTGAACTATAATTCTCCCAGCAGAGCTATCTATATGTAAAAAGATAGAATGCAGATATTTTAGGAGCAAGAAATTATTAAAGATAGAAGCCAAAATGAATAAATTAGATAGTAAAATGTAAATAAGCTTAATAAATAAAGATAAAAGCTGGTTTTCTAAAATAAAAAAAGAAAAAAAAATGGGAAAACTATCAAGCATGAGCCAAGTCAGAGAGAGAGAGAGAGAACACAAGTAACACAATACCAGCTGTCAGATATAGGGTCTATACCTCCGCATATATACAAGAATTAAGTTATTGGGAAATTCAATGCTAAGTTTTATGTAAATGTACCAAAAATCATCTGAAATGAATGGTACCCCTCAAAAATATAATTTCCTAAAATTGACTCTAAAGAACCTATAAAACAGAATATACTGAAATCCCATTGATAAAATAGAAAAGTGGTAAATAATTTATATCCCTCACAAGCAGCTTTGCCCCAGGTGATTTTATGAGTGCATTCTAGAAATCTTATTAAAAATACTATTTCTGTGTTATTTAAACTAGCATCAAAAGATGCTATTTATAATACAAAAGTGTAATGCATTTTATAACATGGAAATAGATCTAGGCACTTACAAGTATAAAAGTCTTTAATAAAATATTAGTAAGTCATACCAGCAGTGTATTGAAAGACTTATACATCAGGACCAAATAGGGCTTATTCCTGAAAGAATGATTGGTTCAACATTAAGAAGTATATATTGAGGTCTGAGATTGTGGTTCAGTGGTAGAGTGCTCACCTAGCACGTGTGAGGCCCTGAATTCAATCCTCAGCACCACATAAAAATAAATAAATAAAGGTGTTGTGTCCAACTACAACCAAAAATAAATAGATAGATAGATAGATAGATAGATAAAAATCTATGTCAAAGTGAGCATTTTGTAATCCATCAGATGGTAAAAGGGAAGAAGCATATGATCATCTCAATAAATGCCCCAGATGCATTAATTAACATATAACCTCCATTCCAGATGATGATCCTAACAACAGTGACAAAAATAATGATACTAACAGTAAGCAAAGAACAGGAAGACCAAAGCCACTTTTGTAGAAAATGGAAGCTACCAGCACCAAAATTAAAGGTAAAGCATTAAACATTGGAGGGTATTTCTATTAATTTGGAGACACACTATTATTGTCATTAATGAAAATGTTTCTGGAGTCTGGAAAAAATTTTATTAGGAAAAAAACAATATCATTAGGTAAGAAAAAGAAATGAAAGGGTAGATGTCAAAAGAAATGGCCAATCATCTTTATTTCTAGACTATATTTTTTTTGTCCTAGAAAATCCATGAAAACAACTAACAATATTATTGAAACTAATAAGAGAAGTCAATAAAGTGGTTCAATACTAGACACACCTAATGCAAATCTATAACTCCTTATATTCCAACAATAGCCAGTTATAAAATGCATTGAAAAAAGGAGATTCCATTTGTAATTGCATACCACAAAATGCTTTCATGTGACTATAACCAGAAATAGAAAAAATTTAATGAAAAAGCTATAAAATATTTTGAAATGGAGAAAAAAGGAACACTGAAAAAGTTGGAGAGTTATAAAGATATTAGTTTTCCCTATACAATTTTATATAGTTAATATCCCGGTGGGATTTTGGTTGGGACTTGAAATATTGATTCTAAACTTCATGCCTGTCTATAAGAATGAGCCAGGCACAGTGGTGCATGACTTTAATCAGGGCTGCTCAGGATGCTGAGGTAGGAGGATCGCAAGCTCAAACTCCTGGATTCAGTCCACAGGTAGTGTCCAAAAAAAAAAAAAAGAAAGAAAGAAAAAGGAAAAAAAAAATGTATGCATGAAGTGAGTCAAGAAATTTTTAGATGGGCTCATAGCTACACTGAATAAAGACTACATTGACCAATCTCCCTCGAAGCTAGAGGTGTTCATGTGATCTGACCAGTGAAGATGTTTTGTTGCTGCACCCAAAAATCTTTCATAAGGAGCAATTTTCAGGGCTGTAGTTTTACCTCAGTGGTAGGGTGTTTGTCTAGCACGTGTGAGGCGCTGGGTTCGGTCCTCAGCAACACATAAAAATAAAGATATTGTGTCCATCTACAACTAAAAAAAAAAAAATTTAAGAAGCAATTTACATGCGTCTTTTCCCTTTCCTCTGGCCCATTTTCCTATTCTGCTGCTTTAAACATGAATTCTAAGCATGGAGGTATGCAAGTTAGACTTTGAGAATGAAGTTCACATTGTGGTAATGGCAAAACAGAAAGCAGGAAGGAGCCTGGGTTCCAGAGGTTTTCGTGAAAAACAGAAACCACATTAGCTCCAGATTAACCTGGGACTTAACATGAGATAGAAATGAACTATTCTATTTAAGCCACTGTTATTTGGGGTATTCTTTGCTCATGAGTAGATCTAATCCTATTAAAATAACATTTCATATTTCCCCCATGCTTATATAATTATATTCATGCCCACAGATTGTTTTATATAGTCTTGTGTCAATGTTTTAGAGGAGAAAAAAAAAGCTTGCTTTCTTTTCTTCTTTGTAAACTCTTATCACTATCAAGCAGTAGAGATCTAATTCATGTTTTTTGATGACTTCAAAAAAGTTATCAAAATTTATTCCCCCTCACCCCATTAGTGGACATTTGCTTTGTTTCCGATTTTTTTCTCACTATTAACAAACAATAAACCTATGTTCTTGTGTCCTGGTGTTTTTGTTTCTTGGGAATAGAATCCTAGGAGTAGCTAACCAGGTGAAGGGCAAGTATATTTCAAATTTTAATAGATGTTGCTAGATTGTTTCCAGAAAGCCTGCAACACTTCAATTTCCATCAGCAATGTATGAGAGCACTGTTTCTCCACATCCCCACCAGTAATAGTTCCTCTTTATTTTTTAGCAGTCTGATGAATGTAAAGTGTTGATACTTCAATTTGTTTTTCCCAGACTATTAATCAGTATCGGGTAATATAAGACTCCAATATCTTCATAGTGTTCAAGCAGTTATTGTTTTATATAACAAGATCACTTGATCCAAATCAAACTAAAACCTATGGGACTCTAAACAGAATTACAATGAATTGCTATATCATAGACATAGAGAAAATTAAAATTTTGGTATTAAACCTTCCCATCCAAGAACATGGCAAACTTTTTGTTGGTTTAGTTGTTTAATGTCTTTCAATAAACTTTAATTTTAAATTAGTGTTCCCTATGTCTTTCTTGCTAAATTTATTTTTAAATATTCTGTAGATTTTTTAAAGTTTTATTTTTCTATTTCTAGGTATTTATTGGTGGGTTGGAGAAAAACTATGGATTTTTAAAACATATTTATCTTATAATAAGGCAAGTTATCAAATTATCTTATTCATATACTCTTTTTAACTGGAACCTCTTCCATCTTCTTGTTAAACAATGATATCAAAAAGAACAAGGGCTGGGGTTGTGGCTTAGTGGTAGAGCACTTGCCTAGCATGCGCGAGGCACTGGATTTGATCCCTAGCACCACATTAAAAAAACTAAGTAAACAAAATAAAGATATTGTGTTCATCTACAATTAAATGTGTGGTGTGTGTGTGTGTGGGGGGGGGTACTGGGGATTGAACCCAGGGCCTTGGCAAACGAGACAGGAACTCTACCAACTGAGCTATACCTTCAGCCCTACAACTGAAAAAAAAAAAAAAAATATATATATATATATATATATATATATATATATATGTATGTATATATATATATATATATATATATATATATAGAGAGAGAGAGAGAGAGAGAATGTAATACCAGAGA
Source organism: Callospermophilus lateralis (assembly GCF_048772815.1). Lineage (NCBI taxonomy): Eukaryota > Metazoa > Chordata > Mammalia > Rodentia > Sciuridae > Callospermophilus > Callospermophilus lateralis. The sequence continues at coordinate 182,006,321 of NC_135307.1, read as the reverse complement.
CAAAGGAGGCTGAGGCAGAAAGATCACAAGTTTGAGGCCAGCCTCAGTATAATTAGTGAAAACTTGTCTCAAATTTAAAAAAAAAAAGAAAAAATAATAATGATGAGGGCTTTGGACACAGCTCAGTGGTAAAACACCCCTGGATTCAATCCCCAATACAAAAAGAAAAAGAAGGAAAGAAAGACAGAAAGAAAGAAACAAAGAATAAAGGAGGAGGGGGGTTCAGCTCTTTAGTTCCAATGCTTATGACAGCTATTTAATTTTCTTTGGCACATTTTATAGATCCTCCAAGATCGTAATGAGTGAGGACAGGCCATGTTTCTTGGTTTTTATTCTCTCCTTCAATCACTAATGTTCCTCCACTCCTATTTTCATTTGGTCCTTGTCACAACCTGCTTGAGGGCAAGAATAATGTCTGACTTGCCAACACTGAACTCCTACCACTCAGAATAGGAGATATACTGTACAAACAAAAGTATGTATATTTCAAGGAAAATGTGGTTAAACGCTGAGTTTGGCTATGATCAAAAAAAGGTTTCAAATATGTGTTTTACATTTAGAAATTGGAATATCATCGGTGAACTTAGTGACCCTATTTCAGTGGGAACAGAAGCCACAGGACAGAAATTGTATAATAAGGTATGCCAGGCCTGAGAGAACTTTTTGTGCAAACATTAGGGAGCCTGTGGTCTTCTGGGGTTTGTGGGGCACTGGAAACACCTCAGGATAGCTGGAGCTAATGGTGCACATGGGGAACCTGGCATGAGCAAGAACCACACAAAGAACCGGATAGCCATGGACAGAATGCAAGCTAAACTTCCTTTTTTAGAAAGATCACTCTTCCTAAAGAAAACAGTACCATTTCTTGACCTTGCCGTTTCTCTCCATCACTTGCATTACCTTTCCTTGAATCACCCTACCCACCCTCTGGCTGCCCACAGACTTCTGTCAGCATTTCTTGGTCTCCTCCCATTCATTCTTGTCCTTCACCAATCCATTTTTCATGCCAGCTTTCAGAGAAATCTCCTGACTTTATTTCACTTTTAGTTTTTGTTTCATTTTGTATTTTAGAGTCATCTCTCCTGAATTACAAATCTAATAAGACTGTTTAAAATAAATTATTAGATATCAGTAAGACATTAACCTGGCTTCTGTGAGATGCAGCCTTCCTAGGTGAGCTCCCAAGGCATCAACATCCATCCTTTGATTGGTAGAATCTGTACCTGGGGAATAATCTATTCTCAAGGCTCCCAGGAATAAGCTTGCACCAGGATAACAGAATTCAGTGGAAATCCAATGGTCAATTGGGAATACAGATTTCCTCAAGACTGTATTTTCTCCCATGATGAAGTCAGTTCAAAAGGTGCTAAAATCTGATAATAAAGCTTATTTATTCCTCTTCTGAAGTATTCCCTACAGGAAGTCCTGATGTTCTGTCTTCTGGGATGAGTGGGTGAATTCTCTGAAACTCTGGTCTGCAGATCTGTCTGAGGAAGAAACCAGGCAGAGTTGAATGGAATTCGGGGAAGAGTTTCTTCTTGGAAGAATTCGCATTCAGATAAGTTCAAGGCTGGATTCGGTAATAATAATGGTGATGATATGATTGAATGGTTTTCCTTCCATATATTTCCCATTTTTCTCAGAAATTGGATGGTAAGGTATTTCCTCAGAGCTTGGCAACTTATGAAAGCTGAGATTATGAAATGAGTTCTTTAATTGTGTAATTCAAGACTGCAAAGGAGATAGCACCCTTGCAACATGATAAGACTTAGGAAAAATGCATCCATTCATTTAGCAAGACACTGTTTGAGGTGCTGGAGATAACTACAGTGAACATAACAATTTAAAAATCCCTACACTTATGGCACATACATTCTCATGGCAACAGGGAACAGATAATACGTAAGTAAAATACATAGCACATGAGATGGCAATCAGTCTGTAAAGGAAAGCAAAGGAGAAAATGGGTAGAGAGTGTTACAAGGACAACGGGTTAGGCAACAGGATGGTCATGAAAGTCCTTCCTGAAAACTTGTTATTTGATTAAGGATCTGAAGGAGGCAGGGAAAGGAGCCTTGTGGTTATCTGAGGAGCAGTGCATATACTTTGTGGTTAGCATACTCTGGAATATTCATGGAACTCAAGGGGGCCAGTTTGTCTGGCAGGGCATGAGTAAGGGGAAGAATAGCAGGGCACAGAGTCAGAAAAGTAATCGAACAAGATTATGTAGGGTCTTTTTGGCCATCATGGGACTTTATCTTTTAATTCATTCCTCAATGACAACATAGGCAGTGAGGCTTTGTCATAGTCTGCATATATTCTGAAGATAGCACTGATGGGATTTACTGACAAATTGAATGTAGGATGAGAGAACAAGAGATGGGTCTTGGTCAAGGATGATTTCAGGATTTTAGCCTGAATGATTGGAAGCATAAAGTGGCTGTTTACTGGCCTGGGAAAGCTACTGATGAGCAAGTTTGAAGAAGTTTGGAATTTAATTTTTTATATACCTGAAATACATTGGACAGTCAAAGGAAGATATCAAGAATATATATATATATATATATATATATATATATATATATATATATATATATGATAAAACTTGGGGTGAAGATGTAAATGTGGGAGTGTTCAAAGCCATAAGACTGCATGAGGTCACCAGGAAGTACGTGGAGACAAAAGATCAAAGACTGAGTCTGGGAATATCCAACACTTAGGTGGGGAGATGAGGAAGAGCCTACCAAGAAGACTAAGAGCAGTCACTGAAGTGGAAGGAAAACTATGAGAATGTAATGACATGAAAACTAAGCACAGAACATGTTTCCAGGCATGAAGAATCATCAACTGAACAAAATGCTGCAGATAGGTCTTAATACCCAAGCAGAAAGAACTGCTGGAACAGAGATATCCCTGTATCTCAGTGATGGCAGCTATACAAGTTTATTTCCTATTCACATTAAGTATACTTGGCCCCAGAGAGGAAGAATGAAAAGATAGAAACAATGGCTCTCTGTTCTGTGATTATAGTCAGTGTTCTTATGTTGAAAGAGGTGAAGTATCTTGAACTTATGGTTTCCAAGTTCAAGATAGTAAATGAGATGGGAGATGAGGATGATGCATGGGAAAGTATGTTGATTAGATACTGGCAAGAATTAGAGGGCACACTAAAGTTGGGTAATTTGAGAAAGATTTAATAAAGAGACAACTTATGAAAGTGAGAGTGAGGGCAGAAAAACTATAAAGGTATGTTGCCATGCCCTGAGATGGTTAGCAGTGAGAGCTGTTACCACCTCCCGGCTTAAAGAGGCAAGAGAAAGTGATGGTTAGTGGAAATGGGAGACAGAGATGTGAGAAGAGATGCCTGGGTAGAGGAAAGTGGCCAACTCAAAGCAACCTCACAAGGAGACTAAAGACCTCAGATTCACTCTCTTTCATCCCTTCAGTCTCCTGAGGTGTCTCCCATTGACTCAACCCAACCAGAAACTGGAGGCTCATTGATAATGTCTGTAATGGTTAACCTCCCAAGGTATGACCAGAGTGGAGAATCGTGAAAGTATATCTGGAGGGCAGATGTTCAGCACAGGAAGATTTTGGAGTCAGGCTTAGACTTACCACCACCAAGTCAAATATGGTTCCACTAGTGCCCAACAGGAAGAAGAGAGAGATTTTGTGAATAGCTAGCCTCTCTCTACCATATAGTCAAATAATTTGAGAACTGATCATTGATCATTAGATTTATCTGTATAGAGGCAATTAGTTGTCTGGATTATGTAGTCTAGGTGGAGGGATGGGTGTGAAAGTCTGATTGGAGTGGGTTCAAGAGAGAATGGGAAGAGGAGAATTGGAGGCAGCAATTGTTTTAAAACAACTTCTTTTAATACGTTTTGCTGTAAAGAGAAGCAGAGCAATGAAGTAGTAGCCAGGAGGGTTATAAGATAAAGAGTTTTGCTTTGTTTTTTCTACAGTGAAGAAATAGCAGCATGTTTTTATGCTGATGGGAATGTTCCAGTAGAGAGAAAAATTGATGATGCAGGAAAGAGGGAAAATTGCTAGAGTGATGTCCTTGAGTAAGCAACAAAGGATAGGATCTAGTGATTAGTAAAAGGTTGCCCTTAGACAAGAACTCAGGCTGTTTATCTGGAGCAAGTCAGGAAAGCAGAATACCAACAGAGTCCTGGGAGGGAGTAAATGGGGGCCAGTTATCGAAGTCCTTTCCTAATCTTTTGTGTTTTCTCACTGAAACAAGAAGCAAAGTTATCTGCTGAGATTGAAACTGGGGAACAAATTATTGGGTATTTGGACAGAATAATACAGTATGATATAGTTGCCTAAGAAAGTGTTAAGAGATGCTGCCCAAGTGACTCTTCCCAGTGAAAATGGTCCAGCTGTTTCTGGGATTTTCCAGTCTGAGTTCCACACTCAGCGAAGACCTCCAGTTCTTCTTTTCTCCACTCTATCTGTAGACCTCTCCTTGCCTTAATCCAGCATCAAAACTAGATAATAACAATAATAAATAATGCTTTTGAGCACTTCTGTAAACACTTCCCATGTATTCAGTCATAACGACTCTATGAAGTCATTACTACTATTATCAACCCCATTTTATAATAAGGAATCTGAGGCACAATGTAATAGTAGACATCTGAGCTGCATTTGAACTCAGGCAGCCTGGCTCCAGGTCCCTTGCTCTTAACCTCTATATACATAGTTGACCCTCCATATCGGAGAATTCTACATCCATGGATTCAACTGTGAATCAAAGATCCTCAGAAAAAACCTGCATCCATACTGAACATACAGATATTTTCCCTTGTTTATTCCAAAAAAATATAGTGTATATGCTATGTAAATATGTTGACATAGTATTTATGTTGTTTAAAGTATAGTAAATACTCTAGAGATGATTTAAGTATACAGGAGAATGTGCCTAGGTTACATGTAAACACTATACCATTTTATATAAGGACTTGAGCATTCACAGATCTAAGATTCTACAGGGGGTCCTGGAATCAATCCCCTACAGATATGAGGGACCTCAATAAATCTATATGGTAGAAGTGTCAGAGAGTGATAAACCCTAGAAGGGTCTGGGTTTAGAAGTAGTAGATTAAAATCTCAAAAGCTCTATGGCAAAGTAAATGGAGATGAGATTCTGTGCTTGGGATTCGGTAAGGACTTGATGGTGGTCCAGAAAGCCTAGGACCAAAGAGCAGACCCAAGATCATGGGTACAGGGGCAAGTTGAGTAGGCTGGGGAAGACCTTCATGAATCTTCCCTACTCTAGCCTTTGAGTCAATCAGCATATAGACCTCTCCTCAATCAATGAACAATGAACCTTGTGAACTTTATCAATGAAAATCTATCCATTATCATTCACAGGTTATGACATCACGTGAGTTACACAGCATTATTCCCATTTCCAGACAAGAATATTGAGGCTGAGAGACGTGGTAGCACATAACCAAGGTCAGATAAATATGTGGTTGAAGGTGGGTCTTGAAATCAAGCCTGTTAGAGGCCAAAGCCTGCACTGTTTACACTGTACCAGATGCTTCTCTATTTTGAGATGAAGTACCAGGAGCTCTAAGGAACCCTACAGGGCCCCAAGGGCCTCTGGGGCAGGGCCCCTTAGTGAGAGGAACTCCCTTTAATGAAGGCAATTGAGAAACAATCCTCCTCTTTATTTGCCTGTAACAGGGGCTCAGAAAAGCTAATTATCTTCCTGTGAACCAGTTAACTATTCAATTTTCTCCATTTGGGTAATTAATTATCAGAGTCAAATGCAGGATCCAGCTAATTTTAGAAACATGCAGCTGTAGGGTCATCTGGGGAACAAATTCAGCTGAGAAAGGAGGAAGAGCAGACGCCAGCTTCTGCCATGGCTCAGAGGGAGGCGGAGTGTGAGGGGCCTCAGGCTGGCTAGAGTACAGGGCTGCAAGAAGCAGGCTGAAGTCAGGCTGGCTGGGATTCCCTCAACAGAGAGCAGCGGTCAGTGTCCGGACACAAGATACAGAGCTGCTATTGCAGATGCCAGTGCCACCTGGGGGACCCGGAAAGAGGTGGTTTCAACCATCAACTTCTGTGTCTGCTTTCTTCCTTTAAGGCATCAACGGGAATCTGTCATGTTGTTGGTCAGTTTCACATCTCACTTGAATCCTGTTCATAAATGTGTGAAAACACATACACACACACACATACACACACACACACATACACACACACATACACACACACACACACATACACACAGAATTTTAGGTCTCTGGCTCTTGATACATGTTGAGATTACTAACATTTATCAAGAGCCAGGCATATCTCATACCAAGTAGGTTGGGTTCTGCCACTTTCCTGTATTATAGATGAGAAAACTGAGGCTTAGAGAGGATATGAAATTTGTTCAAGACCTTATAGTTAAGACATAGCAGAAGCGATGATCAGACCTCAACTCCTGAACCCATGATCTCACTGCCTCCTCAAGTAACACGCTGGATGTGCAATTTTCTGAGCAGTAGCAGGTGCAGATATTGGGGTATTTTGGGTAGCCACAGTGGGAAGGGCTCTTGCATCACTGAAACAAAGTTAAGTGGTCAAGGATATTCAGACACCCAGCAAAGCTCCTCAGGGGCAGGGTAATACTACATCTGCAAATGCAGAGGTTTCTAGAGTTTGAGGCCACTATCTAGTCCCATCTGCTCCAGGGAGTAGACCTGACCATAGATTCTGTCTCTGGGGCTGTTTCCTAGGGAGGGTCAGGGTAGGGTTGCTGGTGAGGACAGATTTACAGTGCACTTAGTATATATAAAGTGATTAACATGTGTTCATTCATGTAATCCTTGCAATGATCCATTCTACGGTATAGATAAATAAACTGAAATTTAGTTTATTTGTCCTTGGGTAAAGAAGTTGAATTCAAATCTAGGCAGTTTTGACACCTGTAATCCCAGTGACTAGGAAGACTAAGGCAAGAGATCACAAGTTTGAGGCCAACCTGGGCAACTCAGAGAGACCATATCTCCAAATAAAAAATAAAAAGAGTTAGGATGTAGCTCAGTAGTACAGCACCCTGGGTTTAATCCGTAGTACCACATATACACATATACATGCCCAAAAATAATTAGGCACCTGACCCCACAGCCTACCTCCAAGTCAACTGGGCCTGGGCAGAGGGAGAGAAAGAGAACAGCTGGAGAGGAGGCAGTACCAAACCCTGGACAGCTCCCCCTTATCCATGTGACTGAACAGCTAGGTTCCTGAGACTGGTTTGATGCACCTTCTGATTACCACCTTGCAGAGGGGAGGTCTTCTGGGACTGTTAGGGACCAGATACTCTGGCTTGATTCAGGTGTCTGGGAAGTCCTGCAGAGTTGAGTCCTGAGCCAGGCACATCCCTTCTCAGAGTTGTGGACACCTGTCCTCTGAGATGTTAAGGTTTTCTCTAAGATGGGCCAGGCAGAGAATTGCTACCCACATCAGCCCAACAGTCTGCCTCTCCTCAGCAGCCCTGCTCTGCCCACACCTTTTGTCCTTCTCAGTGTAATGAGGAAGCCAATCTCCTCTGCCTCAGCTTCCCCCTGTGTACCTCTGGCATCCTGCAAATGCTTGCAGTTCAAACTGGGATTCCCCAAATTAGGTCTTCCTCCTTTTACCAGCCATGATGGGAGTTTCCAAGTTCAAAGCCAGGCTCCCTGGTCCAAGCTGCCGGCCCAGAACCCCAGCAGGTGCAGCATGGTTGCTAAGCAACATCTCAGGATCTCTGTGTGTTCCTGTCACATGATTATTGTTGCTAAGGAAACAAGTCCTCTGGCATCCCAGGACACAGCAAGTCCTAGGCAGCAGTGTGGTACCTGAGATCTAACAAAAATTCTGCTATCCCATGTTGCCAATGAATTATGATTCCCTAGACTGCTATAGATGACTGTGAAGTTGATCTTGGCCTCTCACCCGAGTACTGATTCCTAAAGGGGAATGCCTCAACTGGAATCTTGGCCGTTTGCTGGGTGCTCATGGAATCCAGTTCTTTGAGGGTAGTTGATACTAACCGTGACTTTAGAGGGATATCTTAATAGGCCACATTTAGAAGACAATCTCATATCTCTAATTTCCTCACTCTTTATCCATAAATTTTGTTGTAAAGGCAGAACAGAAAGGGATTTGCAGGATAGGAAAGCCGAGGAGGGGCTGTGGACAAGAGAGATGTACCCGGGGCCCAGGACTATAGCAACATAGATGGCAAATAGAAGTTTCCCCTCAAAACACCTCCCACCCCGACAGCCCAAACACCCACAGAGGGTGCCACAGCCGCCCTGGAGGAATCGCTTCCCTGGATCTTCCGATTCAGATTTCCCAGAGCTATCTACCCAGGATTGGCCTAGAAATGAGGTGGAAATGAGAAATTCTCTGTGATGGACAAAAAGATAAAGGGGTGGAGAGTAGGAGAGGAAATACAAGAGAATTTGAGCACCAACAAGCAGGGGCAACAAATAAATAACAGGAATTCCAAAAATATAGAACAGATAGAAGAAATTTGTCAAAGAAATAACTGAAGCATACTGAAAACAATGGGAATATTCCAGGAAAAAAAATAGATAGGAATTTTAGATTCAAATATTCCAGAGAGTAGCCAACACAAACACTGGAAATATCTCCACCCAAATCACACCTCTGGGAAGTATCAGGCCACTGATGAAAAAGATCAGATCCCCAAAAAGCTTTCAGAGAAGAAAAAGCAGATTTCATATATACTGTCAAAAATCATAATGGCAACAGACTCCTCAAGGGGCAGATAGAAGACCATTCGGCAAACGTCTGTAAATATCCAAGGAAAATGACTTCATCCTTTCCATGACATCTGCTTTTATTTCCAAGGCCTTTTTTTTTTTAATCTAATTGACCTGCTTTTGTAACCCCATGCCCTTTTATTTTTTAATGTAGGCTGTGTCTATTATTATCTCCTCCCTACATTGTCTTGAATGTCTCAAAATTGCACCTGTTAGTTTGAGTCTCCATCTTTCCCATTAGAGGTTTTTCTCTAATATCTGGAAATGTTTAGTGGTTGTCTGGCTATTTCAATGTTTAGGTTAGGTTTAGGCTTATTTCTTTGACTGACTGATCAGAATTAAGAGGCAAGCAAAACTGATCAGAAACTCTTTGCCCTTGACTGGGGCATGTAGTCTGTGGTCTGTGGCTTCACCGTACGGTGATCCTCCTAGACCCATTGGCATAGTTCTTCTTAGGCTGGTCAGATTCTTGAGAGAGAAGGATCTCCCACTCAAGTGCTTGGAGGATATAATCCTGGCTACCAGGATTCTAGCAATTGCAAGAGAAGAAAGGGGTGAGAATCTCATGTTCCCTAGGCAAACTTACACCTAATTCTTCTATTGTTAGTAAATAACACCCCTGCCCTCAATTGCACCGCATTTCATAATCCAGAGCCCTCTTTTACCTACTCCAGAAAATAAACCTGCAATCTTCTGCTGGGGTTGAGGAGGGATCTGGGAGTCTGTGTCTTAGACTATGAACTAAAATTCCTGTTTTAACCCCATCCAAAGCTACCAATTCCTAAGACTTCAGGAGTTTCTGCTGTGAGGTAAAGTTGCTGTTCCTTGGTTTTTCCCATTTCCCATGGAGGATTCAGTTTTATAAGTCTACTAAGTCAGCTACTGTTCATTCATCTGCTTTCCAACTTCTAAAATTGTATTACTGCCTGGGGAATACTGTCTTTCCTTCCTTGTCTTGGTTTTTGTAGACTTAAATCTTTAAAAAAAAAAAAAAATCCCACACTGATTTTATCTGGGTTTGGGGAGAGTGAGTAATTAGTTGCCCCTTCATTCTGTCATCTAGAACTGGGAGGTCTTTATGTTGAAAAACAACTAGTACTAGAACATCTGGATCCAGACTGTCTGGGTTCAAATACTGGCTCTAGCATGTACTAAATGTTTAACCATTTTTTTGTTGCTACAAACAATGTCACAGACTGGATAAGTCCTAAAGAAAACGGTTGGCTAATGGTTTTGGTTCGGGATCAAAGAGTTATTGGCATCAGATCAATAATGGCATCAGATCCGCCATTTTCAGTCGGGAGTCATTTTTATTTAGAGATCCCAAGGCAATGCTGCTTAGCCTCCCTGAAAACCTGTGCCTGCTAAAGGGTCAACCCCACCCCAGCCCATGACGTAACCCCTAAGTATACTTGTGAAATTCCTCTTGCGGGCTATAAAGCTGCTCTATGAGTGCTGACAGGCTGCTGCTCTCCTCGGAGGGACAGCCTTGTCAGTTTGCTTCATGCTCTAACAAGTGGGATTCCAGAGTGTGGTGTGGTCCTTGTGAAGCCAGATTTAAAGTTAGGTAGTCAGTGTAGTTAGGTAAATCGGGTCTAATATCGAGCAAGATCTAAAATGGAGGCCATGCTGACAATGATTCCAGAAACGCAGGACAACTCATGGAATGTTAATGAAGTCCCGGAAAGGCCCTAGGCCAAAGTCCACCCCAAAGAAATGTTAATGGAACCCAGGAAACAGCCCCCAACAGATTTGGAGATAGCCCATCCCAAGAAGTGATAATGAAGTCCTTCCTGCCCAGATTACTTGTTTGGCCCACCTGTGTCCCACCCCTCAGGCCTTCCAACCTACATTCCATCACCAAAACTATAAAAAGGGGAGACAACCGCACTTCCACAGATTCCACCTCTTGGGTCCCCTTCTTCCTCCGGGAGAAGTCTTTTCTGCTGTCCTTTAATAAACTTCTCATTTCTACTCTGACCTTGCCTCAGCGTGCTTCTTTGGTGTTATTCTTCAACATTGGGGAAGCAAGGCCTCGTCACCCCCCAACAACGGTAACACTTGAACTTTGCGTGGACTTTGCAGGTGTCCTTTCAACGGTTGTATCCAATAATGGCCTTCTTGCTGTCAGAGACCTGAGGCGACACAGACATCACCTGAGAGACAGGGAACACATCGGACACCTGGCCTAACTGGCTTTTATAGCAGAGCCATTGTTGAGATCACCCATTCATCTCTTAATCCATTAATTCATTCATGAGGGCAGCCCCTCCTAATCACCTCTTAAAGGTGCCACCTCTTAATATCTCAGAATGAGACTGAATTTCAACATAAGTTTCAGAGGAGGCAAAATTATATCCAAATCATAGCACTTAGATAAGTTACAGAAACTCTCTACATCCCACTTGCTGTAAAATGGGGATTATACTAGCACATATTTTACATGACTGTGCTGAGCTCTTAGGCCAGTGCCTCACATGACAAACCATTCTCTTAGAGTCAGTCATTATTATTATTTAGTATTTTCTCTGTGCCAACACATGTGACAAGGGCAGCGGGTCTGGAGAAACAAAAAAGGAACATTTGATGTTGGTTTCCACTCTTTTCCAGCCTCAAACTGGTATGACCAGTTTTCCCACTGAGATCTATACCATGTAAATACAGTATGTACCCTAAGTAAATTATCAAACAGGTGGAAGTTCTAGTTGTGCAAATATAGCTGGTAACAATGTAAACAGAGTATTCAAATGAACCGGAGGCCAGAAAGGCAGGCCAGTTGTTTTCAAATATGGTTGCATCTCTTAAGCATAATGGCCGTAGGCATCATTTCCCAAATGACTTACCCACACATTTATTTCTGAGCATCAAAATCATGCTGTCTGTTACTTGTTTTGCAGGGCAAATGACACCATCTGGAGACTGGAAACAGCACATGTTTTAGGAAGTATCCCCCCACCCCCACTCCCACCCCTTAAAATGAGTCTCCTCCCCTTTAAATGAGCTTCCTTGTGTTTCCCTGTCTTCTGGTCTGCTTGGCTTTCATTTTCCTGGCCCCTGCTCTCTTTGTCCTGCTGAGCAGGCAGCAAACCTGCAGGTTTTGCGATCCAGATCCCACTGTTCAGCTTTAAAACAAAACAAAACCAAAACCGAAAAATAAAAAAAATAAATTAAATTTAAAAAAAAAAAAAAAAAACTCTTGCAATTGGTGAACTTTTCCTTCTGGCATAAGCCATCAGCTTTTGTGAAAGAAGCTGCTGCAAGGAATTGGTCTCAAATTTGCAAATGAAAAAAAAAATGAAGAAGGAAAGAAAGAGAGAGAGGGAGGAAGAGAAGCCCATGGAGGGAAGGAGAGAGGCCAGCGGCCCCAGACTGACAAGAAATAGAACTTGTCTAACATGAATTCAAGTCCAACCAAAGCATTTCCAATACCAGGCTGAAGGTGGCTAGACAGTTTTAAAAAGATAGCAACTGGGCTTATCTTGGAAGATGCAATTACTCAGGTCATTAACGTCTCCATGCACTACCACTCCCTCTGCTTAAACTGTTCTTCCTCTGATATCCTGTGTTTCATTGCTCTCATCTGGCTGGCTTCAAACACAAAACTCCTGCTTCCAGGTGACAGCCTCATATCAGATCATTCTGAGGCCCAGAGATGTGTCACATGTGTTTATGAGCCTGGGAGGTTCTCCTCAGAGGTTTAAAAAAAAAATTCCATCCATAATCATTTCCATTAGAACTATGTGTATCAGGCACAGTCCTACAGGAAAACAGAACCATTTTAAGCATTTAAAAGGAAGGGAATTTAGTGCAGAGAATTGGTTTTATGAGTGATAGGCAAGTTGATAAGCCAAAAGGACAGTGAAGCAACTCAGAGGATAGCAGCAGCAGGAAGCCACCACCACCCTGAGGCTGGAAGAAAAGGGGAGAGGGTGTTACTGAAGATCAGGCTTCCGCCTCACTGGGGAAAGCCAGGACCATGACAAGCATTGCTGAAGAGAGCTGGAGTCACAGAGCAGATGCAGCTGCTGCTGAAAATGTCATCCATGACAGTGAGGGAAAGACAACCCCCGATTCTCCTTTCCTCTGCCCTTTCAACACCTGTCATTGCCTCCATGCTCCACCTCACTATAACCTAGTTGACAGAGAAGCCTGAGAACGGAGCATGCAGGGTCAGCACCAGCGTGACACAGCAAAGCAGGACAAGGACAAGGAATGGCTCTAAGAGTGCAGGCTTTAGTTAGTACATGTCTATTATTTAAATTATATTCATTAGAATATTATTTAATTCTTAGAACACAGTGAATTCAGCACTACACAGATACACACACATACACACATGTGTGTTCTGAATGTATGCATTTTTAAAATTCCTTAATAAGTGCAGGTAGCGTCACACAAAACCCAATAGGGAAGTCTTCCCTACTAGAGAAAGCTCTACATAACAAATGAACCAGAACGGATGTGATGGCCCATGACTGTAATCCCAGCTGTTCTCGGGAGCCTGAGGCAGGAGAATACTGAGTTCAAAGCCAACCTGAGCAACCTAGGGAGGCCGTAAGCAACTTGGTGAGACCTTGCCTTTACATAAAATATCAGAAGAGGTCTAGGGATGTGGCTCAGTGGTTAAGTTCCCCCTTGGTTCAATCCCTATGCAAAAGTAAAAAAAGAAAAGAAACCCTTTTCCTTTCTTCACTGTTCATATTGACAACACTTTCTTGGACTCATAAATTTGTAGGGACAAGGGAATTCAGTAAAACCTAAACATCACCTTCACTGACAGAAGCAGTGCCTGGTGTCCTCCTGCCTCCAGGTCCCAGAGCAGGGAGAGTTTATCCACTGAGGATCACAAATCACTGAGTTCCTTCCCAACCCTTGCCTCCTCTGGGTTATTTCCCCACTGATGACTACAAGAGAGGCTGGCCTAATATCAGAGCCCAGAGAAGTAGGAGTGGCACAGTGATGTGACAACAGCGACAAAACAGGATGCTTTTCCTTATATAAGTTGTTCTCTTTCTTACGTAAGTTGTGTCTAAATAAACATTTTGTCAGGCTATTTAGTTTAGTTTTGCTATGTTCAGTATACAAGCGATACAAATATGTGACTGGAGCTCTCTGCTGTGTCTGCCTGTGCTGTCTGACACAGACGCTCCAGCTTTCTGCTCTAGCTTACATAATTCTGAGGAAGCAGTTCTGGTGAAGCTCTCAGTCCCCATAAAAGCCGGGCTGCCGACCTCCCTGCAGGCATAAGGAAATGGTGAGCCCGGGGAAGGGAGGGAAGGGGAGGACTTTAGGACCAGACACAGAGTAGGTAGGCCCTTAATAATGTTTACTAATCAAGATTCAATGGCAGAGTCTGGGTCAGGAGCCAGCATGCTGGGCTCAGGTGCATGTTCCATGGACACAGGGTTTGGCTCTGCTCTCCAGGGGAGTTGTTAAATCTCTACCTGCAGTCCATCTGAGTTTAGGTCTGCCTAAACTTCTCACCAAAGAATGATAACAGCTGAATTCTCCACCTATCTGTCCATAGACACCTAAAACTTTATGTGTTAATGCATGAATTTGTTCCTATATCCCCCCACCCCCACCTCCTCCTCCTGTCTCTCTCATGTAATGGTACCCCCAGTCATTTGCCTAAATTAGGAACCAGAATCTCATCTTTGATACTGAGCTTCCCACAACCAGCATCTAATTTATTCTACCTCCCAAACATTCAGTGAATCTGGTCATTTCTCTCCATCCCCATAGCTATCACCACAACTCAGGGCATCTGTTATTTAATATTTGGACTACATCATCGCCTCCTAGCTGGTTACATTTTCCACACTGTGATCATTTCACAAGGTTTACTGAGCACCTCCGGTGTGTTAGGCAATGGTAAGCAAAACAGAAGCCAGTAATCTTTCCTAAAGCACAAATATTGCCATGTCTATTCTCGGCTTAAAGTACATCAATGGCAACCCATTGCCTTCAGCATAAAATCCAAACTCTCTACCATGCTTTCCCCTCTAGCTTATTTCACTCCACTCTCTCCTTTGCTTACCTTCCAAGCCATATGGAATCTATGTCAGTGGTTCAAATGGACCAACATTTTGCAGATCCTAGAACATTCTACCACTTCACTTCTTTGCCTAACAACTTGCCCTTTAGGTCTCTGTTTAGGGCTCTCTTGGCCAGGCTTGCCAACCCAGATGAGTTAAGGCATGTGGGGGATGGAGGAATTTGGAGGATACCAAGGATCCCTGAGACCTGAAACCTGCATGCCACGATCACTACTACCCATTCCTTTTACCAGATTCTTGGAAAGGAATATGTGCCCAGAGAACAAGGGCTGAAAAACACATTCTGTTTCTTTCTCTGCACTTTGGCCTCTCGTTGTGCTGAACTGAGGAATGTGGAGAACTTCTTTGATCTGGGATGGAGGAAGACCTAAGTGATCTCAAAAGAGGACGTTTACCATTTTGGGATCCTAACTCTCTATATCCCTAGAGCACATTGGAATAAGGTGTCCAGTGGCAATGATGCTGGAAGAAATGATCTAACTGGACTACACCTGTCATAGGACCTTATCTGGCTTTTCCGAGGCCAGCTTTCCAGCCCTCCTTTCAGTTTTGTGAGTTACTTAAGATTCTCCAGGTGAATCTCTTTCTCTTTAAGATCACTGGATATGGTCTCTGTTGTTGAATCCAGAAATCCTTAATAGTACAATATCCTTTCTCCTCCCTTAATCCCTGCCATGAGATCCATTCCTGATCCCACCTCCAGGAGTGCAAAACGGCAAGCCCATGGTAGAATTCACTAAGTGGGATGAAATCTACATTCCAGACCAGATCTTGACTTATCCATCCACCTCTGGCTTTTCTTGAAAGGGTGGCAACTCAATGACCAAGACCATTGATCTTGGGAAAAAGAAGGAATATCAAATCTTTCAAGAGAAGATTTACCCTTTGCCCTCGTTGGTATCCTGGCCCTTGGCACATCCATATTGGCCTGTCAATTGCTTGGATGCAGAGCCAAGGAGAGAGGCGCTGGACTTCTCCCTAGAGTCCAGCCATTATATGTGAGTAGGAACTATTGTTGTTTGCCTAGGCCCCATGTGGTTCTTTGCAAAATGGGCCCCACTGCTCCTTGCCTTTGTCATTTCACCGTGCTCATGATTTAGCCCTTCTCTATCTCCATTTCTATCTCGTGGCTTCTCACTCTGGTGACTGAATTGTCTTACCCCTATGAACCATTTACTGTCTCTGGGTCATAGCTTCTTGCCAGGTTCCTTCTATCTACCCCACGGCTGCTTCTGACGGATGGTTTTGCTGCCTCACTGCTTCCGCTTGCTGCCTTTTCTCAACTTCCGGGCCGCTCTGCTGTTTAAATTTCTCTCTTATATTCAAACTTCCAAGCCTCTCAAAGAGTGATGGGATTTTATCCGTAATCGCTATTCACAGGGAATCCTGCACGAGGTCTACTGTCTATGGCCATTTTGTTCAGAATAAGTAAAGATGCAGCACATGCACAAAGCTAATGAGTTCTACCTTAATCCAGTATTTGAGACAAAACTTTCACAAAGCTGAGCATGCCAACTTTACTCTGGCCTGCTCTTTTTCCTGTGCTCCTTAATTCAGAGAATGTTCTGTTGTTCCACTGTAGAGATCTGATCTTGCAAACCATCTCTCTCTAGCTTTATCTTCTTCCATTCCCACTATGCTACAACCTTCTGAAGCTCCCCACACACAATTTAAAAAATAAAATTAGCTCTCCCAACCTTCTGGCCGATGCATTCTCCCTTCAACCACTCTCATACAAGGGAGCTTTGTTTACATTTCTCTGTCTCTATTTGTATTTTGTTTCCTCTGTAAGAACCCAGCCTGGAGTGTTTTAACATCCTCATGTGCTAGACCATGGACCCCTCTGGGGCAGGAATGATGTCTGTCATCTTTGGGGCTGGCCAGGATGAGGGTCAGTAAATATCTAAAGACTAAACTCAGCCATGATCCTCAAAATCCTTCTCCTAGAGCTTAGAACATACCATGTCTCGTTAGTACCCCATCCCTGGGTCTAACAACCCACTTTGGGAGATGTGCAAAAATGACCCTGGTGGGGTCTCACTCTAGTTCCCTTGTGATGGAGGCTGCTTAGGTATGTATGAGTCTACATGATTGGGTCCTGCTCCCCAAAGAGTGGCAACAGTTGGAAGGACACAGTAGTGACCTAGGTGGTTCTTTGCCTGGTCTTCCATGGGCGTTGGGCTGCCTGGCTGCTCAAAATGCCGTTCTGTGGAATGAGCTCATTTCCTCTTGCTCTGTTGATTTCTCTCTCTTATGATGCTGCAGAACTCCTGGCCCAGGAGTGACTCAGCTGATTTGCCTTCTGACATGCCTGAAGTGGTATAGAAGGAGAGCAGAATGGTAAGGGGATAATTTGGAACCAAGCCTTTATGAGCCCGTTCTCATACCCATAAAGACATAGAGAGAGGTCCAAAAAGGTTAGGACCTGGGCCTGGATTTAGTCAGGGAGTGTGGAAAAGATAGTAGGAACTCTGCCAGCTCAGAAAGGCTTTAAGACACTGCAGTGTTCTCACTGGAGCCTAGACTTCAAGACTCTCCCACCAGGCAGCCAGAATTAGGATGAAGAGTCCAACTGGAGGTGATACAAACCAAGAAGCATGTTAGGTACCCGTAGCAAGTCCAAGGTAAGAATTGATATTCATAGAAAGTTGGGGAAGGAAAAAAATTATCAAACAAATCAGAGTGATAGACAATGTAAGAACCAGCTCTGTGAGTCTGGAGGATAGGAAGGGTGGAAAGGAGTCAGTGAGGCTCGGAAACACCCTCATGCATTCATCACCCGTGCTGAGCACTAGAGTTACACAGAGCATGGTCCCTGCCCTGCAGGAAATCCATGTTTGAATTTGGTGGGTAGCCGAGACATATAAACAGAAATCACAATAAAATATGATCAAGGCTATGGCAAGCGAGCACAGGGGAGTGCAGAGGGTGAGGAACTAACTACTATTACCAGTGCTGCTGCTGCTGCTGCTGCTACTACTACTACTACTACTACTACTACTACTACTAGACATTTTCATCATTGTCCTCCTCCTCCTTCTCCTCCTCTTCTTCTTCCTTTTATTCTTTTCAGTATTAGGGATTGAATTCAGGGATGCTTTACCCTTGAGCTACATTTTTATTTTGAAACAGGGTCTTTAAGTCATCCAGACTGGCCTTAAACTTGAAATTCTCCTGCCTCCAGTTCTCAAGTTGCTGAGATTACAGGTGTGCACCACTAAGCCTGGTTTTAAGACTCTTTCTTGAAGGAGGTCTGGGGTCCTTCCTGGCAGAGACAAGTTGGAGGATGTAAAAGCATCTGCTAGGTGGAAAAGAAGCATGGGCATGGAGGTATGGTTAGCAAAACCTGTTTGGGGCACTGCAGAAATTGTGATCTCTTTCACGATTTATAAATCATGGGACCCTACCCTCAACCTCATCTAATCTTCAGTGCATTGGAGGCATCTGAGCATGTAA